>NW_015555703.1:2616711-2616987 GCF_001515605.1 Sinocyclocheilus anshuiensis
TACACTGTAAAAAAAAAATCTGTGACTTTTACGGTAAAATACCGGCAGCTGTGGTTGCCAGAACTTCACGGTAAAAAATATGGTAGCAACATTTTAGGTTTTACAGACTTAACTTAAATTCACAATAAAATACCGTATTTTATTAACTGTTGTAATGTTAATAAACCCAACATACTGAAGTACTAATATATGTTTTGAACCGTTGTAATGCACTGATAACCACCAAAAACTGGTGGTGATGAGAAAGTCACATGATGAACCAAAGCTCATCACAAA
>NW_015555703.1:2617203-2631065 GCF_001515605.1 Sinocyclocheilus anshuiensis
CAGTGACACACATGATACTGAAATAATGCAATAAACATTCATTTAACAACATTAGATGTAAGATTAAACCATAATGTACACAACTGATAAGAAAAAACTAAGAAGAAACATGTTATTTCAACAAAAAAAAACATCAAATATGTCATAGCGTCATGCAGGGAATTCTGGGAGTGTCAATTTACGTTTTTTCACTGTAAATTATACAATGACTTTTTCTTTTTCACTTCCAAAAACCGTATTTTTAACAGTATTTTATTGTAAAATTACATTAAATGTAATTACATTTATTCACCGAATATAGTATGGAAACTTACTGTTAACCAGTTAACAGGTTTTTACTGTAGCATTTTTACAGTCTTTTACTGTTAAAATAACAATAATTTTTTATAGTGTACCATCACTGTGAGAGTCCAAAAAAAAAACATATCAGACAACACAAAATTAATACCCCTGAGGAAGCGAAACGATCAGTCTGTGCATGAAACTGAACGTTATTTACAACATTATTACCTGTAATCCAGAGCCTCAGGTTAAACACAGAGGTCTTCGGTCTAATGTGTTGTCTTCACTTGTAGGATGATGGGAATATTCCCAGCATTTTTTGGGGAATTGCTAACGGAGTGGCTTCACTGAGAACTGCAGTATGAATGGCTGAGTGACATGAAGAACTACAGGACCAGACCTGTCAAAATAAAAAATTAAATGTTTTACATATAGCATTGGTTAACAGCTGCAGTGTTAACATTAGTTACAGTAATGCATAGCGTGATGGAACTGTTTGTTCAACTGTTTGCAATTGTTAACGTGTCAAGAGTACAAATCAAAACAGCAGTTCTGACATTTATTATGCACTTGCAAGTCTTCTTATTCGGAGAAAATTTGGTGAATAAACATTTTAATTTATAAATTGTTATAAAATGCAAACACAGTTAAGTAAAGATGTGGTAAGAGTTATATGACAGCTCAGCACTGCACAAATACAATGCATTATCAATAGTAAATCCAGAGAGACAAGTTAAGGTGAGCAAAACATCTTTCACTGTCAGGCACAAATGCAATGCAAGCAGAGCTGAAGAAAAAAATGACAGCTAATGGCAAGGGTGGCTTTCATTACAGACTCATTGACCTCGCTCTGTGTTGCCAGGGTTTTCCACACAATTGGGCTATTTTAAATATGCAGTTTTGAAAAATTACAGAGGGACACAGATTGCTTTTATTTAATAATGTACATCAGCTGCCAAAAGGTATATTTGTAGACAAAGAAAAATGAAAATGGATGCTTTTACTAATGTATATTGATTCTTGGAATGAATACCTGGCAACCTAAAGACAGCTGAAAGAGTGAGGGAGAGTCTGTATGGAGGCGCGTCTGAAACTGTCGTCACAAACTAGAGGCTACGAGAGTTTCGCCCACTTCATGTATTTTAAGGCAGGTTCATTGAGGTTGCTATCGCAGATTAATTGCACATTGATGCTTGTGTGTTGACAAAACAAGAGTAAATGTAGAGGGAAGAAGAGGTAAGAGAAAAAATGGTATGTAGGCTATTAATCTTGACTGAGATCAGAACATATCAGAGAGGATTTAATTTAATGTATGAAGGGAAAAGAGTTTTAAAAGAATTGGGCAAGTGAAAGGACAACATGCATTTTAATATATTATCATATTTATATCTCACATTTGTCATGCAAAGTGCTCCAAAAATCATAAATTCATCAATTAAAATAAAAGAGTAATTATAAGTACAGTAGCCTAAGTGCGAGTGATTTCTGAGAAACACTGCCGAAAATTTAAATCCACACCTAAACAAACAATTTTGTGAATATTTGCTAGCTATCTGATCTCTGTGTGTGTGCTGAAAAAAAGTGTTTGTTCAAAGTCTTGGACGTGTAAATATGGGGAAAATAAAGTGGATCGGACCAATCAGACCGAGCACCACAACACTCTTGTGGCCAATCAGCAATAGGGGGCATTTACGCTCATGATGGGGAAGTAAATACTGTAGACTGTACTGGTTGAAAAATTACCAAAAAGGAAAATGTCAGAGGAATATCAATGGAAAAAAAAAAAAAGAACTGGGATACGATCAGGCAAGAGCTGGACCTGCGTTAATATCGGACAATCTTTCCAGTGCTAAAGAGATGCTAGAGAGCAGGAAGGCCTGAAAACGGATGCCGAGGCCAGTAACTGTTTTTTTAATGTTTCACAAAAGATATGCTGCTTGTTGTGTTCAATTACAAAGTCTGTAGGTTAAGAAGTACCACTAGGGGGAGATGTTTTAAGAGATGGAAATATGCATGCATGTAAGAGGAGGAGAGATGGATGTTTTTCCTGCAGTGCTTGAGTAACAGATGAACCTGTGCAAGATAAGAGTGTTCTTTTCTGATTTATGCTGGTGACACATCACTGCTGTTGTAATATAAGTTATCCCTGATAGCACACGTACATCACGGAGACGTCTATTTTTTAGAGTGTTTGCTCATCTGCAGTACATCTATAGGACGTTTCCTATCAGATGTCAAATAGATGTTCAGAAGATGTATTTAAGATGTTTATTATTTAGAATGAATGTAAAACTGACATCTTAGAGACGTCTATCAGATGTTTGTACACAGCAGATGTTTTCCAGATGAAGCGATCTTTAACAGACATCTCGCAGACGTACATGTAACACTACTTTTTGTTATATTACCTTAGCATTAAAAACACAGTAGCTAACACTGCTGTTTATATGCGTGATGGTAAATTTGACATTTCTTCTGTCCTAACTTATCAGTTTCTCTATATTGTTTTCCCCAGATTTTCTGACCTGATAGCCGATGTAAGCAGTCACATCAGAACAATCTGTGGACATGTCAAATTATCTGTGCACAACAGATGAAACATGTACTAACAATTCTGTGCAGCACGGGGCGCCAGAAGATAAGAACTAAAATTGGCATGGATTAAAATTGGAATAAGGTAAATATTTTTAGACGCCAGTGTTTGTCCGTGTCAATTGCTGATTAACATAAAATGTAGTGTATAAAATTTCAAATAAATGCCTTAAAAATCTTCATTACGCACACAGTAGGCCTATTTGCTTTATAATTGTGCTTCATCAAGATGCCACTACCAGTGCATGCTACATCTTATTTTGAGTCCCTAACCACTTTTTCATTCTTTTCAAAAAGACATTTGGGAGTTGGATTAAAGGGAGTGCACTGAAAAGAAAAAAAAATACTGTTCTTGCACTATTTGCAATGCTAATAAGCATTCCCAAAAAGAATGGATAATAGTAAAAAAAACTGAAGCTGTCTGAGCTATTTTAACCCTCAGCTTGCAGCTACAGCAGATCAAAGCTATGCTCTGCCCACTTCTCTTTCTCTCTCTCTCTGTCTCTCTCGTTTGCAAATCCCTCTTTTCTGTGTGCTCCAGTTTCCCTCAGTGACCCTCAGAATTCCCTCTTCCTGAAGCAGCACACGTGTCTGCACATCTGCCTCTGTTTGGAGCGTGTAGTTCAGGCAGAGGATGAACTTCTAAACCAATTACTTTAAAATAAATAGAGCATGATTGTGATTCTGCCGAGAGTCAGTCAGGCATATTATTACATGATAGCGGCCTGACATTGTATGTTTGTGTTTCAAAGCCGTGCTGCTCAACTCTCTTCCAGGAATCTGACGCTTCCATTTCAGGCCTGTGCTAATGAGCTGATCCCCTGAATGAGCCGTGTTTGATGATGGTGAATCACTATCTAAAGCGTCATGTTACTTTCTGTTGTATTGTATCCTTTGAGGTTACATTACTACAACTCTCTGTCTATATACAGACGCCTATAATTCATGTGATTCGTTTCAATCATTTGTGCAACACGATTGATACTTCATAATGCATGGCTTACGATTTTCACCTGGCAGGTAATTTGGGGGTGATCTCTTTTGACTAGGGCTAATATGTGTAATGTGGTGTTTGGGTTTTGTCTTGTTCATGTTCATGTTTTCATGTCTTTTATTTTGTAATTTATCATGTTGCCATTGTCTCTCGTCGTGTATTGATGTTGTAACTTTGCTGTTGGTGAGTCCTGTTCATGCCAAGTCAAGTCTGTTTCTAGTCAAGTCTGTTCATGTCATGTCAAGTCAAGTCTCGGATTATTGTTTGGATGTTTGGATGTTTGGATCACCTTTGTAAATAAACTGCACTTGGGCTCACACTTCAACTCGCCTTCAGCGGATTGTTCGTTACAATATGCAACCACCCAGATCACCCCATATTTTTTCATACTGTTATGAAAATTCTAGAAATATAAAATCATCTACAAATGTATATTATTTTTTATTGGTAACACTTTACATTAGGGACCACTATTCTCTATTAACTAGTTGCTTATTAGCATGCATATTGGCTGTTTATTAGTACCTTTAATGCACATATTAATGCCTTATTCTGCATGACCATATTTTAGATACCTTAATTAGGAGTTTTTTGAGGCAAAAGTTGTAGTTAATAGTTAATAGTGAGAATCGGGCCTTAAAATAAAGTGACGTTTTTGGTAAATGATTAATCATTTAGTTCATCATTATCAAAATGCTTTTAATGATTTATAACTTAACATTACTATAAAATGTTAACCCGCAGGTTGCAATATTTCAGACGACTATGATGCAATGTATTTGATAATAATTATGTTGATTTTGCATGCATGTTACTCAAAATAATACAGTAAGCTTGCTTGATATGCATGTGTATAGCATTTGGGTTTGCTTGTAAGAACATTTCTTTAATTTTCCAACTATAGAACTATACAAACTATATATATACAGTATATATATATATATATAAAAAACTTAAAAAGTATTTTCTTCTCACAAATTGCTGTAATCAGCATAACACACAAGATTTTAGTCACAGCCAAATGAACTGTGAATTTCTAATTGTGTACTATACATTATTGATGCACAGAATCACAACTTAATAGTCTAGTAGCGCCATATTTCATTTCTGACAGGATTGAAAGTGAGGCTGTGAGGGACTGAAGTACAGTGCATTCTATGGACTGAACTGTTGTTTAACAACATGCTGATTGTTCAGCTGACAAAACATCTTCCAGAGAGAAAATAAATCAATAAAAAGTAGACAATAACTCTATAAAACAATTTGGAAATTATGAAAATTACTTGATCTAGGACCTTTATACAGTGCGTACCATAGTAAAGACTGTAAGTCTGTTCCTCATAGCCTCGTTTCATCAGCATTAAATTCAGTATGTTAGGACCATTATTTCTTGGTAGTACTCTACAAAGTAATTCAGGGGGTCTGTTACCATAACTTAAATAAATGCATGTTAAAAATTCTTATTTGTTGATTTAATTAAAAAGTTGCAAACATTATTTTGATGAGTTCTGGTGCCATTTTTATATTTATAGGTGAATAAATGTTGAAATTAAGTGTTATTTTATAAGTGTTTTTAATGAAGGGAGAGAACTGTTAGTGTTTATTGCTGTTATGTTTGACATTTGAAAGAGTTTTTGTTGTGTTGGAGTTTTTGTGATTATTTCGCTGAAGAGACTATAGCCTACATGAAAGTAAACACATTGACTCGATGAGCGAAAACAAGTGATATTTCACATGCTTATTTCGTTATATTTAAGCACGTGCTTTAAGTGTTAATTTGATGTGAAATAGATAAGAATAACTGGTTCCAGGGCCACAGTTCAATTAGGTTCATTTGGGATCTGATAGATGGTTTGGACCCGGTGAAGCGGAGATGCTCTGAATATCATCACGGCTGTGGAATGTAGGTCAGAGCTTCATGCAGTGAGTTCATGACTATGTAGCAAATTCCTGCATCCATTAATTCCAATAATGTAGCTAGAGTTCTTGCAACCAGACACATGCACAATTTCATTTTCTTTTTTATTTACCCATGCAGGCCTTTAGTCCACTTTAGACATTCTACTATCTCTAAGTAACTTTGCAACTACATGTCAACTAGCAGTCATTAGAGTATGACTCTTTGTTGTTGTCTTCTTGCATTATTGACCAACTATTTTCCTGTTTGATACTGTAAAGCTGCTTTGACAATCAGTATTGTATAAAGCGCTATACAAATAAAGGTGACTTGACTTGACTGTTAGTGACTGTCTGTTTAATACCTGCTAACACTTTATTTTGATGCTCTCCAACACATCTGAGATTAGAATAAGTGTGTCCCAAAGCATAGTATGTCGAAAAGAATATGCCAGAAGTCCCCGGATGGCCTACTATTTCCGGCAGATTTTCGAAGTGTGGTTTCAGAACTACAAACACTAATAAAAAGAGTTAAAAACTACAAACATGACAGATGTACACGACCGATAAGTAGACACTTAGTTTCTAATAATCAAGTAAAAAATATTTATTTAATGATATCCGTGTTATATTTAATCTGCAACAACGTGAACTTTTATAAACATCCGTTTGGCCATTAACTTTTAAATGCATCATTATGCAAAAAAATATGAGAGTTCTCCACATGAAAGACCCACAGCTGGCAAATCAACTTACTACTACTTTTCTCTCTGATACGGTGGGAAGTTAAATTAAATGAAATGTGGAGGATGTTAACTGTGACAAGATGATTGACAGGCCAGTTTACAGTGACAGGGTGCGCATAATTATGTGACACAGTGTCTGTTAAAGACGCAATTTAATGATGTGATGGTATGACCCGAATCTTGCCTGCTCTTCTACACACTCAACTGAAAAAACGCGCGGCTGAAGCACTCTCAAGTGCTCACAGCTAGGCATTTTCAGCAGAGCACCTGGTGTTTTCAGCTGGCTAAAAACTAAAGACGCAATTTAATGATGTGATAGTATGACCCGAATCTTGCCTGCTCTTCTACACACTCAACTGAAAAAACGCTGCGTGGCTGAAGCACTCTCAAGTGCTCACAGCTAGGCATTTTCAGCAGAGCACCTGGTGTTTTCAGCTGGCTAAAAACTCTTTGATGGACACACAGCCTAAGAGATCAAATCAGTGACCTTGTGATAAAGATTGAGGTCCAGTCCTTGTCAGAAGAGGTGGGATCAAACCAGTTCAGCATCTGTACAGTGGGATGGTATGTCATCTTGAGCCAGATCCAACATGTGAGCAAGCTGATGCAGTCTAACAGTATGCATGTGGGTAGGATGATTGGAGTGCTGTTGATCAAATAAGGAGCTGACAGAACAATGTGAGCCTTTAGTGTGACACACTGAACTATAATAACTGAGACAAACCAAGCCGACATCAAAGAATTAGTGGTGACGAAAGCTGACTGCATTGCTGCCTCATGTCGCCTGTGTCTGGGTCAAACAATTGCACCTGGTGTTTTCAGCTGGCTAAAAACTCTTTGATGGACACACAGCCTAAGAGATCAAATCAGTGACCTTGTGATAAAGATTGAGGTCCAGTCCTTGTCAGAAGAGGTGGGATCAAACCAGTTCAGCATCTGTACAGTGGGATGGTATGTCATCTTGAGCCAGATCCAACATGTGAGCAAGCTGATGCAGTCTAACAGTATGCATGTGGGTAGGATGATTGGAGTGCTGTTGATCAAATAAGGAGCTGACAGAACAATGTGAGCCTTAAGTGTGACACACTGAACTATAATAACTGAGACAAACCAAGCCGACATCAAATAATTAGTGGTGACGAAAGCTGACTGCATTGCTGCCTCATGTCGCCTGTGTCTGGGTCAAACAATTGCACTTGAACACATCGCAAAGACTACAGCCAACGGCCAACTAGCACATACAATTTGTGCCTGCATGAGAGGAAATCACTTTCCACACCAGCAGGTTGCAGTAGTCTGAACAGCAGCACTTGCTTGCCATTTTGAATATGAATCATGTTGATCACTTTCTTAATTTAGGCGACCATGTCATTAAGAAAATATTTGCATACTGGAATGCTCAGGTAAGATGAAGGTGTAAAATGAGAAGAGCCTTCTGTGTGTGTTCTCTTGACTTTGTCATTGGCAGTCTGGGATTACATGAAGAGACGGAAAAAACTTGAGACAGACTAAATCCGTAAGAACTGTGGCAATAAATCTATTTGCCTGTCTGTTTTAAAGCAAAAGTATGGTTGTGTATGTAGAAAGAAACTATGGTTCTCTTTTTTTTTCTCAGATTGAGCCACTGTCCCTCCAAATTCAACGAAGCTACTACTGCGCTATGAGCTGAGATGATTGTTTTTGGTGCAACTGCTGCTGCCCACAAGAAAGGGTCTGCTGGGCTTCAAGTGAAAGGTCACACTAGGTCAGTGTTTCCCATACCTGTCCTGGAGGTCTCTCACCACTGCACACTCCTAGTTCAGGTCTTGAAGTCTCTGCTAATGAGTTCACTCAGGTGTGTTAGATGAGGGAGACATATGAAGGCTGCATTAGAAAGCTTAGGCAGCTGACTTGTTGCCTCATTGCCCTATAAGCCAATGACTTCTCAAGCAGCGTTTGCGTCCAAAGGTACCTCCTGCTCTAACTGCTCTAATGCACAAGAAAGGGTCTACTGGGCTTCAAGTGAAAGGTCACACTAGGTCAGTGTTTCCCAAACCTGTCCTGGAGGTCTCTCACCACTGCACACTCCTAGTTCAGGTCTTGAAGTCTCTGCTGATGAGTTCACTCAGGTGTGTTAGATGAGGGAGACCTATGAAGGCTGCATTAGAAAGCTTAGGCAGCTGACTTGTTGCCTCATTGCCCTATAAGCCAATGACTTCTCAAGCAGCGTTTGCGTCCAAAGGTACCTCCTGCTCTAACTGCTCTAATGAGCTACAACAGCATCAAGCCATTCAGTACTTATTAATAAATTGATACTTTAATTTTTCAACCAATTGATGGAGTCATATTTAAGAAGAACACAATTTGTGAAAGTTTATAGTCACAATTCATCTGTATTTAATACTACTTTGTGTGTTCCACAGGGATCCGTACTTGGACCACTCTCATTTAGTTTGTACATCAATGATTTGCCTTCTATTTGTCCTGATGTAGAATTTCAGCTATATGCAGATGACGCTGTAATTTATGTGCATGGTTGTTCTAGTGAGGTTGTTGCCTCCAAGCTCACTAAAGCAATGAGCCATATTACTAAATGTCTATATAAATAATGTCTTATGATAAATGTGAGTAAAACCGTTGGGATGTTTTTCTCCAAATGGCTTTGTAGAACTTCAGAGACTGATATTATGTTATAAGGGCAAGTTTAAATATCTGACTCTAATATTTTTCTAATATTTTGGTACACATGTAAAAAATATACCAATGGTTTAGGTTTAGCTTAAATTATTACATTGACTAATTTAATTAGTTTACATGTACAAATTCAAGCTGATTCCCTTTATTTTTTAACATGTTTAAAAATGGTGAGAAGCTTGTAAGATTTCCGGCTCATCATTTCTCTCACACAATGCAAGCTGCGATCATACAAGCATATATTTCCATGTGATTTCTTCCAATGGGGGAAAAAATGAATTTGCTCATTCTGTTTGTTGGAGCAGTTGACAGGTCAACTTCTCACCCAATGGCGTGGAGTGAGCGGAGTGAGTCTGGATAGCACATGGGGAGTGTTTGGAAAAACTTTTCATAGGCAGTCATAATTTAATGAGAGAGCTGGGCTGCAGAAGTGATGTACAGCAACTTTCAAAAAAAGGCAGTGTTAAGTAGACAAAACATTTGCTTGCTTGTTGTATTGCTGTTATCTCAAAGTCTGTGTATCCTAACAGTATGTTGATATATATCTGATATGTTAGTGTGGTATGGCAAGCTGAAAATGTGCCATACACCAGGTTTTTGTAAAACACAGCCACTATGAATTGGAACAAAAGAGCAGCAAAATTTGCAAGGAGGCAGAGTCAAGGGTCAGTTCCTTTCCATCAATGACAATTTCACAGTGTAGATTAATTTGAATAGACTCTGATTATTCACATGGGTGACACAACTGCCAAAGAGAGGAAATTGCTCATTTATTTCGCATAAAATAACGAGGAACAAGATTTAAAAAATAGAATAAAATTAGGAACATTACACAAATTAAAAAACAAATAGTGTTGGTTCATGCATTCATTGAGAGTATATTTGAAATGTATTTTTCAAAATGACAATAAACAACAACAAAAGACATGCACTTAACACACTGACATTGGATTGCAACCATCTGTTAATGTTTGGATTAGTGTTTATTTGTTAGAAGCCACATGACAATCATGTGTGCCTGCTTTAAAAAAAAAAAAACACTGGATCAGACATACATTGTAACAGCCGTTGCAAATATAACAATGGAAGTTACCAATCATTGTGAACTCACTGACACCCAAGTCTTTTTATTGAAACATTAAATACAGATTATAATGAGTACACTGTACATACAGATAAACATATGTGAGCACAAGTCACTAATGTACTGTATGCATATAAGATTAGGCATCTGATCTGGTCTTTAATGAGGGTCTTGAAATGCTATTAACTACTGCCAACTACAGCCAGCCAGCCAGAGAGAGAAGGATGCTTCACTGACCTCTGTCTGCATCACTCCTGCCAATTTTAGGATGGACAACAAACTAAACATCATCCTAGCAGTTTATACACTGTGTAACTATATTACACAATTACATACATAAAACAACACAGAAAATATGCAAATAAAATGATTGGGCATGTGTTTTATGTATGTGAGGGTGCTTTTGATTCCCCATTTCTACTTAATCCTCTCCCATCCCCCTTCACTCATCTCCGCATTATCCTCTGTGCATTTGAATGATTCTGTGACGGGGGTCTCTCTCCTCCCGCCCCATCGCCTCATTTCTCTTCATAGCTGATTATTCTGGTGGAGAAGAAACATCTGATTTCTGTCGAGCGCCATTGCGATCGAGTGTTTTTGGGGGATTTTGATCAGAGAGGCTGAAACTGAGCATCTTAACCTGCTGGCACTTGTTCAGTCTGCATTTCACATGCAGATGCACTGAATGGTGAAAACTGGATTGAACTCATCATTTGACCATGGCAGCTGCTGCACACCAATAATGTTTGGAATAAAAGCGATACATTGGAAGTAAGCGCGATGTTTGGCAGTAGGTGAGTAGCTGCGACGCGATGTGTGCTGTTACAGGTGCGCAGCGTTTGTGTAAATAAAAATGTATCAACTTCATTTGCCCAATCTTCTAAAAATGTAACTCTTTATTTGAGTGAAGTGCAGTCATAGTTATTTTTGCTTCATTCTCTCGTTCGCTTCACGATTCCATTTAAAGCGAGTTATTTTTTCATGGTTGAATTCGACCGGATTTCTCTGAAACAGGTGTGGAGGAGAATGTGTCGTTGTGTTGTGAATTAACTGCTAGTTTCGAATATATGTTGTACTATATGAATTGCTTAAATGCAGTGTCTCACGAGGAAGCAAATGCATAACTTTTTGTTTTTAGTAATGTAAAGGTTATTGGGTTGTTATTTTGTCTCCCAACATTTTCCCCTGTACGTTATGAAAATAAAACCTGAACATAACGTTCTGTAAAACTTATTTGCCACAGAATCCTCAGGACTAGCCTATATAGGTTGTCTTCATCTTTGAATTAGCTGCAAATATAACCGAATGGGAACTATACACTTGGTTTTGTGTTTGCTGGGTGACTGTATACATGTACAAAGTAGCCTACAAAGCATGGAAACTTCAGATGATGTGTGATCTTCTGATTGGCATCTTGTAAATCAGTCAGTCACTCTGTGCAAAACTTAAAGGGATAGTTCACCCAAAAATGAAAATGTGATGTTTATCTGCTTACCCCCAGGGCATCCAAGATAGGTGACTTTGTTTCTTCAGTAGAACACAAATTATGATTTTTAAGTCCAGCCGTTGCAGTCGTATAATGCATGGCAATGGTAACAAAATCTATGAGAGTAAAAAAAACATGCACAGACAAAATCACATTTTCATTTTGGGGTGAACTATCCCTTTAAATGTTGTAAATAATTAAACTGCTATGTGAAGACTTGCTGCCAACTCAATTAAAAAAAACCTCATAATGTTCTTTCTTCAGTTATTATTTACTACATTTTATTTAGTTGTGGATGTGGCTTGATTTTGAATTTTGGCTTGTATGCTAGACAGACTCTGATTTTTGGTGGTGGGGGTTGGGATCTTAGACTCACATGAAAATAGATGAGCTTCATTTGAACATGCTTTCGACATGCATCGGTACAACTGATGCTTAAATAATAAAAGACTTAATTGACAAAATAGTATAGTCAAGTCACCTTTATTTATATAGTGCTTTATACAATACAGATTATGTCAAATCAGCTTTACAGGAAAAATTATGTGCTGATAATGCAAAAGGACAATAAAAAACAGTCAGTTTATCAGTTAAAGTCAGTTCATTGTTGATTCAGGCCATGTCCACACGTACACGGGTATTTTTATAAACTGAGTTTTTCCTTCCGTTTTTAAAAAAATCTCTGTGCACATGAAAACGCAAACGCATGCTATGAAGCACTGTCAAGAGCATGCCAAACCAACAGGTGGCGATATAATCTCAACCGTAAAGCCATGTTGGCCAATCAGAAGCCTGAAAAAGTTTCCAGTAGGCGGAGATAACAGCGCAGGCTCCGACGTCACAAGCCAAAAACTCCGGTTTCGCTGTCTACACGATAACACTGCAACCGGATATTTTGAAAATCTTCACCCTGGCAGGCGTTTTCAAAAATGTTCGGTTTCAGTGACCTGGTGCTGCGTTTGCGTGTGGACGAACGACCTAACCGCGTAGAAAAAGCTGCGATTTTAAAAATAACCTTGTTCGTGTGGACAGTGCCTCAGTGATGTCATTGTCCAGCTCAGTTCAGTTCTCTTCCAATAGTGCCTGTGCAATCAAGTCAACAATATTGCCAAAAACTGAGTCCCCAACTAAGCAAGCAAAACTCCATCTGTGACAGAAATGGAGAAAGAAACTTGGGAGAAACCAGGCTCAGTCGGGGGGCCAGTTCTCCTCTGGCCAGACGAAACCAGCATGCTGTGGTTTAATTCCAGGCTGCAACGCAAGTCAGATTGAGCGGAGGACTCGTCTGGTTCCCGTGGTCTTGTGCCGATGGCCGACGAGGTCTTCACAGGGGATCTGTCAGGGTATACACACTGGATCCGTATGGCTACGGTGACCTCGGAATAAGAATGAAACAGACTAATATTAGCTTAGATGCCATTCTTCTTACGTTGTAACGAGTAAACTGGAAGGTAATGGAAGTGTTCCCGGTTCCTGTTGACCTAATTAATGCAGCCTAACAATCGGATTGATTTATAGAAATGCGATAGTGTATTATGTGTATGCCAGGTTATGGATCTTTATCCTAGATTTAAACTAACAGAGTGTGTCTGCCTCCCGAACAGCGCTAGGTAGATTGTTCCAGAGTTTGAGTGCTAAATAGGAAAAGGATCTGCAACCCGCAGTTGATTTTGATATTCTAGGTATTATGAAATGGCACCACTTTAGACATCCAGCCATTGAGTGACGACAGTCTGCTGTGTATCTCGTCACCACGGTAAGCAGGGAGAGGACCAGAGCATATTACAGTGTCTGACATCATACTGGCAAGTTCACACACCTCTATAATGTTATTTTTAGTGATCTCTGACTGGCGAAGTCGGACATCATTAGTGCAGACGTGAATAACAATCTTACTGAATTTATGTTTAGGATTAGCCAGCACTTTTAAATTTGCCAAGATGTCAGGCGCTCTGGCTCCCGGTAAACATTGGACTATGGTGGCTGGTGTCTCTATTTTCACGTTCTGTATAATAGAATTGCCAATAACTAGGGCTCTTTCGACAGGTTTCTTAGTGGTTGTGTCACTGAGTGGCGAGAACCTGTTTAATGTTTTGATCGGAACGGAAG
>NW_015555703.1:2632341-2652866 GCF_001515605.1 Sinocyclocheilus anshuiensis
GTTTTGTCCCGCGACTATGCTCACAGTCACCCAGTCGCCCTGCTGCGGGGGCTCTGCAACCGGAACGAACAATGTATGGGACTCGTTAAGCTAGTCGCTAGGGTTGCCAACTTCACAGAAGGAAAATACGGGACAATCGTGTTTTTTCATAGAAAAATAAGAGACATACATATCGTGACGTGTGTAGCCAAGTATGGTGTCCCATAGTAGGAATTTGTGCTCTGCATTTAACCCATCCAAGTGCACACACAAAGCAGTGAGTAGTGAATACACACACCTCAGGTATTTGTCTTACATGGACGACCAGCCTTTTTGGGGGACTTGAATGAATCAGTGTCATTGTAAAGCTGTTGCAGGGTTTCAGTCACCTTAGAGCGGCCCACCATCTTGCAATCTCAGTGAAAATTGGAGGAATGCTGCCAGTTAAATAGGGGTTGTCATATAGGCCTAATTAAGGAAATTAGCACCAGGTGCCAGATTCACACCAATAACCTGGAGGTATCTGTAAGTGTTCTCTAATTTTATTATTTTATTTTTAAAAAATCTCATTTAAGTTTTTTATACTGTGCTTCAGAATACAATTAATTTATGAATTATGCTTAAAAAACTGCCCTTCTACTCCTATTTAATAACTACAAATAGGACTAAACAGTGACCTTAAAATTTAGGAAATTGTAGGTTGTTTTCTAATTTTGATCTCCACTGTATACACACAGGGCAATTGCCCCCCCAAATTGTTAGTCATGGAATCCCTATGTTGGCCCCACTGCAATTGGAGCGCTTAGCCAAGTGCTAAATACCCTCACCGTGTTTTTGCAGCGTTGAGCAATGTAGCCAATCACAGACATATCTGTTGATTTCTTGAACACAATGGCCAATCAGAAACGTTTTGTCAGAATTCACTCACCGCTGAAAGCGCCGCAGTTTTTAAGTGTAGTTTTGCATGCTCGTGAATCATCTCATGACTAAGTGCAGACGCGATGTAAATAAGAGATTCATTGTGCATCTTAGAGAGCTTAATTGATTATAATGGCACTTTGTGAGATCGCGATGAATGAAGATGAGTGATGCTTTTTAGTGATAAAGGGAACGCGCTTTGCGTACTTTCTAGGGTATAATCCATTCAGAATTTGTATGAAACTTTCGTTTTCCGGACACATACACCCTGCAAAGTTTCGGGAATGACATCCGCATATTTATGCGGGATTCACTCTCAAAATAGCAGTGATTGGCACTGAACATAAAATATATGTGAAAGCAGCCTCAGTGATTTCATTCTGGAACCGGTCCGGTCCTGGCCAAAGCTCGACAGCGCAGCCCAAGCGAGATCTAGTTTATGGACCAAAAGTGTGTGTAAACTTTATTGAGATCGGGACATATCAACCAGTAATTTAATTTCATTTCCAGTAACGGACGGTAGAAAGTTCAGCAATGAATGGTATGCGACTTATGAGAGACTATAGTCCTACAACTGACCGTTTATCTTTTCCTCACGTGTCTCGCCTTTGGTAACAACGATTCAAAACGGACACATTTCAAGTGACACGGGGAAAAGACAGAAAATTTCAGTGAACATCAGAACCACAACTGACACTTAAAACGGGAAGCATCGCCATTCAAATCAGCAGCAAGAGTCAACGCTAGTCCACAGTTTAGTAAATGTTGGCAACCTTTTTAAGCTATTCTTGACTGTGTTCAGGGTGTCCGCGGGGTCGTAAAAAGTATTAAAAGTTGATAAATCAATTTAGAGAAAATTAAGGCCCTTAAAAGTATTAAAAACTCCACAGTTTACTAAACGGTGGCAACCTCTTTAAGTTATTCACTGTGTTGTATTGACTGCTTTGATGCGTTTCAATACGGTAGGGCATTGTTTTGATGCTTACATCCGAAAAATTATATTTTGCTTTTATTTATTTATTTTGCTTTTTTTTTCTTGTCCCCCCTGACTCAAGAGTCAAATGTCGGCCATGTATGTATATATATATATATATATATATTTTTTTTTAAACAGTGGTTTTCAATCCTGGTCCTTAATTCCAATATTTTTACTCTCTCCGTTAAGTCCCCTGCAAAGCATGCTGGGAACTAGTAGCCAGTTTGTATTCTGCATATCAGCACACTGGTGTCAAGTGGAATACAATTTAAACAAAATAATTTATTTTAATTTATTCTATGGGGAGTGTTATTTGCTTTTTTCCAAACTAAACGTAATAGGTTTAAATCTAACCTATTAAACCTTTAAACCGGAAATCATGATTTTCGATTAGACCAATATAGAATGTACTTTAAATAAATTAGACAGTCGTTTTCATTTTTTCAGTGCAGTACAGTTGGCACTGCTGCATCTTTCACCAAAGGTTTATTTGCAAACTGTACATTAAATTGTCTGTGTTTTAAAAAACAATCTGCAGTAAAATGCTTTGAACAAACATATAGTCATCCGACAGCATGATTCGTGAATTTAGCTGCGTTCATGCCATGTCGTAATTACCGTAATTCCGAGATGACAACACGCGACGTTTTACTCGGAGCTGTCCATGTCCTCGGAATCGGAGGTAGAGCCTAAGCAGCGCCTAAATTAATCTTGTTGCGGTCAGGTGGTACAGCGGTTATGTGGTCCAATTCGTAGCACTCAGAACACTCCGAGCTTACAAATTGTAATTACGAGTTCTGCGTTCATGTGAACGCTTTGGCGTTGATAGTGTTGCCATAGAAATGCATAATTCAGCTTCATGTGTTGTCATCTCAAAATTACGATAATTACGACATAGCATGAACACAGCAATTGTTAAAAAATAAATGATCACTTTGTTCCTAATGAAGGGGTTTTTGGGAAGGCTGTGCAGACACAGATATGCTGTCCTAACTGGACTCGTCACAGTGAACATTCCAAATAGATCGCTTTTTTCCATCATCCATTTGTCATTTTGACAAGAAAAGCAACTTTTCATCAAAACATTGGATGGGTCAGATAATAGAGACATCAGGAACGTGTACTGTTGATGCATCCAGGGACAGGGCTGGGAAACACTGCTTTAGACTCATTAGTCTGAGAACTTTGTCTATTCTCACTGAATTTCTATACCCAATCCCAGTCCAGCATTTGCCATTTGGGGATTCCAGCATCAGCTGCAGTTGCCTTCAAAGCACATGTTCTCAATCTGGAATTACAGTGGAACATAAAATTGACCAATTTATGAAGAAAATATGCAACAGAGGTGCACTCATTCCAATAGTCTAGCCCAATAGTTTCCGAAATAGCAGCTAATTTTGTATTGATATTCTTCTGTAGGTTCATTTCTATTTGAATTGCATTAACGTTTAACAATATTCCTTTTTGGAAATTCATTTTAGCAAATTGCTTCTTTGAAATATTTGACCCTTGTGTGTTTGGTACAGTACCTCCTCTATTTAAATTTTCCATGATTCACATGCATAGGACAATGATTTGGAAATTTGAGGGATGAATGGATGATGAAAAACTGTGATGGCTTGCATGAGTCCAAACTGAGTTTCAGCCCATGATTTTTTGGGCTCATCTCAACATTGTTTAGTTGTGAAGTAGTACACTTGTTAAGAAGACAGAGAAGCTGTAGGAATTATGAGTGGTATAACAACAGCTGGAGGTTCCTCCTTGCTCTGAATATTGTGAGTAACTCATTCACACAGTTTTTCCACAAAAGAGAAACTAAAACAGAAGCACAGACAGACATGATGCACAGTGAACAGGATCCCGCGGGGAACGACAGCATGCTGTAGAAACAGTGAGGCTTGATCTCATTACTACTGAAGCGCACTGCATGACCTCTCTTCCTGACTGATACTGGCATTTCAATACGGAGTAAAGCTCTTACATATCAAGCTAAACTCTTTATTATTACATAGCATCAAGTTAAACACAATATTGCTATGAAATACATGCCTTATAATCAATTGACATATGACTTAAATCAATAATGTCAGCAAATTTCAAATGAGGCCAACACTAGAGTTCAGGAGCTTTTCAAGAAAGGCCTTTTTTCATGATAGACTCATAAGTATATTTCAAAGGCGTTTCCGGTTATGTCCAGCGGTGAGATCAGTGTATGATGCAGGTTTCGTGATGACGAGTTGTGCAGCATTTTTGCAGTAGAACATTATCTGCTTTATGGTAAATCCTTCTTTCTTTTTTTGTAATATGTGACTATAATATTGGCTAAAAGGGGGATACTTCATGAAGCCAAACACATGAGACTACAAGAATTTTCATGAATAAATCGGTGATATTTCATATAATTTATCAAACTGTACACACTGAACCATATGGCAAGCTGAGTTAGTTTAATGCTCCAGTACTAGCCGTAATTCAGTTTTAACTACTCAAAACCACCCTGATAATTCAGAAGGTACAAAAGGATACATAGGATGAATCAGAGTTTATAGTAAGTGGCCTGTCCAGAAAGCATGACATTGAATAGTGTCATACACACGAAGACAAAATACCATCAGGATGACACACAACACTAAAATAATGCAATAAACACAAACGGAATAACAATAACATAACAAATTGCACATTACTGATAACACCTTGACTTTTGCCTGTGATTTTGTCAGTAGGAATGAATGAACCTGCCTGCAGTGTTTGATCTAGTAGCGAATACTTTATGTGTGTTTTTTGCATGAATTTTAAGTAAAGTTTTGGCTCTTCACGTGTTTAATTTCAGTACTGTAAATGTATCCTTCCCTGCAGCCAGTTACACTGGATATATTTGCTGAATATGTTTATTATTTTGTGAATAGTAATATTAACAATAATAGCCTACTTCCGGATGGGAAAGAGGTATATATCAGTTTGGTTTTGCATATGATTAATATGAATTTCTGACTAGAATCAATTCAACTGCAGATATATGTGATGTAAATAATACGTATTTTAATAAAATACCATTTTTATTAGTCAAGCATATTTGGATATGAGTTGTAAATCCATTATTTAGATAATATTTGTAAATGATAACTGCAATAGTAAGAATACATGTGTTGATATCTGCAACTCAATTTTGACTATATAATCCAGTTATTACTAATAAAATGTAATTATGACCTGTCAAAAAGGGAAAACCAAGTGTCTTTGCAATTCTTTCTAGTTGAAATTGACTAGTCAAAACTAATTATGAGGGATCAACTTGTCATACAGATATGTAATGTTAATATGTAAGGTTAATGGATGTAATGTTGTTAAAGTTAACTCACCCACCAAATTAGATCTGGACAATTCAATTTCAAGAATTGCAATCAGTTGTAATATTCTTATTAGTAGCTTTAAAAAAAACATGAAAAACACACAGCCAGTTTTTAATATTTGTTAATATTGTTGGAATGCAACAACATGGAAGAGCAACAACATTTTAAGATAAAGAGGGCCTGCTTTGGGTTTCAGTTTTGAGGATTTACATTTGATATTTAGTAACTATGGGTGCTGATGTGAAGTCATGGGCATCGTATGATGGTATAGATCACTGTGAAATTGATCAAGCAGTGGAGATCGTGGTTGGTAGATGTGGAAAAACCCAGGGCTGTGATGATGAGAAGCTGGTAGTGTTGGATGCAGAGTGCTTTTAAAACGGCCTTTTACCTGCATTGGTAATGTGACATATTTATTATTATTATTATTTCGAAACCATCGAGCATTTAGAGCATCAACAATTTTGTCTGAAAGGGAAAAAAATCATTAGTGAGTTACTACGACAGCTTGTTTTTTAAGGTTGTCAGGGTAACACTTATTCTCAGGTTGATGAAATCAAATCCAGTTTATTTAACAAATAAAAAAGAAAATGCAGAATAAAAAAAAAAGACTCGATTTAAACTAGACGCAAAATGATATGACATGAAATGGATCAATTTGATCAAGCTGGTAACATTAAAAAAGATGGGCAGTGATAAAGGACACATGATGGTCATAAATATAAGGGAAACTAATGCTCCAACAGCAGACAATCAAGACAGGACAAGACAATAAACCAATGAAGAACAAAAAGATAAAAGCACATGACAAAATAAAAGGCATGAATCAAAATGAAGCAATAACAAAACCTGAACCCACGTGACAGTCAGAAAGCAGATTACAATCCTAATGAAAAATGTAAGCAAGCATCTGTTCAGGAGATCCCCCTCACAATGTAAAGAGCTTTGTGTGTCTAGAAAAGTGCTATATACATGCAACAAATGATCATTTATGTTATTAAGCATATTTGAAGTGTTTCAAGTTTCGGTTTAGAGGGCAATAGCAATGCAGCGCTTGAGCAGCAGATTGAGCGGTGTGGTGACCTAGTTAAACAGTGCTTTATTCATCACATTAAATCAGTCTTTTGTCAGACACAGGCATGGTCATAATAAAACCACATTGTTCCAGAGTGACAATGCAGGCCTTTTCTGTTGTGCATGTTCTGATCCGCTGCATCTTCAGGAGTCTGATCACAGGCAGTGTCTTACGTATAACCTTCATCAGCTCTTTCAAATGAAAGGTTGCTTATTAATGATGCATGACTTCTTCAGCAGAAGCGCTGAAGTCATTGAAGAGTAGAAAATAATGTTCTTCATTTTAGTGGTCTGTATTTTTTAGAACTTTAAAGGAATGCTATTTAATAAATACAAGTTAAATTTAAGCATGGCATATTAAATATATATACTGTACATAACACCAGACAATTTCTGTCTCTCTCCACAGAGTCTCAGCCGAGCACTGATAAAAGAAATAATGCTACTGGATCAGCTGCGAAACTATCAGAGGAACACTGTTAAACTTCAATACAGGAATATACAGAACAAATACAAGACGATCTCACTAACTGGAGCAGTTCCTTCGGTTTGAATACTGGATGTAAATCTTTGACTTCGCCTCAGAAGACTAGAGGACCCTGCAGGATAAGCATCCACATGCCACTGAGAGGAACAGAGACACGGGAGGATGTCAACAGAGGCAGAACTTCAAGTCAGTGTCAAGAAGGAGTCCAGAAGACGAGGTCAGTTCAGAAGTTTGGTTTATTGCTTTATTTTTAGCTGAAGGTGCTGATGGCATTAAACATCTGAGCAGCCTGAAGGTCACTACATTAATAAAGAATGAGTAGATATGACTATGTGCTTTTATAGCAATATTGCACATATTAAGAGTTTGTTTAATTGCAAAAATCAGAGTTTACTCCATTAACTTTCTTTAATGTCATTATGCGAACAGTGTGCCTCCACAGTCTTATGTCTTTGATTTCACAATCAAGGCAATTGTTTATTAAGTCTACTAAGGCTCGTTGTATTTCAGTAAGTATCGTAGGATTTCTCATCCTTGATGATTTATCATATCAGGAATTATCAAGATTTGTCTTTTTTTAATTACCATTTTAGACTCTGGCAATATTTACTCACCCTTATGTGGTCATCCGTTTTGGTCAAAACCTAATGTGAAAATATTCACACTGCCCTTTTCTGTACAGTATGACGTGAGCAGGGGCTGTGAGACTCAAAAACCATCGAACAAGGGATGTTGTCTCTGATGAGAGATTCAGTATACCTGTGTTCGGCCTTCACTGCCCATAAATGATAAATGAAATTGCCTCAACCTTGATTTTTTTCCATCTCCATGGCAACTGCTGCTTACCTACAGAAATCCATGTGAAAGCTGATTCAAACACACAGCTGTCATGCAAGCGACACACATATAGTAACCTATGGCAGTTCTGGCCGAATGTCAAACTCGTATTAAATGAGCCACGGCCTCAGGCAACAGAAATATCACTCTGAGTTGAGCACACTGAGACACTTTCATCATATTCACACTTGATGAAGATACCAGATACCAGAACAGAAAGGCCTTTTGACTGCAATCCACCTCAAAAATTAGTAAAACATTTCTTCTTGGAAAAAAATCATTTTTTTTTTTTATTTGGTATTACCATAAAATGTGAAGCACCTTATTAAAAAAAGCAGATGATTTTCACATGTATGTTTAAAAAAGGTATCCAATAATACACAAATATTTTTATTAATTTAGCCAGATTTTATCCAAAGTTCCCTATAAATCACAACCACAAAACAAGTGTTCACACTGCTCTTTTCCATGCAAAGAAAATCCATACAATTATTCTATTTGGTTCCATCTTTTATTTTTACTGACATTTACATGTTTTCTGTAAATCACTTCATATATAAATATATATGAATTTAAAAATCGATATAAATAAGTTATTATAAATCTAAATAAAGCTTTACATACTTAATAAAGCACCAGTTAGTACATTTTGGTCTAAATTTGGACCCAGGTGGATTCCACCCAGATTTTGAATCAGTTATCATGAATGAATATTTTTTTATGGGACTTATTAATATTTATTTATGCAACCAGTCCAGATGT
The DNA here is from genome assembly GCF_001515605.1 of Sinocyclocheilus anshuiensis. NCBI lineage: Eukaryota > Metazoa > Chordata > Actinopteri > Cypriniformes > Cyprinidae > Sinocyclocheilus > Sinocyclocheilus anshuiensis. The sequence goes on from NW_015555703.1 coordinate 2,640,728, forward strand.
AGACCATGGTCAGTTGGTGACCTCTTCATCCTGAGCAGAGGCTCTCAAACCTTTCAGGCTCCTTTGATTAAATCAAAATATCGAGGTACCACTTAGTGACAACAATCTTCCATTGATTGATTGATTGATTTATTGATTGATTGAACAAATGTAAATTTGTTTGTCATTAGTGGTATAATGCCTAATTTGTCAAATGAATCTCAGACACACAAAGCTATACTAATATTGAAAACACATCTGACATTAGAAATGACTATAACTCCTATTTATCAGTGACATTTTACAATGAGGTCCTATTGGTTAACATTAGTTAATGCATTAGTTAACAACATTAACTAAAAATGAGCAAGACATTTATTTCTGTATTTATTCATCTTTGTTAACGTTAATTACTAATTATTAATTAAAATACAACTGTTCATTGTTAATGTCAGCTCAGGTCTACTAAATAGTTTTAACAGATACAACTTTTGATTTTAATAATGCATTAGCAAATGTTGAAATTAACATTAACTACACTCTGAAAAATGCTGGGTTAAACAACCCAACCGCTGGGTCAAAACAACCCAACCGCTGGGTCAAAACAACGCTGTGTCAAAACAACCCAACCGCTGAGTCAAAACAACGCTGTGTCAAAACAACCCAACTGCTGGGTCAAAACAACGCTGTGTCAAAACAACCCAACCGCTGAGTCAAAACATCCCAACCGCAGGGTCAAAACAACCCAACCGCTGGGTCAAAACAACCCAACCGCTGAGTCAAAACAACCCAAACGCTGAGTCAAACAACCCAACCGCTGAGTCAAAACAACCCAACCGCTGAGTCAAAACAACCCAACCGCTGAGTCAAAACAACCCAACCGCTGAGTCAAAACAACCCAACCGCTGAGTCAAAACAACCCAACCGCTGAGTCAAAACAACCCAACCGCTGAGTCAAAACAACCCAACCGCAGAGTGTATGATTAAGAAATGCTTAAGTTTTTTTTTTCATTGTTAGTTCATGTTGACTAATGTAGTTAACTAAAAAAGAACTAAACATTGATTTTAATAAAGTTTCCTAAAAACATCCTTTTATATGTATACATCCTAACTATCTTAACTTCTCTTGGGAACCCTGTTGTGTGATTCATAATAAACATATTTAATGCAGAACATTCAGCATTGAGGCATATCTGGTCATTTGTCTCCCGGGGGTTGAGAGGTCAGTGAGTTTCTGTGTCAGGACTCCAAAATCTTGACAGATTGGTGCGTCTGGAGACTCTCGTCTTCCTCCTCATATGCTGCCATCTGTCCTGCTCTCACAGAGCTGCTGAACATATGCTCCTCGAGGACATTCACTGAGCTACTTTCATTTCAACCGATCCAAAAGGTTTACGTTGTCATGTGAGAATAGACCAAAATATTGAGAGAAGAATGGCTTTCAGCAAAGCAGTTTCATTCTTCAAACCAGAACACAGTTAAAGCTTTATAATGAATCTCATGCTATTTTTCTTGAAAATAATGTCAGTAAAAAAGTCTTCTTAAAAAACAAGATAATGATCTTAATGCGTCTAAAATAGGCTTCATTTTCTGAGATATGACCTGGGCATTTCTTCATGACATTCACCTGTCTGTTCTAGCTCACGTTTAATTGATGGGTTTTAGTTTCAGTGCTGCACAAATTTAGAGAATAAAATATAAATATAGACTTAAATAGAAAAATAAATTCTTGTCTTGTCCTGGCTTTCTGCACCTTCCTTCCTTCCTGTTTATTCTTTACCTTTACATCTTAAAACAGAACAGTAGAAGAATGTTCAACCCTTGGCTATGTATGAATCTGAAAATGGTGTATTATATAAATATTAATGCAAGAAAATCTGTACATTTTTCTGAAAATACCAAGCTTGACATTTGCATAGCCTCATCAATACTTGGATGAGGATCTGCACAGTGTACTAATTTCTGAATTTTTTTATTTTATTGTAGTTTTTTATGGATATGGGTGGCTGGGAGTTTACTAAATATACATTTTTAGCTTTTTGTGAAAATGATTTTGCAGATCGACCAAAATCATTGCACGCTATAGTCTGCGTCTCAGTTGTGGACGTTTCTTAGAAGAGATAAGGTGCCGTTTTGTCCAGTGCTTCTATGTTTCTGCTCCAAATCATAATTCTTAATTGGACCTGAAGATATTGCAGTAATTATTTCAGTGAAAGCTGAAGTTGGTAACATTTCATTTGTGCATTCATTGCATGCACTTACTGTAGTAATAGAAAACTATGCAACGAACCCTAATCCAACCCTCATCATAACCCTAACCATATAGTAAGTACATGTAGTTCACATTAATATTAGTCAGTACTTAAATGTATAATTACACTGTAACTTGTTAACAGCTTTTTAACTTGTTAAATGTATAATTACACTGTAACAACTTGTTACTTTTTAGTTTTAGTTTTATTTTGTGGTGGAAGCAAAAAAAAACAGAATTGCAAAATGTAAACAGAATTCTGCGGACAAAAAAGTAAGTAAGAATTGTGAGTCATAAACTGCGAGAAAGAAAGTGAGGTTATATCAGACTTCTCAGACAACTGAGACACTTTTTTCTCACATTTTTAAGAAACAAAATTCTGAAATGTGAGAAGCAAAGTCAGAAATATGGGATACAAAGTCACAATTACCTTTTTTATTTTGTGGCCGAAACAGGCTTATGATACGATACGAGGCTCCATTAATGAGTTATACACCTAAGGGTACCATAAACCATAGCAAGTACCACTAATGGCAGTTTAGAGGACAAAGATATGGAAAACACACACATACTTAAAAGTAATCCAAATAATCTAATTGCTTTGATAATTTTATATTTAATTTATATTCATGAACTATGGAATTGCTGTGCTGTATTTTGGAACTCTTACCATACACTGACCTTGTGCATATCTGCAAATATTCCAGCATAACATGCTCTAAGGGTTTATGACTACATGATTTTTCATTGCAGTCTCGCTGCATCTCTCTGTGGTGTTTGCTCAGGTCGGGATCGCAGCGAGCAGGCCCTGATTCAGCGCTTCAGGGGCGACGGCGTCAGTTACAAGGCCAAGCTGATTGGGATTGATGAAGTGACGGCCACACGCGGAGACAAGCTGTGTCAGGACTCCATGATGAAGCTGAAGGTAAAGACAAGAGTCCTCAAAGAGCAGGAGGTGCGGTTGCTTTAGACAAGCTGTGTGCTAGGAGATGAAAGACAGCGGGACGGTGCTTTGTTTGGTACAAATTAAATACAAAGCTAGTGATGTTCTGCATTTGTAAGTCGCTTTGGATAGAAAAAAAAACATATGGTGAATGAAAAAATATAAATGCAAACTAAGGAAAGACACCTCATGGATCTCTTTTTTTCCCTCTGTTGCATTTGAAGTGCATAATGAAGCAGTTAAGTAAAAGTCCATTAGTTATAGAAAATAAGTTTTGATGTGGAATCGAAACAGGAGCTTGAATTATCTCAGTTATTGTGATAACATATGGGACGAAATATGCATGGTTCATGGTTAATGTAAATGTAGATTCAGATTTCTAGATTGATTTTTATTTTTGATTCTTTAGTGTGGTTTGATCTTGTTTAGCCTGAAGAGGGATGGTTTCCAGTAAACTTACTACAAAGCCATGGATTTCTAATATGTGACCCTGGAGCACAAAACCAGTCATAAGTCTACATTTTTTTGAAACTGAGATGTATACATCATCTGAAAGATGAATAAATAAGCTTGCCATTGATGTATGGTTTGTTAGGATCAGACAATATTTGGCTGAGATACAACTATTTGAAAATCTGGAATCTGAGGATGCAAAAAAATCTAAATATTGAGAAAATCATCTTTAAAGTTGTCCAAATGAAGGTCTTAGCAATGCATATTACTAATCAAAAATTAAGTTTTGATATATTTACAGTAGGAAATTTACAAAATATCTTCATGGAACATGATCTTTACTTAATATCCTAATGATTTTTAGCATAAAAAAAAAAATCAAACTTTTGACCCATACAGTGTATTGTTGGCTATTGCTACAAATATACCCCAGCGACTTAAGACTGCTTTTGTGCTGCAGGCTCACAAATATTGAATGTGTTGCTACTAGTTTTTCAGCTGTCAGGAGAGTCCATAAAAGCTTCACTCGTCCCTGTGCTCTCGTGTCAGTGTTGAAATAGGATTTGACAACTAATTAAGAAAAAGCAAGACCGCTGATATATTTCTGCATTCAGAAAGTACTCCTTTATTTATTTCACATAACAAAAAATAAATAAAGAAATGAAGGGGGCTGAACACTTTTTGAATGCATTGTATGTATATATTATTCAGCATTGCTTTGAGAAAGATGTCAAGTTTTCAAACCTGCTTCGAGTGACCATGGAACATGTTTAGAATTTCATTATAGAACAAAAGGCTAATCAAATGAGAAAGACTTGACTCAGCATGATCCCTTTCTTTTTTGCCTTCAGAAGTCTGAGAAAATTAGCAAACTAGACACATCTTTCATGTTTAGAAGTGCTGAATGAGTAACAAAAGTGACCTTACAAATGATGCATATCAGAACAGTTGAGCAAACGTCCTCTATGCAAACTATGCCAGCATATTGCTAATAAAGCGAGACTGTACCTGTACTGCAGACGCTTCCATTCATGCTTGCTTTTAATTCCTCTCATCCTCTTTTTTTCCCCTGCAGGGCATTGCTGCTTCGGCCCGCTCAAAGGGGAACCACAAGCAGAGAATTTTCTTGACTGTGTCTTTTGGTGGAATCAAGATTTATGATGAGAGATCAGGGGTAAGAGTATTCTGGGAGTGTTTCCTAGTTTTATTAGTGTAAATCCTATATATGTGATCCTCGTTGTTGTGTCAGTTAAACACTACTCTGATTCTAAAATGTTTAAATGTTACTAAAATGCAAAAATGTTAAAAAACATTTGTTTTCACCTAAAATATAATATTATTTGAATATAATATATATATAATATAATAAAATATTACTTGAACACTGATTTTTAATATTCTTAGAACGTTAAAATGTCCAGTTTTCTTATTGTAATTGTTATTTAAAGGTTACTAAAATTTTTCTTACAACATTCTACTAACCTTATTTTCACTCAGAGTGTAACGTTTATATAAGTTTTTTTATATTCTAATGTTTTCTCTCAACGTCATAAGAACATGCATCAAGTAAAAATAGCGTTTTTATTGAAAACTTGAAAACCTTTAATTTAACTACTAAAAAAAATGTAAAAATGTAATCTAGCAAATCTATATAGGAATGTTGGGACATTTTGGAAAATGCAATAAAAGCAAGAATCTGTTAAATCTCTTCAACCTTTAGTTAACTGACAAAATTACAAAGAAAAGATTTCCACTGTTTACACTGACCTACTGAATTTTATTTTGTTAATGCAATTTAAAAAAAAAAGTGCTATGCTTGCAACACACTCAAAAACAGCTGGGAAGGAAGGCGTTTAACACTGTGTTGCATCACCTTTCGTTGTATTTATTCTCATTTGGTAAGCGATAATGCTAATTGTTGCAGTTTTGCCATTCAACAGCCTGTGGTCATTGTCATCTGATACTCCTCTTCATGATGCACTACACATTTTAGGTTGCAACATAACAAAATGTGAAAAAAAGGGTTCAGAATACTTTCCGAATGCACTGTTTATGCGAGTTACACAAAGTGTACATAGAAGACAAATAGTCTTAACAATAGTTGGTGGCGTTTGTGAAAACAGACTTTGCCAACAACGATGGCTATTTGCACATTTTGCTTGAAAAATTGTATAATATGAAAATGTATTTATTTGTAAAAAAAATTTTGGTCACTGATTTTGACATACATAATGATGTGATCCTCAGGTCTTACAACATCACCACTCTGTACATGAAATCTCCTACATTGCCAAAGACACAAGGGACCATCGCGCGTTCGGCTACGTGTGTGGGAAAAAAGGCAACCACAAATTTGTGGCAATCAAGACCAGCTATTCGGTTAGTGTTCATAGCTCTTAATATTCCTAAATTCAAACTGTTCTCATGCCAGTTAAAAGCTATAACCTCAGTTATCCTCTCGTAGGCGGAGCCAGTTATACTGGACCTGCGTGACCTTTTCACCCTCGTCTATGACATCAAACAGAGGGAGGAGTCACAGGAAAAGGCTCAGAAGGACAAGCACTGTGAACAAGCCGTCTATCAGGTGAGATCCAGCAAGAGTTTCTCCAGAAAATAACTGGCCAATGACTCTTTAGGGTAAAATTCTGCGTGCATTTCTACTGTCCATATCTATCATGCCAGACAGGGTTGCCAGACAAAGCATATAAATCTCACTTCCGGGGAAAGAGTTAAAAAAAATCACAATTGCCAAGTACGCTGGCTATGACATAGTTTTAGTTAAGGACAGTCTGTTTTACAAAGTCACACTGAACTTACACTGGACGTCCCGTGCCAAAGAATGCATCTCTATGGAATATGCCAAAGGTATGATGAAATATTTGTTCACATTTGAGGGCTAGTTCATTGGTCGTAGTTAGTTGATTATTTCTCTGTATTGTTACTGTTTGTCACCGGTTGCAGTTCTGGCTGTTCTAACTTACCGTAAATTATAAATAGTTTACTATAAATATCTGTTAAACAGGTCGCAATGAGTGTGTATTGGTATCATGGTAACATGGCTGTCTGTATTCATGGTAAAATTGTGTATCTAACACATTTATAATTGGTGGTCTAAAATGTATTTACATTATGGATATCAAATCAAATTTTTGAATATGTTAGCCTATGGAATTTTCCTTATGTAGTAGTATTATTCAGTGCTCTGCCATCTGTTGCTCAGTAGCTTTTAGTTTCATAGGTTTGTTGACGCACTGCAAATACGTCAATGGGATACTTCACAATACGTCATCGCCACCTTTTCTGTTTTCAAACGTATGAGTGGTTCATTTCTGATGGTTCTCGGATTCATGTTTCTTTTGGTTTTCTCTCATTTTGTCTTTAACATTTTTCTTAATGGCTGACACAGACGATTCTGGAAGATGAAACTGATGATCCGGTGTATCAGGTGAGAGTTTGTCAATCTCATTTACCACAAGCTTAACCTGATTTTATGAAGAACTGACATTCTATATTTGATTTAACTCCTCCATTTAAGTGTTGAGGATATTTTTTGCAGTCGATGCTCACAGAATTCTGTTAAGCATTCAGTCATTGCCAGTGTGTTGATCTGGAGTCATGTTTTGTGGTTCTGTCTATATGTTCTGTGGAGAGTCATAAACAGCCCTACTGTACCAGATGTACTCTGATATGCTGAACTCAGTGCTCTCTCGCTCACACTGAATACAGACAACTTTAACCATCAGTTTCACACAAATAGATTTATCTCCAACCAGAATCCCTAAGATAGAGGCTCTCAAAAAACCTTGGTTTAGTTAAGCTTTGAAGCACCAGTTTGTCATGGAAAAAAAAAAGTCCAGTGTTTTTACCTGTTGAGATGACATTTTGTTGCTCAGTTTTTGCTCATTCATAGCTCAGGAGATGAACGCTAACCATGCACCATATGACTTTCAAAGTGGGATTGCTGTTCATTTCACACTTAGACAACAGTCTGTCATTGCAAGGTCAATTCCAGCCAAAACACGTTTCACACAGCAGGACTTGGATCTCAGACAGGTCTAGATATTTAACCTGCTAACGTCTCTCGTGCATAAGCGATGCATTGGCGCTTCTCACAGATCGCATCTGTAAAAATACACACTTAGTTACTCGTGTGGACGGGCCATGATTTGCCTTCAGTTTGAGGCTTTTGTCTCCATTAACTGTTAGTGATCAGGGCTTAAATTGTGTGTGGGCAGCATTAATGAAGTCCGCAGTTGTGTATCAACTACTCATATATACACTACTGTTCAAAAGTTTGGGATCAGTAAGATTTTTAATGTTTGTTAAAAAGGGTTTAGTGCTTATCAAGGCTGCATTTATTTGATAAAAATACAGTAAAAACAGTAGTATTGTGAAATATTTTTAAAAAATTTAAATGCTGTATTTTCAGCATCATTACTGCAGTCTTCAGTGTCACATGATCCTTCAGAAATCATTCTGATATGCTGATTTATTATCAATGTTAAAACAGTTGTGCTGCTTAAGTTTTTGGAACCTGTGATAGTTTTTTTAAGGATTCTTTGATAAATAAAAGGATAAAAAGAACAGTATTGACTAAAAATAGAAATCAGAATATAAGTCTTACTATTACTTTTTTAAAAATCAATTTAACATATTCTTGCTGAATAAAAGTATTAATTTCTTTCAAAAAAAAAGTAGACCCCAAACTTTTAAACGGTAGTGTATATTGTCAAAAAATATTTAAATTTTGAATAAATCATGTTTTTTTATTATTTAGAAGTATTAAAGTAGAAAACGTTATTTTAAATTGTAATGATATTTCTCAATGTTACTGATTTTACTGTATTTTTTATCAAATAAATACAGCAAAAAAAATAATCTTACTGACCCCAAACCTTTGAACGGCAGTATATTTGCACATAGATTTCTCCCAAAATCTGTAGAAATAAAACTGTACATAAATGGGATACTAGTAATACATTAAGAGTGTAGAGATAAAAAAAAAAAAATGTTGAAAATCATATCTCTGATCATTTGATTTTAGGAAATATTGATTTATATTGAGACTTTTGATTTGCAGACTTTGGCATCTCTTCTGAAATTGGATACTTTTGTGAGATAACTGAGGTCTTTTTTTTGTGAGAAGCACCAGACCTAAGAGTAAAAATTTGCTTGCCACTTAATCAACTAACAACCGAGAAATGAATGCGATACCATTGCTGATTTTCTATCCTGTGGAAACAAAAAGGGTCAATCTAGAGTTCTCACTGTTCTGGATAAAGATACACAATATTCAGCAATATTCAGCCTTTCTCATTTTCTTTCCTAACTCCTTGTAGTACATTGTGTTTGAAGCCGGACACGAGCCGCTCCGTGGCCACCAATCAGAGGAGAGCATTTACCAGGTACTTCCTCGAGCCACGCCCCTCTTCGCCCACACAGAAAGCGGAATCTAAAAATAGTTTTCCTATAATATTATCTCCCCAGATTAAACATTTAAAATGTGCAGTAATCTGTGAGCTTAAAAATACAGTACTCGATTTAAATACCTACAATATGCAGTGCACATATAATGAAACATTACTGAAGCATAGTAGGAGTCTCATGTTGTTAACTTGCTATAATTTTTAGGTCCCCACAAGTCATCAGAAAGACGGGATCTATGACGTTCCAAAACACCATCTTATGAGTGTAGGTTCTCTCATGTCTCAAACATTCGCTCAACCTTCCCGTCTCTTTTCTCCTTCAAACAAACCTCTCAATGTTCTTCCCCCTTCTTGATTTAGAAAATGTAACGTTTTTTTAATCCTATAGCAAATCGATCAGTGTACTGAAAATATTTCTTTGTTGTTGTTCATGTTACAAATCATTCAGTATTATTTAAGGCAGTGATATTATATAAGGGAAACAGATGAGGGGAACATCACACAGAGGTTTGTTTTGAGGCTTCACCTCTAGTATGGATGTACTGCATGGGTTTAGAAAATGTTAATGTGACACTTGCAATGCATCAAAAAACGAGGATTTCTAATAGTTTTTTTTTAACCAAAAGAAATAAGGATTGGCTTTAAAAGACACTGTTATGATATGTTATTAAATTTTGAGAAAGAGTGATGTCTACCTAAAATTTCCAGAGCCTATTATTTATAAAAACCTTACTAAAGAAAATAAAACATTGAAGATCGGCATGCATTGCAAAACCCCAGACAGATCTATAGAAGTCAAAACAAAGCATTGCTTTGACCAGAATGAATCCATGTTAAATTATTGTTATTAATCCATTTCACAGAGTGTTATTGCTTGTCTGTTAATTCAGTCGGAGCCTATCGAGTGCTTGGAGTTTTACTCACATAAATATCAGTCTCTCTGCTGCAATGTTTGCTCACACGTGCCAAACATTGATTTTGCTTGATTCTATGCACACCTGCGTCTTCTGGTGTGATTTGCTAGCTTTTCTATAGAACATGACTGTTGTGTTGGCTTTGTTTTTTGTTTTGCATACACATTGGTTTCTGGTTAAAAGGTCATATATTTTAGTTATCATCCACCTCGTTGCTTGCACCTTTTGTTTTGTTTTATTAATGTTTGTTGCCTGATTCCCTTCACTTGTTAGTGTCATTGATATGTCATTATAGATAGATCAATAACTATTCCACTGAAAAAAGTAATTAGTGATCTTTTTCAGATACTCTGTGTTGAGGAATGCTTTCCAGTACAGCATTACAGTATACTGTATCTTCTTTATCTTCCTCCCTGGCTGTCTTGCAGAATATAAACCAGTTTGATATTTTCGGTGACATGGCAACCCCCCCAGACATCCTTTCTGTAAGTAAACCTCAAGATGAACAATCACCCATGTGGTTAGTCTCAATTTTAATGCAAACCGATTCCAATATTGGCTGCTGATTTTTATTTTATTTATTTATTTAAAAAAAAAAATTATTAGTTGTTTGTTTGCTCTTACAGGCCGAACTGGCCTTAAACTAAAAATATCTACAGCCATTTGAAATTAGAAGCAACCGCTGCATTTTAATCACAATCCAAACAAAGATGCTACACCCATTTTAATTGTTATTTTGATTTAAATTAGATGGTATTATTTCAAGAATTAAAGCAAAAACAGAATAGTCTGACTTTAGCGTTGTGAAATTACATAAGACAGACCTGCACATAAAAAAGAAAGAAAGTTTTATTATTTATTATTGATATTATTAATATCAAATAAAATAAAATGAAAAACCAATTGCGTGTGTTTAAAGCAAAAACCGTCCGGTGCCAATTTATGTCTGGTCAAACGGTGCATCTATAAATTTTATTATGATACCATAATGTAAATTATTCGTAGACTCATACATCCAAAATTACATCAATGTCATCACAGATGCCATCGTCGCCTGCTACCGCACTGGATCCTGGAAGAAGGCGACGTCAGCACCGCCCAGAACTCTTCACCCATTTTAGCCCACCGGCTATGCCCTCAGGTAACAAGTCAAGTCAAATCAAGTCAAGTCACCTTTATTTATATAGCACTTCATACAATACATATTGTGTCAAATCAGCTTTACAGTGTTAAACAGGAAAAATTTGTGCTGATAATGCAAAAGGACAATAGAAAACAGTCAGTTTATCAGTTAAAGTCAGTTCATTGTTGATTCAGTGATGTCATCGTTCAGCTCAGTTCAGTTCTCTTCCAATAGTGTCTGTGCAATCAAGTCAACAATATTGCCAGCAATTGTGTCCCCAATTAAGCAAGCCAAAGGCAACAGTGGCAAGGAACCAAAACTCCATCGGTGACAGAAATGGAGAAAAAACCTTGGGAGAAACCAGGCTCAGTTGGGGGGCCAGTTCTCCTCTGGCCAGACAAAACCAGCATTGTGTGGTTTAATTCCAGGCTGCAACGCAAGTCAGATTGAGCAGAGGACTCGTCTGGTTCTCGTGGTCTTGTGCCGATGGCCGACGAGGTCTTCACAGGGGATCTGTCTCTAGGGTTCGTCTAGTTGACATGGTCTCCGCTGACATTCGGGGCTGTAGAGGTCATCTCTAGATGCTGATCCACCATCTGGACTGGACACGGACTGGATCCAGGTGACTGCAGTGACCATCTGATCTGGATACAGACTGGATCTGGGTGGCTATGGTGACCTCGGAATAAGAATGAGACAGACTAATATTAGTGTAGATGCCATTCTTCTTAAGATGTAACAAGTACATTGGGTGTTAGGGGAAGTGTTCCCCGTTCCTGTTGACCTAATTAATGCAGCCTAACAATCCTTTAACAGATTTGAATTATAGAAAAGTGATTGTGTGTTATGTGTATGTCAGGTTAAAGAGATGGGTCTTTAATCTAGATTTAAACTAACAGAGTGTGTATGCCTCCCGAACAATACTAGGTAGATTGTTCCAGTGTTTGGGCGCTAAATAGGAAAAGGATCTGCTGCCCACAGTTGATTTTAATATTCTAGGTATTATCAAATGGCCAGAGTTTTGAGATCGCAGCGGACGTGAAGGACTGT
>NW_015555703.1:2652945-2661127 GCF_001515605.1 Sinocyclocheilus anshuiensis
AAACCATTCAGGGCTTTATAAGTAATTAGCAAGATTTTAAAACGTATGCCATGTTTAATAGGGAACCAGTGCAGTGTTGACAGAACCGGGCTAATATGGTCATACTTCCTGGTTCTAGTAAGAAGTCTAGCTGCTGCATTTTGGACCAACTGGAGTTTGTTTATTAAGCGCGCAGAGCAACTACTAAATAAAGCATTACAATAATCTAACCTTGAGGTTATGAACGCATGAATTAACACTTCTGCATTTGACATTGAGAGCATTGGTCGTAATTTAGAAATATTTATAAGATGGAAAAATGCGGTTTTACAAATGCTAGTAACATGACTTTCAAAGGAAAGATTGCTATCAAATAGCACACCTAGGTTCCTAACTGATGACGAAGAATTGACAGCACAGCCATCAAGTGTTAGACAGTGTTCTAGATTATTACATTCAGAGATTTTTGGTCTGATAATTAACACCTCTGATTTTTTTTTCAGAATTTAGCAGTAGGAAATTACTAGTCATCCAGTTTTTTTTATATCAGCTGTTACGTCCCTCACCAATCAGCTATGGTTCGTCTAGGAATACTGGTAGATATAACATACAAAAATTTAAGTGTGTGCATATCAAAAATGGGAAGGAGCTGCACAAAGAAGAGAACCAGCCACAAAACTAATAATTCCGCCACAATGTTTAATTCTCTTGTAAAGTGCTTGAGAGAAAGAGAGTAAAGTATTAAAGTAAATATTTACAATATGTACAATCAATGAATGACAGTCGGGAGTAGGTTGGAGGAGAGGAAGGAGCGAGAGAGATGCTTAAATCAAGAAACTAAACAAAAGCAAAACTCCCAATAACTAAGGTTAACCAAAACATAACTATCTATCAACAGAAAATGTAGAAACAAACATCTTCAGCGTACAAGACGCCATTCCTAACCTTACTCTAACTAACCAAACAAAAACATACAAAATGAGCACCTCTCGCACTAACCTGATGTGTCTAATACAGTAGTGAAAACCTACATGTGAATGTATGTCGCGACATGCTTACCTTACTCACAACCTCTCCAACACAATTCACACAACTCTCATCAGTAAATGGACAGGAGTTTCACAACCGGCACCTTGATCGGACAACATCAGACAAGTGCAACACGCACATCAAAGTCATAATCAACAACAAGCAAATCACTGATACTACGGCAAGAAAAACAGAACCGTAACGCTAGCCAACAACAGACTCTCAGACTGGTCTTCTCGCAAGAGAGAGAAGAACCGTCCTCACAGAGCCATAACATCACCCAGTCCAGCCTAATCGCCATTAACATTAGTGAACTTTAAATAAACTGCGCGGCCGCAGACCATTGGTGGCGCAATCACTGACGTCAGCGTCCAACGTCAGCAGAGTGACAGGCAGATCCGCCAATGAGCTTCGCATCTGGAACAAACAAAGCATACATACGAACGCACCCATACAATAACATATACATAAGCAAGCTGACATAGCACAGCGTACGTAACATCAGCTATGCATTCTGTTAGTTTTGTGATTTGGTATGTTTTGTCAGGCTGCAAAGAAATATAGAGCTGAGTACTGTATCATCAGCATAACAGTGAAACCTAACACCATGTTTCCTGATTATATCTCCCAAGGGTAACATGTAAAGTGTGAAAAGCAACGGTCCTAGTACTGAGCCTTGGGGTACTCCGTACTGCATGTGAACGATATAATACTGCTATGAATTGGTGATGGTCAGATAAGTATGATTTGAACCATGCCAATGCAAACATAATTTTCTAGTTTATTCAAAAGAATGTTGTGGTCGATAGTGGCGAATGCAGTGCTAAGATCCAGTAGCACTAATAGAAAGATACAACCACGATCGGATGATAAAAGCAGGCCATTTTTAACTCTGACGAGAGCAGTCACTGTATATGATACAGTCTAAATCTTGACTGGAAATCCTCACAGATACCATTTTTCTTTAAGAAAGAACATAGTTGTGAGGATACTGCCTTTTCTAGTATCTTTGGAGAAAAGGGAGATTTGAGATCGGTCTGTAATTAACTAATTCTCCAGGATCAAGTTGTGTTTTTTTTAACGAGAGGCTTAATAACAGCCAGTTTGAAGGTTTTTGGGACATATCCTAATGACATTCATGAATTAATGATATCCAGAAGAGGATCTGTGACTTCTGAAAGCACCTCTTTTAGTATCTTAGATGGTATGGGGTCTAACATATATATTGTTGGTTTAGATGATTTAACAAGTTTATGCAATTCTTCCTGTCCTATAGCAGAGAATGAGTGGAACTGTTCCCCCAGGGAATCTATAGTGCACTGTCTGATGCAATACTTTAGCTGACAGCTGCATGGTTATAATTTTATCTCTAATAGTATCGATCTTGGAAGTAAAGAAGTTCATAAAGTCATTACTGCTGTGCTGTTGGGAAATGTCTATGCCTGCTGATGCTTTATTTTTTTTTTCATTTAGCCACTGTATTGAATAAGTACCTGGGGTTGTGTTTGTTTTCTTCTAAAAGAGACAAAAAATAAGCAGATCTAGCAACTGCCTGAGGGTTTATATTTCATCAAAGTTCAGATTTGTATGCAATTTTTTAAAATGAATGTTATAAATAAAACTCACTCTCAAAGGCTGTTCTTGTTTCTCAGGTTATATGACCATGGGTCATGCTCACTGGACCCAACAGTCTTTTGCTACCCAGGCTGCTCCAATGGCTTTTGGGGTTCAGGGACCATTGCAGGTGGCCCAGATGCTTCCTGGAGGTCAGCCTGTGATCTGGGGTCAGGCTAACCTCTTCCACTCTCCAGCCACGGGCCAGCAGCAATGGGCGTTCGTACCAGCCCAGACAGTTGGCATGGGGGCGCATTCGATTCCAGCTGCAGTGCTTCAGGGTATGGTCCCCATAGCTGCCATGCGCCCCCACTCCTGTGAACCTCCTGAGACTTCATCAAACATTATAAGTCCTCAGCACTTTGTAGATTCTACCGTACAGCAGAGTGGATCTAAGCACGCCCTAAACAAGGACCCCCAGGAGGAAGCAATAGCTGTTCGCATTAGCACAAGCAAACATGACGCCGCACTGCCCTCTGGGAAACAGGAAATGGACTGCTGTGGTGAGCTTGATCTTTCACAGTTGAGATTGACTTCAGGGTCATCAATATCACCATCCCCAACTGATTCTTGTGAGTTTAACACACTACGTAGATTGAGGTTTATCACGTGAAAGGCATTATTCCCATTCTTTTCGTTCTCTTTCCATAGGTGCTACTCCTGGTCCGGAGCAGGAAACCATGTCCCCAGCAGCTGCCTCCTCAATAGAGTCATCGCACCTGACTGCAAAAGACAGCTTAGTCAATGTGCCAGAAGTTTTGGTAATGGTTGTGTGTCATAACTGTTTATCAGCACGGCTGTGATTTGCCTATTGCTAAAGTCTATTTTAGTTTTTCACCAATAATCCCATTCCCTATGTCTTACAGGAGGCTTGTGCTCAAATTCTTAGCACTGATGAGATACCACCAGATGCTCAGATAAACCTTCCAGACTCTTCACAGCTGGATATCCAAAGAGAGATGTCTTCTGGGTTGGTTTTCTCTCTTCCTCACTTCTTTCTTCAAGATTGTATATCAGGGGTTTCCAGTTCTGCTCCTGGAGGGCCACTATCTTGCAGAGTTTAACTTCTAGACTGGGGTTTCCTAGCTCCAGTCTTCATTCTCTGTTTCTCTTGCTAAAGATTATTCACAGATTCTCAGTGAAGCCTGGAATAATCCCAAAGCTGCACCTCAGTTCAGTTCTAGTTGCAAGCGTTTTGCCAAAATACAGTATGCTTCAGAAACAGGCATCAGTGGTAGTGGTAGAGCGTGAAATGCTGGCACTAACATCCCTGGACCCAGACCAGGTGATTGAGAACCCACGGCATCCCCAGAAGGAGTGTGAAAAAAACAAATAATTTAGTGTGTCGGACCTAAAAATTTAGCTACACATAAAGCCTGACAGATCTAGTGTAGTGCAGAGGCCATATTCCTGGCCATTCTATAGAAAGTCGTAAATCCTGAAGACTAGGATGTTATGGAATTGGTCTATAGAGCCCTGTTTACACACTCCCAGCTTTTTAGGCACACTGGGGTTTCTATGTCGTCGTTGATACTCACCCACAGACACATCATGTTAGAATTATTTTCTGGCTGTTAGAAGGTCTGTCTCCAAAGCCTCTCTAAGGATGTTGAGCAGCTCTCGTGGTCAATGTCCATAGATTAGCTCAAATGGGAAAAAACCACTGGAGGCTTGCAGGATCTTCCGCACCCTAAATAATAGGGCTTCCAGCCATTTGTCCCATTCCTTTTAGGATCTTGGTGAGTGGCCCATGAGGATCAATGAGCATTGTGTCTGGAGCCCGGCCCTCCTGACCCTTAGGAGCAGGTAGCAGTGCTGTTCTTGTTCCATCCTCAAGTCCAAGAGGACCTGATGTTGTGTTTGGTGGAGCCCGGGTACTGTCTTAACCATCTCAGCAAGGGGTGAGGACTCCATGGCGGTGAACTCATCCCCCCATGTTATGGCACTGTAGCAAGGTATAAGTCAGGGTTCCTCAAATCTCGCCCTGGAGGGCCAATGCCCTGCAGAGTTTAACCCATCAAGGTCTTCAGGATCCCTAGAAAATCACAGGTAGGTGAGTTTGATCAGGGTTTGAGCTAAACTCTGCAGGGCAGTGGTCCTCCAGGATCGGATTTGAGGAAACCTGGTCTAAGTTGTGGGATAGAGATGTCGAAGGTGGTGAGAGAAATTCTACATTCTTTTATTGAACTCAAAAGAAAAAACTGTGCAAGGCACAACAAAATCAGCATCTCAGCAGATCGGAACACTGTTGGGAATTGGGCTTGCTTCTTTCTCCCTGTCCCAGACAGGCCATCAACTTATATTCTCTCTTTCTGCCTGTTACTAAGAGTGGAAACAGCTGTTAGTTATCAGACAATTGGCCCACTTTCTCCCCACTCATCTCCTTTTACAGACTCCACTCAGCCACACCCCTCCTGCCACACATGGGTTCCTGTTTCTCTTATGTCTGATACAGGGCTGTTGATGGCCATTACCAATCTTTCTCTAAGGTGAAGGCCAAATATGGCCTTCCTGACTATACGGTCAATCAAGTAATTTACTTGATCCCCCACCGCTATACGCCTACATTGAGATGTTTTGATGAGAAAAATGCTAGTTGACCAGCTTTGAAACAGCATGTGTCACATTGGATACATACTATTGCATATGTATACTCCAGCCAGAACCATCACTTGTCACCCTGAGCGGAGGTGTTCCAGGCAAGAGAAAGTGGTTGGTTCATCTGGATGTATATGCAGTAGGAAGCCAACCCCTTAAAGTCAATCATAGGTAGCAACGATAGGTAGAAAAATGGCGTCATTCAAGGTAAGGCCGTGATGACAGTCATCGTTCAGTCTCATAGACCTACAGTTCAGGTGTTCAGAAACATTTTGGGTTGTGATGTCATAAAACGAGCACATTATATTAATTTGGTTATGCATAAATAAACTAACAACTTTTGACTAAATCAAGTTCTCATTGCACAATAATTTACTGAAGCTGGCAAAAAGGGGGAAAAGGCAAAAACTGGCAGATTTTAAAAGGCTTATGACAGATGTCACACTTTCGTCTCTCATGTCCATAAAATGCAGTATTTCTGAACTCTATTTTTTTGTTGACTAAAGCTGTTTTTATGATTTCATCCTTAGGAAGAGTGTCTAAACATACAGAAAAGCACTGAGAAAATCCAGAAATCACAGTGATACAGATGGGACTTAACTCTGTGTGAGCTCTGTGGGACATTTGACAAATACTAATAACTGATAGAAAGTTAAATCTATTTTAATAAATGAAGTGCACCTTTAGTTTGCGATGGACTTGAAAATTGGCTGTCTACCAGTATAGCCACCAACTATCTGAACTACTTCAGAAATATTTTTTGTAAAATAATAATAAAATGTCACAATATGAGAAATTGGATCAGTTAAATCAAAGTTTAACTGTGATGGACATTTGATGGACTTGGGGATTGATTTCTATTGTCATTTCTAATGCACAAAATTACCTGTGAAGCTGTGTAGTTGCATTCTACATCTGGAGAAGCCAAAAACATTGGTTTTGCTGGTTTTGCTTTTCTCGGAAGGAATTGTATTGAATGTTGATATTGTGATGAGCCTTTTCTTAAAGAAAAAAAACTTTCAATGACCATCTGCATGGCTTTTTTTGTTTGTTTTTTTTTTGTTTTTAAAAAGCAACTTGATGACAGACATTCTTTTTTAGATTTTATACAATGACATGATGATTATTTAAAAAGGAACGTTTTTAAATAATGTTCAAATAATGTGTGTATTATGATACTGTCAATGTTTTTGAATGACAAAATGTATTTGTTGAATTTCAAATCTCTGTTCTAGAGCTTTTGTTATAATATTTGCTTTACAGTGTTGCAAGCTCAGTGCAGTTCATAAGCAATACTGTAAACTGTATAAATATGTATCTTTTCAGGGTTGATGTTTGTTTAACTACCATTATTTTTGCCTCCTCTGTGAATCCTGTGGTCCATACCAAGGGCTACAACTTTCACTCAATCAAGAAGTGTTGTAGATAAAGCAGTTCAAAGACAGTTACTGTCTGGATATCTTTGTTCATTTGCTTACAAAAATATAACTTTTTTTTTTTTTGTATTGTAGTGGTTTTCTCAAGTGATTATAATTTAAGAAAGACAAAGTGACATTTTATTATTTCTTATTCTGTACTAATCAGACTGTGATGATGCATTTTAGTTTGCCTTATTTTGTCAACTAGAGAGAGAGAGAAATCAATGAGAAATCAAGAAGACTAACAGCAAATCAACTGAAATAAAGCAAATAATTTCACATCTATGTCATGTTGATTAGATGTACTTATGTTTACAACAGTCTTGATGTCATTATTTTAGTTTTTTATTAAGGATAAGGTATTATTAGCATCTTATCTAACATAACAGATTCTGACAAATATGCTTGAGGACATACTGAATAACCTGCCATCATCATGAGTGTTCACCATAAGGATTTTTCTTTCCTCCAACATAGGGCACCTTTCCTGTTGCACAGGTTAATTATGGCAACAAACTGTATTCATGTCCAGTCATGAGTAGAGAGATGACACTTATTCAGCACATGCTCAATAAAATTCATTTTCTGAGAAAAAGGAGTGCAATTATTTCACTTTGTGAGAACAGAATCATTTTGAACAGAAATCATTTTGAATGTCCAGTCATTTTCTTCTGCTGTTTACACTTTTGATGGTTTTGTATGCAAACTAATTTCTGTTTTATCTCTTTGTAGATACACTATAACGTTTGGCCCATGTGGTTGAAGCATAAAACTGCTAGATATTTTCTGTGCTATTACAGTGGGTATAGAAAATAATCACCCCTCTTTAAAATAATCACATTTTGTTGCTTTGCAGCTAATTACAGCCTTTAGTCTGTTCGGATATGTCTCTACTAACTTTACACATCTAGACTTTGCAATATTTGCTCGCTCTTCTTTGCAGAACTGCTCAAGTTCGGTTCAGTTTGATGGTGAGCGTTTGTGGACTGCAGTCTTCAAGTAATTGCACAGATTTTCAGCGGGGTTTCAATAAATCTATACTCTGTATACTTCTGTAGAGCCAATAAACCAAACCCAACCATAATGAAACACACCTAAAGCAACCAATCAAGGTCTTTAGGGCGACAAAATATGGTAACATGGCACAATATGAAAAGCTCCTAAAATTAGGTTTATATTACCTGTTGATTGATGATTGTAGTAATTCATCAGGAAATCTGGCAGATATATTGTGACTGAAACATGATAAAATAATTCCAAATGTACAAATAGAGAACACAAATTTGCACATAGCTGAAATAGTTGATTTTAGATTGATCTGAGACTTAGGTCCAGTCTACAAACTGTTTGTCAGCATTATGAATGATTGACGGGGTTTTTGGGGGGAAGACTCTTAAAAGTCACTTATGCCTAGAACGCTCCACCTCCAAGTAAATACATGACATGAAGAAACTTCATCAACTTTGTCATGAACAAGTAGGCACTAAATCAAAATAGATGATTAAAGTAATTATCACCAGATTGCAAGTGCATATTTCACTTTG
>NW_015555703.1:2661225-2677417 GCF_001515605.1 Sinocyclocheilus anshuiensis
CCCCCCCCCCAAAAAAAAACAACAACAGCGGATAAAATACCATAAAATTAATACAAACATTTCCTGCAATCATAAACACAACAGGGTTCCATTTGTAATTCAAAATAGGGTTAAAATCAATGCACAGAATTCAGTATAAATTTATATATTATACAATTTATAATAAATACAACCTGAAATATTTTTCTGATTATAATGTCCTAAGTGGTTCTGTCACTGTTTTCAAGCTAAATACAATCCTACTCTGTTGAAGGCTTGGCTCATGAATATTAATTAGGTTGCGTGTGCGTCGCCAGGTAGTCCTGATTGGACAACATAAAGCATAAACATGTTAAAACCAACAGTGGGCGCCAGTAGCGGGCAAATAAAATAACCCTCGTGATATATATTATATAATCATGTAGATTATTGTATTTGTCCGCTGCTGGCGCCCGCTCTTTAACGTTTCTATTTGATCCAATCAGACAGGACTACCGGTCGACGCACACGCAACCTAATTAATATTCATGAGCCAAGCCTTCAGCAGAGGAGGATTGGCAAATTCGTACCTGGTTTAATCAATCAGTAAGAACAATGTTACGCTGTCTAAACGCGCTGTGCGAGTGTTTTGAAGATATTATGTAATATTTATGCACTTCGCGCTTGGCCAAGGAGAATTTAAACGAACATGGAAGAGGTAAACAAATTGTTTGGGATAAACAACAAAAACGCCAAACATGTCTTATTTTGCCAAATAGATTTTGTTGAGCAAAAGCACGCTGCGTTTTGTTTTAATGTTGTTGTACTTAATTTTATATTCAAATGCATGATTTTCAACAATACTACACTGTCCCTTATGAGCTTAAATATATATTTGTCAATGCACTGATGAGATCTGTTCTCTTTATATGTTGGCTATAGGAAGCCTGCACCAATTTCAAATCCATAAGGGCAAAGTTCCAGGAAGAGATCCAGGTGAGGTACAGACCTGCGCTTCCTGAGAAACCCAAACGCCTCCCGACCTCTGCTGTAGGCCGCTCTGGTCTGATAACCATGAGCTTTTCTTCAGCTGTGGAAGCCAAGACCGCCAGTCAACCCCGGGTCATTTTGAGAGAAGACCTGAAAACACCTTCAGGAAAACGCCCTGTATCGTTCCCAAGCACAACATCTGGAGATGGGCCCAACAGGCAGTCACTTAAAATGTGGCATTCGCCCCTCGTGTTGCCGCTTTCAAGCGAGCCAAAGCATGACTCTTCCGCACCTCCTTCAAAGAGCATCACCTCGCCTCTTAAATTCATCATGAAACCAATTCCTACACCTTTCAGCTTGACTAGAGTTTCAGTGTGTGGCAGAGAAATTGGTAAAAATGGTCTGGGGCTTGTGAAAAACAGTGGTGCTTTTAATGTTCAGATGGAAGAGTCCACCGTAAAGACTGCAAGCACAGAAGCTGTGGAGGTCCAGCAGACTATGGTGTCAAATCCTGGATTGCTGGATCATCCACCTTCGCCTAATGATTCACTGAGAGATTCGTCTTCTGGAAGTGTTACTCATTTCTTTGACCAGCATGTCCTGAGCACACTAGAGAAAGCCAAGAGGAAGCTCTGCCACAAGAACCTGTTGGTGTGCGGCAGACCAAAAGGCTTCTACTCTAGTAAAGCACAGGCGCAGCTCGCAGAAAGTCCTGGAAGTTGTCACCAAGAGACTTCTCCATTGAAGATTAATGCAACATCAAAGAGTAAGTTGCAAATCTTTTGCATGGATGCATATGAAGGGTTGCAATTTCATGCATGATACATAATGTAAAGTTACTTTAATGTAAGACCTGAGGAATTTGTCTTTATATCTTACACCTGTTTTTGTGCCTTAGCTGCCATCACTGTAATGGAGCATGGTGGAGTCATGCAGTCTGAGAAAGCATGCAAACCTCTTCCTGATCTGGCAACCCTAGGCCCTTCGCCCTCAAAGCCTCCAAGACCCCCACATGTGGATCTGAGCAAATATAAGACTGGATCTCACACCAGTGACCCAAGCGAAGCACTTACTGTTGGTTTGTAGAAGTTCATTCACCTACCTCTCTCTCTTTTTTGATGTATTGTTCCTTGATGTTTGTCTTTGAGATTAATTCTCTGCAGTAGCAAACCTGAAATGGTTAAAAAAAAATGGTTAGAAACCTTTCTCAGCAAGGCTGTATTCTTTTGATAAACAATGCAGTAAAACAGTAATATTGTGAAATATTATTAAAATTTTCTATTTGAATACATTTAAAAAAAAAAAAAAAGTGAATTTATTTCTGTAATGGCAAAGCTGATTTTTCAGCGGCCATTACTCCACTCTTCAGTGTCACATGATCCTTCAGAAATCATCAGAATGTTAAACGCATCTTTTGTTAAAAAACAAAATTATGATGCACTACCATTCAAAAATTTAGAGCAAGTAATAAAAACATTTTTTTTAAAATGAAAGGAAGAAATTAATAGTTTTATTCAGCAAAGATGCATTAAATTGATCAAAAGTGACAGTAAAACATTTATGTTATAAAAGATTTATTTTTTAATAAATGCTGTTCTATTGAACTATCTATTCATCCAAAAAATTTTTGTTTCCACAAAAATTCTAAGCAGCAAAAGCTGTTTCCAACATTAATAATTAGAACCATTATTAATTAGTGAGCTACAATATCCACATTATCCTTCAGAAATCATTCCGAAAATGCTGAAAATTCAGCTACTGTATGCCATCACAGGAATAAATTACATTTTAAAATATATATTTTTTGAGAAAGTTCTTTCAAGGTGTAATAATATTTATTAATGTTTTACTGTATATTTGATTTAATAAATGCAGTCATGGTGAGTATAAGAGAAATCTTTCCAAACTTTACACCAGCACTTGCACCCTTACTAAAAAAAAAAACAAAACAGTTCATTAGGCTCACTGTAGGATTTTAACAGTTGCCAAAATATCAGCTTGCTGCATTAATACACTGAAGAATGTGATCTCTGTTAAACAGCTTGAAACACAGCTGATCCATTCAGAATTATTTAATATCAAGGAAACGATTTCAGTCTTGTTCTTTGTTACATTTTTTCTTTCTTTCCAGAATCTGCACCCGAGGCTGAGATTGTGGCCACTGCTAATGCATCACTCGAGGACGCAAGCGTACCTCCCCCCGAATTTCCAGATTTTGACATTTCTGCACCAGAAGCCACAGACAGTAATGGCATAAATCTGGCGGCCCTAGATTTAGAGGCCACTGAATTTCCAGGGTTTGATTCGTTGCCTCCACCTCCTCCACTGCCAGATGAAGACGATGGCCTGCATTTACAGGCTGTTTTGGTCCAGCATTGTCCGAGTCATTTTGGTCCAAAGCAGTCAGAAGACGCTCTGTGTCAGTCTTTAGAGGACGCAGGAATCTTGACGTCTGCTACAGAACCAGTGACCTTTGACCTGAGAATAAATGGATCGCACGCCTCCTTCAACCTGAGCGCTGAACACCAACTTCCATCAGAACCAATGCAAAAGTATACGTTTAATTTGTCTGGTTATGTGGGATGTTCCTGAAATCGTTGCATGCATGACTTTAAGGTTGTATTCTCTGTGATTTTCATTATACTGCAATCAAGACAGATCAGATGTGTTCTTTTTTTCCTCAGTTCTTCTCAACAAAAGCGTTTCCACGAAACCTTTGATAATGTTTATGAGGATGTGGAAACAGTCCCCAGGTTCTCTTTTGCTCAGAGCTCTTATAAGTGTAAAGGGGCTCCTAAAAGTGAGTATTGTGCTAGCAGGACTGTTTAATTTACAGAAAATGTATGGTTTATAGAAAATGTGATTTATGTGTTTTCCCTTTCAGATCCGTATGCCGATAATGGCCATGTGGTGAGTGGTTATTTCTTATAATTAGCATTTATTAAATTAAGCTAGAGATATAGTTTAGTTTACTATGTTTAATGTAAGATCATTTACAGATCAATATTATGTTTGGTATGTTATGTAAGACGCCATATATGCTGACAATTGATTTTAATAGCTGCTTGATATGAAATGATCCTTGAATTTGTTCAGAAAAGTGGAAAACCTTGGGAATCTATTTTTGATAATGGACAAAGTTTATTGTTCTAATGCGTATTAGTCAATGCTAATAGTCTTAATATTAGTTCTGTTGATCTCTTAATTTGTTTGACAGAAAGAAGAAACATGGAGGAATATTTGGCACGTCACTCAATGGTTTGTCAGCATTTATTTCACTCTAATCTTGTCTATAAACGGAGGATAAATTTGTTTTCAGGTGCAGTCCACACAGTTTAAAAAATACTGAATATGCTTTATTAACTTTTTTCATTTTTGAAGGTCTAATGCAGCTGAAGATCAAAATGGCCAACATGATAGGTATTATGATTTTTGTTTTTTGTTGAGTGAACTCCGCGATGTCTTGCCTTGAATGCCATTATTTTCCAGCAAAAGTGTGTATGGATTTATAGCTATATAATTTCTAGCTGGTTCCAGATTCCAGAAAATATGTATTTTAACAATTTTGTAAATGGGAAAAATATATATTCATCTATCTATACACTCTAAAAAATGCTGGGTTAAAAAGGGACAAAACCAGCTATTGGGTTGTTTTGACCCAGTGGTTGGGATGTTTTGAACCCAAACGCTGAGTCAAAACAACCCAACCGCTGGGTCAAAACAACCCAATTGCTGGGTTTGTCCCTTTTTAACCCAGCATTTTTTTAGAGTGTAGGTAAAAAAAGATAATTCTTTTGTGGTAAGGCCAGTGAAAACGTTAGCTTGACATTTTTCTTTATGTAACTTGTAACATATCTAAATGATTGATTACAAAAAAAAAGCCAATAGAGATCCAGAGCAAGGAAGATAAAAGGCGTTCCTCATAGAAGATGACCTGCTAAAAATATGTGATATTTCTTTCAGAAAGAAGCTGAGCCCTGAACATCATGAGGATAAAGAGCAGAAGAAGAAAGAGAAGCAGCGTCTGGAGAAGGAGAAGAAAGAACAGAAAGAGAAGGATAAAAAGAGAAATGAGATGCACAAAAGATTTAAAGTGAATTCAAATACATACGTTAAAGTCACAGTTAATGCACTCTGTGAATGTCAGCACATTAGATGCACAAGTACACACATCTAATGCAGTGACGTATGTTTAAGTGAATGTAGTTCCTGATGTGTTTCTCATTAGATCACTGGACTGGAAGAGCCCATGTATCACGCCAGAGTGTTGGCGGACAGCAAACTGCGAAAGTACGACCTGCCCGTCAAAAGTGGAGATCTCATCAGCATCATCCGAACGGTCAGCTGCCCCAAGGGCAAATGGCTAGCCAGAGACGCCAACAACAAATGTGAGACGTTCCTGAAGATGTCTCAATCATGCAGAGCACTCTTTAGGATCAATTAAGTTCAGAAACAACCCAGTTTATCTGAGTTCACCCTAGAAAATCTCAGACATGGGTTCATTTAAAATCACTCTTGTTGCTGATACAGCTTCACTTGTGTTGAAATCAATCGATGCATTGTGATGCGGACGTGGACGACTCTGCATCGATGCAGTAATAGACCATCGATTATAGCCTACTGACGTCATTCATATACGCGCTTGTCACACGAGTATTAAAAAATGCACCCACTATTTTTAAAACCGAGATCTGGGCACATTTTGGAAAAACCAAGCTTAGTGTGGGGGGGTACATGCTTTGAGTTTTTTCCCCGCATATGGCGTGTGTGTGCGCGCTAGAGACGATCGCTGCGGGCTTCATTGCACTGGAGATGCGCTGTGAGACACGTGTGCATTGCTCGACTCTCTGCTTCCACGCGCCGTTATTTCAGTGTCTTATTTTAGATGTGCTTTCATTGATGCACGAAAGTCGCGTAGGCTACTGACAGACTTTCACGTTTGCTTTGTGTTTGTTTGTCCTGAAGCTCGATCGCGGCGTCGGTTAAATGCATCTCTGAATACTTTTATGATACGAAATTGATATAAACACAGTCAGTTATGTTTTCAGAACTGGACAAAACATCTGATATGTTGAAATAGATCTGTGCATTAGTGTGAATGCAGCCACTGTCTATGATATCAGTAATAATCAAACGGCAATAAAGAAAAACCCATAACTGTAATTGTCTGTGAACTTTCGGATACTTAACACGCACTCTCATACTGAAAGTACTTTTTGTTTATCACTTTTAATTGTCTTTTCCCCTTTATATTTGCTTGTATGTTTTCAAGCTATATTTATTTGGTTAAGATCTTAATTGTTTTGATTTATTATTAATTTGTAATTATAAAAAAAAAATAGCGTGCATATATAATTGAATAAAAATGCACAAAATAAATTTGATATAACCGTGATGCATCGTGATATCGAATCGTTGACTTGATAATCGTAATCGAATCGTGAAATCAGTGACGATTCACACCCCTAGTTGGCAGGCAAATGTCTTTATTCTATTTTCGTGTTATAGATGGATACATATCTGTGATGAATGTGGAGTTGAACATTAAGGAGATGCTTGAGCTCGGAAAAAAGGTATCACAGGCTGCCGGCCGAGGCCAAACCAATGGAGATGACCTTAGTGTCAGCAGCAGGTAAAGAACAAAATGAACCTACGGTACAATAGTCAACATATTCATACCTAGAAAAACATGCATTATATGCATTAACTAACAAGTTAGACCATGGATTGGCTGCTTGGGTTAATATCAATATAAAAATTTTTGAAGCATGATAATTTTAGGAAAAGTGTAAAACTACTTACAGTTGCTTATAAATTTTTGACTAGTGACAGGACACTTAACCCTAGAATATGCACATCATAAATTTGTATAGTTTTTCATTCTTAACTTGATTATGGATAATCACTATAGTGACTAAAAGGAATTCAATGTCCATACAATGTTGCTTCCCAAAACTGAAGTGTTACTTATTGCATCTCATGATAAAATCGAAATTAGTATAACTATTATTACTATTAACTGCAACCATGACTATTTCAAAATGTGTTATATTTGCAGGTCCTCTCATCAGAATCCTGTGTTTACAAGTAGCTGTAAGTTTCCTCTATTTTTTTCTTTATAAAGTCATGGTCAAAAGTATTGGCACGTTATTTAAATGCACAATTTTCTCAACAAATGAATTGACTTGTTTATTTTTGCTTAGTTGTGATATTTGCATCCTTATAGGTTTAAAAATATACTTCTGTGTGTGTGTGTGTGAGTATATTGTACTTTTCACTTTATTATGCATCAAAGACATAAATGTGTTTATACCAAAATATGTTTTCATTTGACTTTCTGGATGAAATTGTAGATTTGAAAAAAGTGCATTGGCGCCAGTATTTTGGCCTGCCGCTGCAGATGTCCTGACGCATGTCAATACATTATCAAAAAATGTGCATGTGGTGTATATTTAGCTCTTTTCTTTTCTATGTGTTCATCCAGTCACTGATGACAGTGAAGAATGGATGTATGAAGATGACACGTTGTCGCTATCAGCTGAAAATTTGTGAGCCTGAACTTCATAAAATGGTTCTGAACTGTTCATCTGAATTTTACACAGATCTCTAGAGTTGTTTCTCATTTTTCTCGTTCTAGGAGTCTGATCAAAGCTACCTCTATGCCTGAGATGTGTAAGTATGTGTTTTTACTCTCTCAGTGTTGAGCATTGTGGTTGTTCATCATGTTTCCCTTCTCTCCTCAGTTGATAGCAACTCTTCTGCTCATCATCCTTCCAGCGACTGGAGTATTGAAGACATGCAGACACAGTGAGTAGTTTGACGCTACAGATAAACACACAGCTGCATAAGCATGTGTTCATGTCCTGTCTGTACACAAGAATATTTGAAGACAATTCAAAGAAATACTCAGTAGTAACCAATATATTTTTTATGTGCAACCTGACACAACACAAGGGAGATTAAAGGGTTAGTTCACCCAAAAATGAAAATTAGCCCATAAAATACTCACTCTTAAGTCATCCTAGGTGTATAATTTATGGGCTAATTTTCATTTTTGGGCGAACTAACCCTTTAAGGCAGAAAATTATGAAAATGCGAATGCTATTGGATTTTTGCATTTTAAATACTACATCTCCACAATTTCTAAAAATTAATTTGATATAAAGCCACTTTTAGGTCTTTTTCTAGGTTCTCATCTACATCCAGTTCTATTATTTCTTCTATTCTTTTGTTATTTTCTTTCACGTCACTATATTCCCCTGCTCCATATGGAAATGATATATTTAGCTTTCAAAAGTCACTTTTTGTCGTGTTTATTCAATGTTTAACCGGTCTTCTGATTCATTGTGATTCAATTAATTGTGATATCTTGTAACTTTGTTAAAAATCTAAATTAAAATAGAATTGATTGACAGCGCTATATTTTTAGCTTGTACAATAACATTCATACAATTCTCATACTCTTCAGTGTAGAATCTCCATTCTGTCTTAAAGCAATAAGCCTCGTGAAGCCGTGGTTTACAGTGAATTTGTAACAGCTGAGGGGCGTTGTTAGACGCAAAGCGGAGTGCCTAAAACCCTTAGCTGTTATAAATTCACTGTAAACAACGGCTTCACGAGGCTTACTGCTTTTATAAAACGGTTATTCCATATACGTAGTAAGGTTTCACAAAATAAAACAGAGCAAATAAAGTGTAATGATATTAATAAAAACAGTATTCTTCCACCAAACAATGTAGTTCCTCAGAAACAGTTGTGGTTGCTACAAAGTGGTTGCTGAGCAACACACAGAAGTAAACAAAGGTGTGTGTTTGTAGTGTAATTTACAACAGCTTCGAACGTGGCTCAGCCAATCAGAATCAAGCACCGGAACTCTCCGTTTTATAATCCTTAATAATCTCTAAATAATCGAGTTTTACATCATTTAAAGAAACGGTGACCGCAAAGCCTGCTGTGTGTGATCATGTCTCGTCTTTAATTACCCCTGTGTTCGTGACAGAGAGGCAGAAAGCTTCCAGTTTGCAGACATTGATCTTCTGCCTCCTCCAGCTCTTTACGCCGACTCTCTGTGAGCCTGTGGTATGTTTCAGCATGTCATCTGATGTTTGCAGGATCATTAGTAGATCAGCCACTGAAAGAAATTGAAACCAGCAATACGTACTCTAATTTAATTACATTTTTTTCTCCACAGTGCATCAAGGACATCCTCATTTCTTCAAGAAGTGTTGTTTGAAAACTAGCTATCTAGCACTGGCCTTTAGTCTTCAGATCATCAAATCAGACTTAATTCTCAAATACGACGAGAACAAATGCTTCAGCGGTGGTAGATTGAGGATGAATAACAGACAATGCCAGCTTAGGGGTTTTAATGAAATGGGGGTGTGGCACTTATTCATTTGAACTGTTAAATTGCAAAATTGAAGTCATTTTTTAAGGCATTGAGAGTAACTTTAATTTTGCGTATGCACCTTTAAGTTGCTTTTTTTTCTTCGTGTGGGAACATTGGAAGTTGGTGGTTTGATTACATGTTTGCTTAATAATGAACACACAACTTGAATGGAATAAATGGATCTGAATACAGCAGTGAGCCTGACCACTTTACTCCACTTAAATGAGCATTAGTTTTAGATGATAAAACTAAAATATGAGCTATATGTACATCACTGACAGTTTTATCACGTCGTTCTCTGCTGCTGCCACATAAAGGCACAATGTTATTAGTTATATTCCAAGATGTGGATATCTAAATTTAAATAATTAATGTATCTATATAATTAAATGTGAAAATACATAAAAAAAAATAAGTATATAAACATAGAAATAAATGTATGGACAAATACTAATTTAATGAATAGCAAATTAATACATTTGTGGCTAAATTGCATGAAAATAAAACAGTTTATTTATAAGAATAGATTTTCGTCATTCACATTTCATCTTGTATGCATTATTTTTTCCTCTTATTTACCGATTTTATTTTTAAAGCCCCGCCCATTTAGCGTCACCGGAAGTTGGTCCTCACCGTGTAACTTCCGACCGGAACACGGAACAGTAGCGTGAACTCGGAATAAATAAATGCAGTGCAGCTGCAAATGAAACCGTATTTTAACGATTGCTGTCTCGAGGTGAGTGTGCAGTGTACCGAAACGTTTATCCGAGTGTCAAAACACATCTTGCGGTTGTTCTAAGCTCCTAAAATGTGTTTTCTTCGTCGCAGGAGATGAAGAGCTAATCATACTGCTGCTTAAGGTAATTCATCTTAATAATGCTACAGTTCTGCTCATGTTAATCGTTAAAATGTCTTTTCGTTTTACTAATTCGCTGTGGAAGATGATTAGAGGTGTTTTTGTTTGTGCTGGCATTTCCTTTCATTCGTTTTGACATTCAAAATTTTTTTTTTAACACGGAATAGTAATTTTCTGTTATGATATTGTAAGCATTTTTTAATGTATGTTAAAACAATATGTATATATATATACACTGCTGTTTAATAGTTTGGGATCAGTAAGATTTTTTAATGTGTTTTAAAGAAGTTTCTTCTGCTCAAGGCTGCATTTATTAGATCAGAAATACAGAAAAAGCAGTAATATTGTGAAATATTATTGCAAATTAAAATATGCTTGTTCTTTTTAACTTTTTATTCATTAAATAATCCTGAAAAAGTATCACAGGTTCCAAAAAAAATATTAAGCAGCAACAGTTTCCAATATTGATAATAAATCAGCATATTAGAATGATTTCTGAAGAGCATGTGACACTGAAGACTGGAGTAATGATGCTGAAAATACAGCTGCGCATCACAGAAATACATTAGTTTAAAGTATATTAAAATAGAAATTTGCAATAATATTTCACAATATTACTGCTTTTTCTGTATTTCCTATCTAATAAATGCAGCCTTGAGCAGAAGAGACTTCTTTAAAACACATTAAAAATCTTACGGATTTTTACTTTTTTTTTTTTTTTTTTTTTTTTTTTTTTTTGTTTTTTTTTTTTTTTTTTTTTTTTTTTTTTAGGCATTGTTTTCTACATATAACTATTATTATATTCAAGGCCATAAGTTATGCGTCTATCCAGAAAAATAACTCCATCCTGAAAAACTTCAACACTGGTGTTCAACCAATGAAAGCGATTATACAGTGCTTCTGTACGTTTAAGATGAAAATATCTTGATGTTTTATTAGGTCTATTGAAGCGGAGCAGTAGGTTATCATCATGGGTCTGTTGTCTGACCCGAATCGCAGGAAAGCCCTGACCAACCTCTTGACCCGCCTCAACGCACCCATATGGTAGGTGCTTCACCTTTGAAATCACAGCATGCAACACTTGTGTGAACCTGACACTCTCTGCCATCACTTCCTGTTCCTTATTTGTTTCTCTGCTTGTTCTTCATCTCTGTTGTTCAGTATGGTGTGCTACCTGGCGGCCATCGTGTGGTTCATGGGTCTGGCGTTTGAGCCCTTCACACTGCGCACGTACATGTCCGAGAACGCCATGGGCTCCACTATGGTGGAGGAGCGCTTCTCCTCCGGGGAACGAGCGCTGTCTCTCGCCAAGGAGTTCGATGCTCACAAAAGAAAGGCGGGGTGAGCAGAACACAGAAGTCACTGTTGTGTGCTTAAAGCAGGTTTAGTCAGAAATCATCCTGATTTGTCTCTGCAGTGGGATGCCGATGGAGTGGTTAGTTAAAGCGATGCAAGCCAGAGGACTGGAGGTGTTCACTCAGAGCTTCTCCCGTAAGCTGCCCTTCCCAGACGAGAACAAAGAAAGATATGTGAGTGTCTGAGTCTGTGTTATTACATCACTTGATGCATATCAACTCTTGTGACTGTGAGCTGTTTTTTGGAATACTATACAGTACTATAAAGAAATTGATATATAGGCATTTAGTAAAATTCAAGGCTGAAGTCGTTTGCATGCTTTAACGTCTCAAGAATGAAGTAAGACTGAAGAGAGAGTGACGTACAGTTGAATATAAACATGTTTCGCTCTGTTTTGTGCAGATGGTTCGAGGCACAAATGTGTATGGGATCTTGCGAGCTCCTCGCGCTCCTCGGACAGAGGCTCTGGTCATCACAGCTCCCTGCAGTCCTGGAAACAGCAACAACCAGGCGGTCGGTCTTCTGCTGGCTCTCGCGCAGTATTTCAGGAGTAAGACACTTTATAAACACATCCTGTCGACGTTTATTTCAATCAGTGTTGTATTTAAAGTTCTGATTTGGCAAATTCAGCCGTTTTCCTTCTCATCTTTTGAAATTCCTTGTGTTTTTCCAAATTCCCAATCCTTGTGCTAGTATTTATTTTGTGAGGATGACTGGCTGACTGTAGGGTTGTGACGGTGAGGAAATAATACCGGTATCACCGCGGGGGCGTTCCCTCTTTTCCTCGCTTTCCTTCGCTTTTAAATCGCTTGTAAAAGCGGCGTGCGTATTTTACTTTCACTTTCGAGTTAGTGGCAGTTCGGCATTAATTGCTTGATTGCAACAACAAAATACAACGTCAACTCACTTTAGCCTAAAGGCCTATATAAAACATAGAACTTTTATTAACAAAACAAATAAAAATACACCATGCTATAGGGCAGGCTATGCCTAATATAACATAACTAATAACTTACATAAAGATTAAATAGGTATACAAAACTGGAAATAGGCTAAGTAAACATGTATAATATATAACCAAATAAATAAGAAACGTAGAGCGTTTATTAGCAAAACGAGTAAGAAAGCTTGGAGGCACAGCATACAACTTGATGTCAAATAAAATGAATAAATGACACAATTTAAATAAAGTAAAAATCAGCAAACACTGTTGAACCAATTAAATAAGAAACGAATGTTTAAAAAAACTTCCAAAATCACCTTACTGTCACCTTACACCTTATAATCCAAAATACTGCCAAACAGGCGCTTTTGCATCTGGTTTCGAAACTAAATCATCCGCGATCGTCTTGTCTGTCTCACCTCACTCTTCGTGTCAGTCAGCTCGACTCACTCTCCTCACTGGAGAAATTAAATCTGATCCGTGATGCGACTGTCGTTCGGCACGCTGCATTGAGTAGCCGCGTTCAGTTTTTAATTGTAGTGTCTGTTCTTTTACTGAACTAAATGATTTTTATTACTATAAAAAATCTAAACGGCGGTGGGGGTCGGTGCCGCAGTGGGCAAGTGACGTAACTGGTGTAGCGGCTTAACACCGGTATCACCGTCAGCACCGTCTATCGCGGCAAGCCTAGCTGACTGTACATTTAATTTAACTTATACTCTTATATAATGAAAAGCTTTCAGTTTTAGACTAAAACTAGTCTAAAAAAGGGTTGGTAGTGAATCTATTTTATCTATTTGAGGTCTAACAAAAATCCTAGGTATTGCCTAATAATAATACTTAATGTTATTATTAAAAAATATTAATAAAACTTTTTTTCTATAGCATCTCAAAGTTTGGAGATTGAGTACTTGTCCTGGAAACAAGCCTGTTATTTAGCTTGTTTAATACTTTGAGCATTTAAGTGATTTAAAGGTACTTATATAATTTAGTGAGTAATGCCACAAATGTAATGACTAAAATAATTCATACAAAAAAATTACAAATGTTGTTAAATTTCAGAGCAGGGGTGATGCATGCATGATGAAGTGTACTTTTTATGGTTACCATATTTATAGCACCACCTGGTTTTCACATGCATTTGCAGATTCGGGCCTTTCACAGTGTTAAGGTTTGAGAAAATTTGACATTTTGTTCAAAAACCTTTTTACTAAATTGAATAATAAAGCTATATGCAGGAATTATGCCTTTGCCATAACTGTTAATTATGCTGGGAATTCAGTGATTAACTTTTTTGACCAAAAAATTTTTCCTGCACTAAATTTGGCAAATATTCTTAAACAAAAAAAGTTACAGAGAGTCTTTTTATGTTTGTAATTGTTATTGTGCCACCAAGTAGCCAAACACTGAAATGTAATGTTTTGTTTGCATAGGTATACTTTTTTTTTTAATCTCATTGCAATCAAGAATTAAGAAAGCCATTTACGTAAAAGTATCCTGAAATTTTGAATGGATTTGATGATGCTAAATTGCAGTTGATCATAATTTTGATAATAGGATAAGATCCATCTGTGTAAACAGCCTAAAATTCGTTCACAAACGAATACTGTGGATTATTCCTAGAGGGAAGTGAAATCAGAGCGATAGATTGTGTTTGCCTCGATGCTACGATACCAGTTATGTAAGACATTCGAGTCTGAATCTTACTGCTGAGGAGTTTTGTTTTAGTTATAGTTTGCTGTGTTTTTAAAAAAAAATTTTTTTGTCCTCTTGTTCCCCAAAGACCAGATTTTCTGGGCCAAAGACATCATATTCTTGGTGAATGAGCATGATTTGATCGGCATGCAGGCCTGGCTGGAAGGCTACCATCACACTAACATCACAGGTGTGTACAGGTGAAGCATGCTGCTTTATTGGGGAATCAGAAAATGAAAAATTACCTAATGACCCAATTTCATAATTGCACTCACTCTGTCTATTTTCTAGAATAAATGGCAGGTTCTGTCTGTGGTTATGTTTCCGGCTCTCGCTTTTATTCAGGAATGGAGTACTCGCCGCTGCAGGGTCGCGCGGGGTCAATTCAAGCTGCCCTCTCATTGGAGCTCAGCAGTGATGTCATTACCAGCCTGGACCTGATTTTAGAAGGACTTAACGGTCAGCTGCCCAACCTGGACCTAGCCAACCTCTTCTATGCCTTCTGTCAGAAGTTAGGAGTCCTGTGCACCATTCAGGGAAAGGTAGACAAAACAATCTAGCATTACATTGTCATTACATTAGTTACATTTTAATAGTTATTTTTAGCTTACTATGCATCTAAGGTACATTTGAAGCCAATCATTTCTCACTAAAATTAGCATACAGTATACCTATTTTCTATGATGATGATGATAACTCACCCTCCACTTGTTCCAAACCTGTGTGAGTTTCTTCTTCAAAAAAGAAGATATTTTGAAGAATGTTGGTAAACTAAACAGTTGACGGTAGCCATTGACTTCCATGGTTTTGAAAAAAAAAAAACTCTATGGAAGTCAATGGCTACCGTCAACTGTTTGGTTAACAAACATTCTTCAAAATATCTTCTTTTGTGTTCAACGGAAGAAAGAAACTCAAGAGGTTTGGAACAACTTGAGGGTGAGTAAATGTGACCTGTGCTGGCAAAATGAGTCACAATGAGCAGATTTTCAAAAGTGAGTTATTTTTATAACTAAGACCTTCAGAATGATGTATGATTTGTTGGAATCGGATGAAAAATGACTGAGCTGCACCCGTTTGATGTCGATAGAGTCAGCAAAGTCAATTTTGAGAAAAATCAAGTTAAAGTTTTCTGAAGGTTCCCAAGCAAAATCACAGAGCAACGTTGCATCTTTTCATTACTATATTAATAATCACAATATAGCTATTTTTTTATTTTATCTTTGTTATTAAAAATAAGAACAGATGAAAAAAAAAATTGTAGAACAAATATAAGAAACAAATTATGCATCACCTTTTTCATTTTACATCTAAACAAAAACATTCAAGTAAGAAAAACAAATAATCAAATGTAAAAATCCATTTAGTCTGTTAATTACAAACAAATTGATTATTAAAACTTGAACAAAAGCAGTTCAATCAAGAGCAGCAAGTGATTCCCTCTTTTCTTTTATTGTTAGATTAACATTAATGAGGCGGTCGATATTAAGAGCTACTGTAATGCAAGGATCTAATATTATGTTATACATCAGATGTTTTTCCCCAACAGTTCCCCGAACGTTCACTTAAGACTTAACAGATTATGTTTGCGTGAATACTTAAATACTGTAATTCTGTGTATGTGTATATTTATCGGGATCGGATGATAGTCAGCGAGAGAAAAGGTTCTCCTCTCAGAAAACGTACTAATAAAGGTAATTAAACATCTAAAATTATTATTTGGAGCATTGGGATCGCTAGACGAGGGCTTAATGAACTCATTTTTGTGTAAACCACAAAATCGACTAAAATCGACATTTTTCACTTTTTTTTTGCCTGTAGCTCAAAATTAGCCCGTGCGCATTCACCCTCATTTTGCCAGCACGGGTCACAAATGATGACAGAATTTTCATTTTTGGGTGAACTGTCCATTTAAAGGGATAGTTCACCTAAAAATGAAAATTTTATATTTATCTGCTTACCCCCAGGGCATCCAAGATGTAGGTGACTTTGTTTCTTCAGTAGAACA
>NW_015555703.1:2677438-2688650 GCF_001515605.1 Sinocyclocheilus anshuiensis
TGCCGACATTTGTAGGACCGAATTGCAATTCCGTCAGTCTGCCGTGCTGTGCTCTGGGCTGTGATAACTGCAAATCACAATGGATTATTTACCGAGAGATGTGGATGTACGGGATTCTTTTGATTAAATATATCTCGTAAGCATAGATGCGTTTTTACATTTGACTATTTTATTTAGCAAGTTCACAATGAAACTTGAAAAAGGTTAAATTCGTGTGTGAGACTGCTGATTTGCCAGAAAACTTTCGTTATGCTCCACCTAAAGGTCACGGATCGCAGACTTATAAGTGCATTACTGCCACCTATCTCTCAAATGGACCATTGACACTCCTAATTGAGATTGTAGATAGAGTGTCAATGGTCCACTTGAGAGATAGGTGGCGGTAATGCACTTATAAGTCTGCGATCCGCCGTAAAGCAAGAAGACGACGCGTCATGTGCCGGCTGAAGAAGAAGACGACGCGAACGCGCTCAGGACAGTTCGGACATTGCAGTAAATCAGGGGTAAAAAAGGATATAAATACTGTTCAGTTTCTTGCACAGACCGATCGTTTCGTGTATTTACACATCAATGTATCGTCACGAGCCGCAGGGTTTCATTTGGTTTTGTTTGTGTATGTTTTTTTTTGACTCTCAAAGCCATGATTCCCATTCACTTTCATTATATGACTGACAGACTGCAACGGTTTGAGTTAAAAATCTTAATTTGTGTTCTACTGAAGAAACAAAGTCACCTACATCTTGGATGCCCTGGGGGTAAGCAGATAAACATCACATTTTCATTTTTGGGTGAACTGTCCCTTTAAGTCATCACAAGCTAGCTTTGATGTAACAATCAGAATTACTGAAATGTATAGTATAAAATTCATGGCAATAAATTCACACAGTGGGTTTTGTTTAACCAATTAGCCTTTAAAATGTAAATATTAAAAACCAGCAATCTGATCCCAAACCAGTCCAAATTTGGTCCACATGTCTAACCAAATTTGACCCGCTCAATCAGAAGCAAATCCGCCCAATCTGGCAACACGGTTTCCACTGGAATTGGCTAGTGTGAGACTGGTGTTACATCTCAGCATTGTTGTTGCTTGTGTCGTAGCTCCAGAGGAATGACTGGGACACGGCTGAGGGCTACACTCACGCGGCTCAGACCATGATGCTGATGGTGTTGAAACAAGCTTGCGGACGGTCCTGGGGAGATCACGGCCTCTTCCTCCGCTATCACATCGAAGCCGCTTCTATTCGAGGCATCAACGGTTTCAGACACTACAAGATGGACGTGGCCACCATTGGCAGGTTGGTTTTGTATTACACAAGAAATCAGCTGTGACGTCGAAATTTAGAGCCATGACCGGTCAAACACTTTCTGATCTTCTTTGAATTCAGCCCTTCTCCTCTAACCGTTGTTTGACAGGTTGCTGGAGGGAATGGTCCGTAAACTCAACAATCTCCTGGAGCGTCTTCACCAGTCGTATTTCTTCTACCTCTTGCCTTCTCTCTCTCGGTTTGTCTCCATTGGCTACTATATGCCGGCGTTTGGCCTCCTGGCTGTCATCTTACTGCTTCGAGTATCCTTTCCAGGACTGGGTCGCTTCACGTTTTTTAATGCAAGAAAAAAGATGAAGTCAAAATCTAATTTAAAAACAATCAAGATTTTCCAATTTTTTAAAGACTAAATGCACAAGGAAGACAAGAAACTAATAAACAGCACTAATACAAATAAATGGGACTTGGGAGTATTGATGAACGAGTCATTGAAATCAAATATACAGTTAAAAAAACGGTATATTTCTCTATTAGAAACCGTTCAGAATTATCTATATTGAGCTCAGCTCAGTGTTGTATTTTTAATTATTTTACATAAAAAAAAAGTGCAGTCACATTTACTATTTGGAAAATTTTTCTGGGAAAAATCCAGTGATTTTAATAGGAATCCAGTCAACTGGGAATATTGCATGAGAGCAAATTTCTCCACACAGATTTCGCAGTGGGTTTAAGTTGGTCATGGAGATTCACTGCACTCGAAAGTGACTTCTGTGTGTGAGCTGTGCTTCATATATTGCTGCTTTTTTGCCTTAAGGCTGTAGATCGATCCATGCATGTTTATAAATTGTTGAGGTGTAATTAATGACTTTTTTCTGAACGAAAACCCCTGGGACATGCAGTATTTCATAATATAACACTACCAGACTAAGCTAATGTGTTTGTTAGAATCCTTAATGTGGCTGCAGGCGCTGGATCTCTGGGTTAATCTGGGAGCACCTGCTCTGGAAGCAGTGGATGGAGTTACTGAAGCAGAGCAAGTGAGTCTTGTGTTATTTAAATGTACGCCAAGTACACCTAAAGAAATTGGTATTTGATAAATGTTTTAAATGGGAGAGTGGGATAAGTCGTTGCACGCTTTGCTTAGGTTGTCTTCAAGGCAGTACAAGTAAAACTACACCTGATTCTCTTTCATGATATCTGTAATCAAGTAAAATTGCATGAAAGCATCTGTATCTTGGTCTGCATTACAACATTTGTACATATTAGATATGCTGTGCTTCTGAAATGTTGCCAAGAGCTAAAACAGTAAATAAATAACGGTTATGGCATTAATAGCAAATGATAGATTGAACTGGAAACCCACTGCAAAATCAAACCGAGGTCTTGCTCCGTTCTGCTAAGAAATGCACACTTTTCATGATCCGATCAGTTCCTGATGAATACATTGCTGTCTATTTTGTTTTTCGTTCTCATTCTGTTTCACTGTAAAATGTCACGTTATGGAAGTAAAATTGTTTAACCCTTGTGTTGTGCTGGAAATCCTTAACCTGATTCGATCAAATTATATTTTCACCAAATCATAGATTCAATCTTTTTGTTAACTTGTTTTCTTCAGGTTAGCACAGGTTCTGTATTTCATTTGTAAGCGATCGATCGTAGGCCTCATTGATCTGAACTCATGCACCTCAGGTTTTTAGTGAACATTGCAACAATTTATCCACACACAATGCTTTTTTTCACTCAAAAGCTGAGATGCATACACTCAGATCTATGAGGTCTACAATCAATCAGTTACAAATGAAATACAAAACCTGTGCAAATTGGAAAAAAATCCTAAAAATTCTGAAAAAGTAGTGTGAGCAAAGCCAGTACGTTTCAGT
The DNA here is from genome assembly GCF_001515605.1 of Sinocyclocheilus anshuiensis. NCBI lineage: Eukaryota > Metazoa > Chordata > Actinopteri > Cypriniformes > Cyprinidae > Sinocyclocheilus > Sinocyclocheilus anshuiensis. The sequence continues at coordinate 2,680,584 of NW_015555703.1, forward strand.
CCAGTGCAATAACATTAAATAGCATTTTTGGGAAAAAGAAAATAATCTCCGAGTCAGAATGACTGAAACAAAACATGAGAGTTAACTCTCTTTATTGTAATTAAAACAAATGAAGAAATATAATTAACACATCTGATTCAGTGATGGAAGCTCATTGCAGATGTTCCTGCATTACATTTGTGACCCTGGAGCACAAAAGCAGTCTTAAGTCGCTGGGGTATATTTGTAGCAATAACCAACAATACACTGTATGGGTCAAAATTATAGATTTTTCTTTTTATTTGTAAATTTCCTACTGTAAATATATTAACTTAATTTTTGATTAGTGATATGCATTGGCAATAACTTAATTTGGACAACTTTAAAAGCGATTTTCTCAATATTTCGATTTTTTTTTGCACCGTCAGATTCCAGATTTTCAAATAGTTGTATCTCGGCCAAATATTGTTATATCCTAACAAACCAATGGAAAGCTTATTTATTCAGCTTTCAGATGATTTATAAATCTCAATTTTGGAAAATTGATGATTATGACTGGTTTTGTGGTCCAGGGTCACATTTGTTTCTCTTTCTCTGCAGCCGTCCGGTCCGGGCGTGTTGACCGTGTTGACCCCAGTGGTGATCAGTCACCTGACAGGTGTGGCGCTGTATCTGCTTCCTGTTCATCTGCAGGAAATGGCTGTGGAGCACTTCCCGGTGTCTGAAACCGAAGCTGTGGTGCTCACTGCTGTAGCCATCTACACCGCAGGCCTAGCCCTGCCGCACAACACACAGCGGTACACGCACAAACTCATCTGAACGCAGTCTGTATGGTGTCAGATGTTTATTCGCCCACGTGAATCATGTGTCTGTGACAGGTTGCTGTCTGGAGAGGGCACAGAGCAGGGCTGGAAAGTGCTGAAACTCACGGCTTTGCTCTATCTAGCTGTGCTGTTGGGCTGCACAGCCCTCATTAACTTCTCTCTGGGATTCATCTTAGCCGTTACACTGGTGCCGATCACCGCCAGCATGACGCCGCACATGCCCAAGTAAGCACACTTCAACAAATAATCCTTTGTCAAGCATGCTCTGAACATAATCGGAGTCAATTTTGGTGAAAATCTGAAAATGTATTGCATCACAATATAAGCAAATCTTTTTATTGAAATCGAGAGACCCACTGGTCATTATAATTTTTTTTATATATATATTTTTGGGCCAAAATATTTTGAAATTGGACATTCCTTTACCATGAAAATGGTGGGTTTAGTGGGTTCATCCCCCCTAGTGGACGGTGTCAGGTATCCTATTCCAAAATTTACTACACGATTTTATAATCAAATATTTTCCCAACCTTGACAAAACGTATAGTTGGAAAGGTCTGACATTCAAGGTTCCATATTTGGTGATTGTTTTTTTTTTTTGATAGAAGTGATATTGTGACCGATATTGATTTGTTGCAGAAGAATGCATCATTTTTTGGTATTTTTTTGTTTTTGGTATAGCACCTAAACTAAATCTCATAGGAACCTAATTTTTGTGATGTCAACTTCAAATTTGGAACATAACTTGTGTAGACATATGGCTTTGATTTAAACGGATAGTTCACCCAGAAATGAAAATATACTCACCCTCAAGCCATCCTATGACTTTCGTCTTTCAGACGAATACAATTGGAGTTATATTAAAAAATATCCTGGCTCTTCCAAGCTTTATAATGCCAGCTACACCTACGTCATCCGCCGGAATGAACGCTTGTACGACAGTTAGCGGAAGCTAGAGATTACAGTTTATAAAGCTTTAAATATGGATGTTTTTCTGAAATCAAATACGCATCAATTCGCTTCAGGAGGCCTTTATTCACCCCCCGGAGCCGTGTGAGACACTTTTTATTATTGATGGATGGATGCACTTTATTGGACGACTTTTGGACTATTGAGGAAAAAAAAATAAACACCCATTCACTGCCATTATAAAGCTTGGAAGAGCCAGGACAATTTTTAATATAACTCCGATTGGATTCGTCTGAAAGAAGAGAGTCATATACACCTAGGATTCCAATATGTTTTGTAAAATACTTATTTGAAATAAAATAAAAAAAAATGTTTAGCACAGTAAATTCTTTACAATAAATGTAAACTTTTAATAAACTTTTTTTTACACTTTCATTTTTTTTTTTTTCACTTCCACTTCAGCATTCAATAATCTGCTGGGTGTCTTCTTTAAAAACAGATTCAGGTCTGATTCCAAAGCAATCATAAATTCAAAAAGGGGGGATGATGGTTAACAGCATAAGGATTAATCATTTGTGAGAAACCGTCTCCGTGCTATTACTGTAGGACAAAGTGTTATTGATTGCATGTGACTCATATGAACACAAAGTGTTTCTGTCACACACAGTCTGACTGCAGTACTCATGTTACGTGTGGATTTGATTGCTGCTTCAGTTTGTGGTCTGTGGTCAGTGATATTACAGTGTGAAATTGTGTCTGTGGTCTCATATTTAGATGAGCCTCTAATCTCGTGTCTCTTGCTGTGTGTTTGGTCTCTCTGTTAAGAGCTCTGAGCGCTCTGGCCATGGTGCTGCTCAGTCCTGCCTTCACCATCCTCTACTGCGTCTTCATCTACCAGGAGCTCATCGAAGCGCCTGTCAGCGTCAGCGAGGGCTGGATGCTCTTCCTCTCGGTCATCTCGCAGGGCATTCTTGATCACGCTCTCTACGGATCGCTCGTATATCCACTCTTAGCCCTTTTCATTTATCCCTGCTGGCTAATGTTCTGGAACATTCTTTTCTGGAGTTAACCGTTCTCAAATGTCTCGAGTCGCTTCCGATGGAGCTGTTTTTAAAAGAATGCCAATCATGAAGATTTATTGTTCATCTGTGGGCTTTATCTGCTGTTAGGGATTGGCGTTAGGAAGATCTAGGACGATGTCAGGCCCAAAGAAAGGTCAGATAAAAAGGATTTAATGGTGTGGCTTCAGAGTACTTTAATCCAAGTGTTTGAGTTTTGGGGAAGGGGTTTGCATGAAGAGACACATGTAGGACAGAAATAATGAATTATTACAAGAAAGCAGAAATGTTCAAATTCAATATTGTTACCAGATGTGTGGACATAATGGTTCATTTTTTACCTTATTATAGTTTGCGCAGTTTGGCATTTTGAACTCTGGGGTACTGGAAGCTTATATTTAATATGGTTTGATATTCGTAATTGTACAAAATGATTGTTTGTTAACTCAACAAATCACAAAAGGCAGAAACGAGAAGAACACTAAACCTTAAAGAGCAAGTTTCCAAGACTTTGATGCATTATTCAGTTTGTTTCAGGCAACGCTGTATTCATATGCTCTGATGAATTATGCAAATAGGTCTTTGATTATTAAATGTGAATATAAAATATAAAAGTGTCACCATTACTGCTGCTTATGTGTGTGCATTTATATTAAAAATCAAGCTTTCCCACATCTCAAGAGTTAATAAATTAATAATATTAATAAAACCTTAAGATTATGAAAACAACCATTTGAATACGAATACAAAATAAATTAATAACGTCCAAATGTAATGTTATATTACTATATATAGTATAGTACAATACTATAGTATACCGTATATGTGTGTGTAGGTCATAAACAAGGACTGTCTGTGTTATGAGATGTAAGGGAAAAATATTTCTAATTAATCAGGATCAATAAAAACTATTTGGATCAAGTAACTGATTTGGGGGATTCTTTATAGACTTGTTCTCAGAGGTCAGACCAGCACTCATCCAGCAAATATTTAGTGAGAACGTCTATAGTCCATAGAGGGAGATTTTTGGCCATAGATAATACCTAATACTGATCCGGCAAAACATTTAAACTCTTCTAACAAACACACACACACACACATGTAGTTTAGACGAGAGTTAACGCTGAAGCAGAGTAAAGCATAAAGTTATGACTATTTGAAATTTTGCGCTCTGGCTTGTGGTCCTTTCTGATTCCATTTCTTCTTTCCAACTCTATACTATACAAAATAAGGCTCATGGCGTGAGGCTGAAAAACAATGTGACAGAACGGACTAGACATCCTGATTAAAGCGGTTTGAAAAGCAAAATTGTGTCTTATAAACTTACGTATATGTGACCCTGGACCACAAAACCAGTCATAAGGGTCAATTTTTTTAAATTGAGATTTATACATCATCTGAAAGCTGAATAAATACGCTTTCCATTGATGTATGGTTTGTTATGATAGGATAATATTTGGCTGAAATACAACTATTTGAAAATCTGGAATCTGAGGATGCAAAAAAAATCTAAATATTGAGAAAATCATCTTTAAAGTTGTCCAAATTAAGTTCTTAGCAATGCATATTACTAATCAAAAATTAAGTTTTGATATATTTACGGTAGGACATTTACAAAATATCTTCAAGGAACATGATCTTTACTTAATATCCTAATGATTTTTGGCATAAAAGAAAAATCTATAATTTTGACCCATACAATGTATTGTTGGCTATTGCTACAAATATACCCCAGCGACTTAAGACTGCTTTTGTGCTCCAGGGTCACATATGTAACCTTGGTTCCCCAAATAAGGAACGTATTCTACTTGTTTTCTCGAATAGAAGCAAGTCTAGCGTGAGGTAATCATTCTCAACACGTGTAAATACACACGAGAGCTCAGATTAAGCCACAGAAACAGCTCCCGTGGTATAACACGTTTTAAACACTCACATGCAAATTCAAGCTGTCACAGATGAAATGTGAATGTGAGTTTAGACGCACTAGGAAATATGTGTGTATGCCTTACTTTGAAGCTGATAATAATGACATGATGGGATGATAATCTTGCTGTAAACTCGGGGCAAAAAATTGTTTTTCTTCTGATGAACACAAATGAAGACATTTTGAAGAATGTATAACCAAACAGTTTCTTGTCTACTATGTAAGTCACTGGGGACTGTTTGGTTATCAACATTCTTCAAAATATCTTCTTTTGGAACGACTTTGAAGGTTGAGTGAATGATAACATAACTCATTTTTTGGTTGAACTATCCCTTTAAGTGTTGACATTTCCACAGTAGTTATTCAAAAACGGTGCACGCTTCTCACATGCTGTCCTTTTTCAATGAATGAACCGTTAAACATGCATGAAGAAACTCGAGATAAAAAAATGCCACTGGGTTAACAATTTCAATTATGAGAAGCCAGTGGAATTACAAGCAAGCATACAAGAAATAAATAAAAATGCATTTTGATTTGCCACCTTTTATAGATATGTATTTGATAGACAATATGTTATAATAGGCTGTATCATAGTTTTTTTTTTCTTGAATGTTATGTTTTTGTCCAATCTCTCATAAACGCTGTTTTAAGAGGAACTCGTGCAGAAGTGTTCTTTGGCAATGCTACGCTTGTTTAGTTTGGCTGTGCTGCTGCAACAAGCATTCTTCACAGTTAATACAAATCCGTTCAGGAATGTCATAAAAACAGGAAGCTGCTGCAACAAAACCCTTTATACTTGTGTGACCTACAAAACGTACAAAATAAAATAAGCAGCACTGGCTTAAAAAGGGCATAAAAATAGGTTTGGTGCATATATGAGACTTTTTTGAGGCCAAACAATGTGCTGGTTGTGCTGCAATAATATGCCTGGATTACACCGCATCTCTTCATCAAAGAGCATTTGGAGACAAAACATAGTGGTTTAGACTTTTGTTAGCGTTAAATATAGAAAGAGAATACACTGACTTTAGTCATGGAATCAATTTTTTCACTATATATATATGAGTGTGGAAGCAGGCAGAGCTGTTCTCTGGGTAGAAGTCAGGGGTAAAGAAAAAGGCCTTCCAGATTGCGTTACCTGAAAAAACAGGAAATCTAGCTTTCAAAATTTAAACAATCAGTCATCACCTTTATCAATTTCTGAATAATTTACAGTGAAAAATCTTATCTTATCTAATATTATCTATGTGTGTGTGTGTGTGTGTGTGTGTGTGTATGTATATTTATTAATTTTTTTACTGTTTATTTACAATGTCTTTTTTTTTTACTCTCCTAATAGATTTTAAACTGATGTGGAAATATTCTAAAACTTGGTTACAAGTGTGCATTGTTATGAAAACTGCTGCATATGAATTTCAGTGTTATTATTGGCTGAATAAGGTCTTTGTTGGGGGTTTTGTCAGCTGATTTATGTTTCTTATGTTGTACAATCACATTTTGTGCACCTGATTGCATCAGCTTTCAGCTGCGTGAAAATCTCAAATCCTATATGAAGGAATGGTTATTGTAGCTGGCATCTCCGGCTCCTGTACAATGGGCTTGTTGTTTAGTAAATGCTGCCATTGGCTGTAACAGGAGTCAAAGTTAGAGTAAACCTGTGCAAGAGTATAAAACCCCATAAACTCAGGGCTCTGCTGACGAACCCAGAAGAACAAGCCGAGTCACAGACGCAACTGTCCCAGCAGAGATCATGGTTAGCCGGTAAGTGACTTTTTTTTTATTCTCAAGCTTTGACATATCTGGATGAACAGTATATTTTTGATTTATGCTGTCCTGTTTATGTCATTGGAAACATGTATGTAGTGAGTGATGTTGTAAAATGGCAAAATCCGTGCATTGATTCTCTCAGATTTTCCATCCTTTGTATTTGAAAATTGTATGAAAGCTTTTTTTCCCCTCGCTTTTCAGTTTTGAACACCCTGCTGGAGGCTATAAGAAAATCTTTGAGACTGTGGAGGAGCTGAACGAACCTCTTCCAGCAACCGTCACGGGTATTTTCTTCTGTTTTCATGACTTTTTTTGCCATATTAATTGAAAATATTATGGGAAAAAAAATGATGTTCCTTTGTAAATGTATTTTAATATCCACCACTCAAATTCATCCGATTAAAAAAAAAAATGATGTGCTTGTTTGATCTGACAAAAACCCTTTCCGAGTTGAAATGTTGCAGATGAATTTTTTTTTTTTTTTTTACATTTATTTGTAACAGTGCACCTGCATTTTTTTCTAGATGTGCGCTTGTTTTCTAGATTTTCAGTAGTATTCAATAGTACATTTCTGGAATCAGCTTGAGTTGCATTTAAACTTGAGCTGCTCATATGTACTAATCATCATTCTCCAGTGTATGGATAATCATAGTTCTGAAGAAAAACACTTGTGTGTAATGTGCGTTGTTTGTAGGCCGCATCCCCTCGTTTATAAAAGGCAGTCTGCTCCGTCTGGGCCCCGGTTTGTTTGAGGTCGGATCGGAGCCCTTCTACCATCTTTTCGATGGCCAGGCCCTCATGCACAAGTTTGATTTCAGCAATGGACAGGTCACGTATTTCCGCAAGTACGTCAAATAATCTTCACGTTATTGTGTTGTTTCCTGCTCACGTTACCTCTTTAAAAGAATAAAATGCAAAACCTATCAGTGTTATTTTTGTATTATTGAGATATTATTATAGTTTTTATTAATATTTTGAATCAGTTTTTTTATTCATTTCAAGTTTTAGTAAATTTAATAATCAAATAATCTTTTTGTTATTGTGCTGCTCTCATCAGTGTTATTTTTATCATTTTAGTAAATTTGTTTAATAATCAAATAATCTTTCAGTTGTGTTGTTTCCTGCTCCAGTTAACTCTTTATAAGAAAATAATGCAAACGTATCAGTGCTATTTTAGTATCATTGTGATACTATTATATTTTTATTAATACTTGGTATCATTTTTTTAATATTTTTAAATTCTAATTTTAGTTAAAGTTTTAGTAATGTTGTTTAATAATCTGTGTGTATTGTGTTGTTTCCTGCTCTATTCAACTCTTTAAAAGAAAATAATACAAAACGTATCAGTGTTACTTTAGTATCAATGAGATACTATTATAGTTTTTATTAATATTTTGAATGTTTTTTTGTTTCATTTTTATTTTAGTTAAAGTTTTAGTTATTTTGTTGTGTTTTTGCTATTTTTATAGTTTAGTTTTTAGTAGTTTAGTAGTATACAGTGTGTATATATACAGTATATATACACTACCGGTCAAAAGTTTGGGGTCAGTGAGACTTGTAATGTGTTTTAAAGAAGTCTCTTCTGCTCATCAAGGCTGCATTTATT
>NW_015555703.1:2689407-2709214 GCF_001515605.1 Sinocyclocheilus anshuiensis
TTGACCGGTTGTGTGTGTGTGTGTGTGTGTGTGTGTGTTTGTGTTTGTGTGTTTGTGTGTTTGTGTGTGTGTGTGTGTGTGTGTGTGTGTTTGTGTTTGTGTGTTTGTGTGTTTGTGTGTGTGTGTGTGTGTGTGTGTGTGTCTGATTTTTTTTAATTTTTTATTTTAGTTATTTTTGTACTGAATTAAAATGAGAAATGTTGCCTTGTAACTAGCTGGAAGAAAGTTTTTTTTATATATTTTAATTAATTATTTTAGTTTTTTTTTTGTTTGTTTCAGTGTTAGTTAACTATAATAACTCTGGCATTTTTTCCCCGCAGGTTTGTCAAAACAGATGCTTACGTTCGCGCTATGACCGAGAAACGAGTGGTGATTACTGAGTTTGGAACCTGTGCTTATCCAGATCCCTGCAAGAACATCTTCTCCAGGTTTGATTATTAATTACTGTAACTCACAGAACTCAAACCTTTGGCATGCATGGCACAATGCTGATGGGTTCGCTGCGTCAGCATTTTTTGTCATGTTTGGCAGGTTCTTCACATATTTCAAAGGCGTTGAGGTGACAGATAACTGCCTGGTGAACGTTTACCCCATCGGAGAGGATTTTTATGCTGTCACTGAGACTAATTACATCACCAAAGTCAATGTGGAAACCTTGAAAAAGGTAAGACAAATAAGACAAAGATGATTTAAATATCATGTAGTCCTTTCCAGCATTTAAGAAATATTACTTCATCACTTCAAAAGGTTGACATGTGTGACTATGTGAACATAAATGGAGTAACGGCTCATCCGCACATCGAGAAAGACGGCACGGTCTACAACATCGGAAACTGCATGGGGAAGGGAGCCTCGCTGGCCTACAATATCGTCCGAATCCCACCTAAACAGAAAGGTAAGTGTTCTTAACGAATGCTGGTTGAATGATAACTAATGCTCACTATACTCGTTTGGTTAAACTCTTTCAGACAAATCGGACCCCATTGAGAAATCCAAGGTGGTTGTGCAATTCCCAAGCGCGGAGCGGTTCAAGCCGTCCTACGTGCACAGGTAAGATTAAGGATTATTAGAGTCGTTTTTACAGGAAAACACTATCTGCTGTCTCTTTCTGCTTCAACGTTTCATGTTTAATTCAATGCATTTCTTGCTGTTTCTTTGCCATTATTGGTGAAATTTACAAGCAATGCCTACACTCATTTTTTTTTTTTTTTTTTTTTTTTTGAAATATATGTTGAAAACAGTCAGGCTCAATGAAATCTATTTTTGAAATTGACAATATATGTAGCTTCAACTTTCATATAGCAAAATATATTTCAAAATGTGTTTCAGGGGCAAGGAAATTAATTTCCAGTCTTACAGTAGCCTACATTTAAGATGGAATGGCTTGTTTAGAGATAATGTTTTTTTTTGGTATATTGTAACGTATGTTCCTTGCTGATTTTATTACTTTGATGTTATTTGTTCTCACGCGTTGTAGACAACAAATATAAGAATGCATTTTCTTGGACTGAAATATATGGAGGGCAAAATATATAATTAAATGCTTTTAAGAAATATATTCATATTTTTAAAATATACAAAAAAATCACCAAAAATATATTGGTAACAAATATATTGATGTAAATGGTCACACTTTATTTTAAGGTCCAATTCTCGCTATTAACAAACCATTAACTCAATGAAATTAATGATCGATTCACTGTTTGCAAATATGAATTTAAAAAAAAGAATTACATCAATAGAATCGATTTTGATGCAATTCTAATTTATTAGCGTGAATACTAAGTTTATTTTATTTATTTATTTTTATTGAAAGTAAATATAACAGAAGACTGTAGAAAAACTAAAAGAATTACGCCAGAGACAAACATATGGAGAAACATACAATGTGTTATGCAGCAATACTCCCAAGCCTTCTAATACATGCGAGAAGAAAACGTTTGTATGAACAAATAATAATAATAATAAGAGTAGTAGTAGTGGTAATAATAATAGTAATAATAATATATTATGCAGATCCAGTATGTACGCATTGCTATTATTGATGATAATAAAAAGAAAAATATATGTAAAGAAAAAGGAGAGAGAAAGAAATAGTTTCCCAATTTGAATATATGTAAAATTCAAAGTATAGTAACTATTTTTTTGCTAATTATTTTGTTACCATTGCTGTCACCACCGCCGTATTGAGAATATAGCTTATACAAAAAAACAAAACAATTTTTTTAATATGTAATAACAGTTTAAATAAAATGTAGATGCAGTACTTTTGCCAAAGAAACTTTATTGTGTAGCTCATATAAGTAAGTATGGGATAATGGTCATTATCACAAAATATACCTGCGGTTACACACTAGTGTGTGTTGCTCTGATATGCACAACATTTAATTTGGCTTCATTTGGGATTTTTTCCATTGGTGGAGAAAGAATGTTGGAAAAATAGCATCTAAAACATAAGTTACTCAGTATTTCCTTCTTGTTGGCGGAAGGTCTGTGTGTTATTGTAGAATAGGCAATAGAGAATTGGTCCCTATACTAAAGTGTTACCATGGAAATATGTTTTGAAACAAATATTAGCTAAAATATTTTTGGGCCATTTTTTAAATTTATTTAAATGTATTTATTTAAAATATTTTGGATTTTTTTTTTTGCTGTATGGGTATGTGAGGAAAATCCCGATGCTTCAAGTCAAGTCAAGTCACCTTTATTTATATAGCGCTTTTAACCATTAGTTTCCCAATTTGAATATATGTAAAATTCAAAGTATAGTAACTATTTTTTTGCTAATTATTTTGTTACCATTGCTGTCACCACCGCCGTATTGAGAATATAGCTTATACAAAAAAACAAAACAATTTTTTTAATATGTAATAACAGTTTAAATAAAATGTAGATGCAGTACTTTTGCCAAAGAAACTTTATTGTGTAGCTCATATAAGTAAGTATGGGATAATGGTCATTATCACAAAATATACCTGCGGTTACACACTAGTGTGTGTTGCTCTGATATGCACAACATTTAATTTGGCTTCATTTGGGATTTTTTCCATTGGTGGAGAAAGAATGTTGGAAAAATAGCATCTAAAACATAAGTTACTCAGTATTTCCTTCTTGTTGGCGGAAGGTCTGTGTGTTATTGTAGAATAGGCAATATTTGGAGCCCATTTGTACTGAAAGAGTTGATAAATCATATGTCTAATATGTCTTTCCCTTCCTAGTTTTGGCATGACAGAAAACTACTTTGTCTTCGTTGAGACGCCTGTTAAAATCCACCTGCTGAAGTTCCTGAGCGCCTGGAGTATCCGAGGATCCAACTATATGGACTGCTTTGAATCTGACGAGGAGAAAGGCGTATGTTCCTGTTTCTTTATCACTTGATAATACATGACTTACAGAACCTAAGATATGCTGTGTTCATTTAAACAGACGTGGATACACATTGCGAGGAAGCATTCAGGAGAGTACATTGACTATAAATTCAGAACCGCTGCGATGGGTCTTTTCCATCACATCAACTGCTACGTGGACTCAGGCTTCATTGTTGTTGACCTGTGTGCCTGGAAAGGGTAAATCAAACATAATGGTTTACTTACATTAAAGCAACTCTATTTTATTTTATGTTAATTTAATAAAAAAAAAAAAAAATTTAATTTAATTAATTTAATTTAATTTAATTTAATAAGTGAGTGTTACTTTGGAGCCCCCTACAGTTAAGTGAGTGTAATTCATTGTCATACTTAAAGTATATATAACGCAAGGTGACCAGATTTCTGAAATGGAAACCAGGAACATTTTCTAGCTCAGTGGTCAAAATATCATTAAAATCTCATTGTGATTATATATGAATTGAAAAACGAGGACAATATATTTTTGTATGTTTTTGTTTTTATATTCTCATGGGTTCCATTATAACTAATATTATAATTAACAATTATAATGATGTTTGCGGTCAAACTGAACCTGGTTTTAACACAATTCACCAAAAATCACATTATGAAAAATAGTAAATAGCAATTATTGCAAATAGCAAACAGATCACAACAGTATTATAACAAACTTATGATTTCACAAAAACAATAAATATGAGAACAATATGAGAAATAAAATTTTATTTTCTAACTGTATTTAACATTTCAGTTTTCACAAACTTTGAGTATACAGTAATTACAACTTTATACATGTTATTTATGCTTTTGGAAATGGATCTTTGCTATTCCTAGTCATTATTTGGCATTTTAGTCACATTTTGAGCACAAAGTATGTATTTTCTGCAAATGTAATGGTTTCATTTATTATTTTTTATATTATTCATTCATATCAGAGTTGTGGTGGAAAAGAAACAGAAGCCGTTCGCCTTAATATAAGTCAGAATGATTTCAAGGTTAAAATCTTCCAAATAGTTTCAAAGCCAATTTGCAACTGTAATAACTTTTATCAGGAACATTTATTAAGCATGGGTTAATTTGCGCATTTATTATTATTGATCACCATGATTATCATTCACATTCAACAACTGGTTCCAGGTGAGATTATTTTCATGATAAGGTATTATTTTTCCTCTTCAGCTTTGAATTTGTCTACAACTATCTGTGGTTAGCAAACCTCCGTGCAAACTGGGAAGAGGTGAAAGAAATGCCATGATTGCCCCTCAGCCATGTCCCCAAGATCGATCTTTAACACTGAGTTCTGATAGGAGGAGCAGGGCAAGAATCTGGTCTGTCTGCCGTACACCACAGCTACAGCCACAATGCGGGCTGATGGGACCATTTGGCTCGAGCCTGAGGTGCTTTTCTCAGGTCCACGACAAGGTACCACAAACTTTCTGTTTATTTATTGTTATGACACCTTTTGTGTCATTGATACCTTTTGGTTTAAGATGCCGCTCAAATAAAGCTGGATGGAAAAACTTAAGGTGACGTTTTATGACTCGTTTCTATCATATGTTTTAAATCTCAAAGCATTCGAGTTTCCTCAGATCAACTACAAAATGAACAACGGAAAGAATTACACGTACGCCTATGCGCTGGGCCTCAACCACTTTATCCCTGACAGGGTATGAATAATCACGTCATCTGGTCAGGATTTTATAACAAGTGTTAAAGGGATAGTTCACCTTCAGTTGCTGGTCCCCAGTTTTTTTCCATATTATGGAAGTCAATGGGTGACCAGCAACTGAAGGTGAACTATCCCTTTAAAAAATGCGTTTTTTAGGCTGTTTTTGATGATTTGTAGATTTGCAAGCTGAATGTGAAGACTAAGGAGACCTGGGTCTGGCAGGAGCCGGACTCGTACCCTTCAGAACCGCTGTTTGTGCAGCACCCTGATGGAGTGGATGAGGATGATGGTGGGTGACACTAGCCATAAATTAGCCAAATATTTGGTGTCTAGCTTATTTTGATGTTCCCCAACACACATTCACCTGCGTATAAGTAACTCTGCAACTACATATCAACTAGCAGTATTTAGAGTATTAGTAGACTATCTACTTAATATCTGTCCTCAACACGCATTCAGCTGAACATGTCAACTTTGCAATGTCAACTAACCCTAACCTAACAGTCTACTGATACTCTAATGAGAGTTTGTTGACATGCAGTTGCAAAGGTACTTATAGTAGATTGTCTGATGTAACCTCTGTAATGCTTCACTGCTTAACAGGTGTCATAATGACGATTGTGGTGTCGCCTGGAGCCCAGAGACCTACATGTTGCCTGATCTTGAATGCTAAGGACCTGTCTGAGATTGCAAGAGCGGAAGTTGACATCATGTCTCCAGTCACCTTCCATGGAATGTATAAGCCATAGAGCGGCTGCTCCTACATGTACACACCATGACACTGTAAACTAATAATAATAAAACTATGGTATTGCACAGTTCCGATGTTCTTCATGCATTTGCAAAAACCAATTTAAATTCGGTCACACTTAATTTTACGGTCCAGTTCTCGCTATTAACAAACTATTGACTATGACATTTGCCTCAATAAACTCCTAATTTGCTGTTTATTAATAGTAAGGTAGTTGTTAAGTTCAGGTATTGTAGGATTAAGGGATCTAAAATATGGTCATGCAGAATAAGGCATTAATATGTGCTTTATAAGTACTAATAAACATAGCCAGTATGCTAGTAATATGCATGCAAATAAGCTACTAGTTAATAGTGAGAATTGGTCCTTAAACTAAAGTGTTACCCACTTATGTTGGTGCTGCATAAGTGGGTTAGAGTAGGATCTTAATTCATTTAGAAGAAAAAAAAAATCTAATTTATTTAAACTCATTAAATGTCCTGCTGAATGCATTTGTCTTTCCTGGGTTGATATCCAGCAAATAAATTCTCTCTTCAAAATGTCATTGAAGTAAACAGAAATGTTTCATGCATTCAAGAGTGCATTTCCATGCAACTTGCTGCTTCACCACCAAGGTATTAGTAGTTGTTAAGTTTAGGTATTGGGTAGGATTAGGGATGTAGAATATGGTCATGCAGAATATGTGCTTTATAAGTACTAATAAATAGCCGATATGTTAATAATAGGCATGCTAATAAGCAACTAGTTAATAGTGAGAATTTGTCCATAAAGTGTTACCTTAAAGTATTTTGCCACCATTATAGACTTGAAGGAATAGTTCACTCCAAAATGAAAATTTGATGTTAATTTAATCACTCTCAGGCCATCCAAGATGTGACTTTTTTTCTTCAGTAGAACAGTAAAGAAGATTTTTAGCTGAAACCGTGCTCCTAAACGGCAAGTTCATTCTTTAGAAGAGCTAATGAGGTTATACTGTTCCACTAAAGCTTAATAATTGTTCACAGTTTACGATGTTTGTAGTTTTGGCAAAATTAAATAACTTCAACCAATAAAATGCATTTAATAAATATGTACACTTTCATTAATTTGGAAAAATTTACATTTTACGAGCTACCTGTTTTATCTAGATATTTATAGTCAGCTAGCAACAGTCTGATAACATCTGTTACTGTAATGTTTTCTAGTGTTTGGCAAATCAGTTGTTCCTACTTGAGCAAGCTATAACTAGTAGTTAAATCAGAGATTGTTTGGCTAGCTTGCTATAGAGTTTATCACCCTGTCAAAATTATATGCTTCACATATAGGCTAACAGCTTACACCATAAAATAAATCAAGTTCAAGTTTGGTTTCTAAAGCATATTTAAAAATGGCCACAGGCCGAGCAAAATGCTGTACAATAAAATAATGAGTACACAATGAATGAACAACAAACAAATTAAAAACATCAAAGAACCAGACAAAACTACATATTAAGTTTTGAGACAGGATTTGAACTCATATAGAGTGGAAGCCATTCTAATGTGATTTGGTAGGTTATTATAAAGAGTGGGAGCAGGGGAACTGGAGGAGAAATTTGCCCTCCGATCTTAGTCCTCTCGCAGGACTGTAGGGATGGAGTTAGTTTGTCAAATAAGAAGGTGCTTGATTAATGATTTGTAGACAAGTAGCAAGATTTTAAACTTGGCTCTATAGTGAATCGGCAGCCAATGTAAAGAGCTCAAATGATCACATTTTTTACATCCCTTCAGAAATCTAGCTGCTGCATTTTGAACTACTTGTAGCCGAGAGATTTGGGTCTTTGACATGCTGTAATAGAGGAAGTTGCAATAATCCAGCCGAGATGTATGGAATTGAGAGGCTCAAGGTCAAGTTGATCACTTGCCCTGGAGTCTAAAGGGCCGAAGACAATAACTTCCGTTTTATCTGTGTTCAAAAAGAGAACATTTTTGGAAAACCATGATTTGACATCAAGACATGCTGATAGGGTATTAAGGGCACACTTATTTTTCCTAGTCACAGACAAGTAAAATTGCATATCATCGGTGTAACAGTGGAAGGAAATACCATGTTTCCTAAAAATAGACCCCAGAGGAAGTAGATCAAGAGAGAAAAGGGCAGGTACTAAAACAGAACCCTGAGGCACACCGCAGGTTTAATTGCCTAAAGATGAGATAAAGCTTCCTATTTTGATAGAACATCTTCTTTAGCTTCCACTCTCTGCACAAACGTTTGGATATGCGCCTAATAGCACACATTTTTAGGTTAAACGTTTAAACTAACATTGTGATATGCTTGAAGTGTTTTATATCTATAGATTTTAGAATTTTGGCAAGTCGTGATGATTTGAGAAATATAACCACTTTGTCATTAAAAACAAAACTGAACTATTTTAATGGCTGCAACAGCAGTTGTGTAATGGGGAAGCGAGAGAGAGAAAAAAGACACAGGCTCCAGTCGGACTTGGGCCGAGAATTCTGATAAGCTGTCGGACAAGGGCCGGGCTAGGGGCTAGGGCCTAGATTTGAGGCCCGTGCAGGGCTCTAGTGCACATAGTACAGCAGCACAATAACGTTATGTCAGGGTAATGTCTTTAAACTCCAATCAAGGAAATATCATACCTTATTATGTTGTCTTCTTCTTAAGTTTGTGAGTTGTAAATAATATAAAAGCATTTTGAGATTTGAGAAGTGGCCTGCATCTCCTGAGATGCTTTTAAGCCACCTGCATACATGGCATCCCCGTTGTTGAAAAAATGACAAAAAGCATCCTCTCTGTAAAACCACCATCCCCTTTAGATTAATAATTCTGTGTATTATGTAGGCCTAAAACTTATTGTGCAAATTAAATATTAATATTCTCTATGTATAATAATTTATAAACTAAATAACGGCGATTGGCCAATCAGAGCTCAGTATTAACGAGCTGCACGCGAGCTCACGCATGTTTTCATCATTTTTCGCACAAAATGTTTCAAGGGCAACTTCTGACATTCTTTAATGCACACTTTAATGTCATTTA
Organism: Sinocyclocheilus anshuiensis; assembly: GCF_001515605.1. NCBI lineage: Eukaryota > Metazoa > Chordata > Actinopteri > Cypriniformes > Cyprinidae > Sinocyclocheilus > Sinocyclocheilus anshuiensis. The sequence goes on from NW_015555703.1 coordinate 2,698,232, forward strand.
TACTACTGTAGTGCATATTGTGCAGTTTTACTGTAGCTGTGTTGATAAAATGTTGTTTCTGTATGACTGAATTTAAGGGCGACCTTTTCAGATTAGAGTAAGCTCATTTAGCCATGGTAAAGTCTCTGTTTATCACACTGTAAATGGCAAAATTATGGCTTGGACTTCATTTGACAGAACAGTTCTCTGACCTCTGCCTTATGCATAACATTTGATGAAACTGCATGTTTGATGAACTGTGTGGAGGTTAGTAATACTGTAAGCATTTTGAAGTCATAAGTGATTTTTAATATCAAGCATGCAGCAATGTTTCTTCACGTGTTTTGAGGAAAATCATCTTAAGGTGCAGTTGCTTGAGAACAACATACAAATATCTCCGTACAATTTTCACATAACGTAACTAAAATATTAGATCTAAGGTAAAATCTAAGCCAAATAATAAATAAATAACTTGGAAGTCTTGTCTTGTTCCACATCTGTCCATTTACTAAAAATTATTTTGTTGATAAATATTACTTATCTTTACACACATATAAGATACATGCATTGCATTGTAATAATATTTCTTCCAAATGCATTTAGTTAAAATAATCTCAGCATTCATGTTGAATGGACATAACTCCAAAATCCAGCAGAGGAATTTTAAAATGTTACATATTTATTATGCTACATATAAGCAGTTACAATTTGGTTATAATAAATAAATAAAATAATGGAAACACTACAAAACTAAACACCAATTAGAAATGCAACTACAAAAGTGAGTCACATGAAGTTTAGACACTTTGACATTTACAATCGTTTACACTTAGACACTTATTTTTTCCCCATATAACAATGGAAAAGTCATGTGAAAATGCAACTGTGATTTAATGAGACTGATTAAAGCACAATGGGTCTGAAAACTAACAACTGTGTTGTGGCTTTTCAAAATCCCAGGGGTAAAAGCTTGAGGCGTTTGGATCAGCGCCGAATAACATCTCAGCAACGCTCTGTTGAACAGAATCAGATGAACTTGAGGATACCATTTTACTGAGCTCAGAACAGAAATAGTCCATTTCAGTCAGGTCGGTGTTTTTCAGTACTTTTCCAGCACCATGTGTAGCCTCTTCAACTTGTTGGCTTACGTCAGACACAAATGATCCAACATCCATTGTATTAAAATCAAAAATGTTGTTTTTCATTGGGTCGAGCACTTCAGGGTTGGGAAAGCTCATTTCAGAGGTTCCCCACACCGAACCACAGTGAAATACTTGAGAAGAATCACTAGCATTTGACACTATTGAGCTAGGTTTGGATTCACGCGAAGCATCAGATCCTTCTCGGATTGGTTTAATGATTTTTTCTTCATTACTGTAAGCATAGCTCTCTTCATTAGATGGGCAAGAACCAAAGGGGTAACAATCACTGAGATGATCACTTAGCACGTCACATGACACGGATATCGGCTTCTCCTCCAGATTATTTAAATCTGTGTAAAGTGGTTGAGGACTTAAGAGTTGACGCTTTGTAATCATATAACCAGACTCACAGTTTTCCGTTTCCGAGTCAAATATCCCCGTATCGACTGATTCGGGGCTAAATGGATCAGGGACGTGGATTTCAGAGTTGCTCTGCTTTCTGGCTTCCAAACCTGGTCCTTGAAGATCAATGCTACATTTGGATTTGTCAGCAGGTTCTGGACTAAAAGGAGTAGGAGTACCAACTTCATGATAACCAGAATCTAGTCTTGGAGCTTCATGACAGAACGAGTTAACAGTGTTCATTTCTTCTAAGTCAGATACGCCTTCGACCGGCTCAGCAGGTATGGGACTAAATGGGTCAAAATACTGGAGTTCAAGTTTACTCATGACCAAGCTTTCAGAGGATGAAGGTTTGTGTTGTGAACTACTGGATTCAGGGCTGAGTTGCTCATGGGCATAAAACCGGTCAGTAGCTGATGTTTCTGTGTTACTGAACAGACAAAAGAGGTCTTGAGATGCAGAATTAGACAGATTGCTTTCTGTGTCCAGGATGGATGAATCAGGAACAGGTTCAACTACATCTGGATTTGCCGTCCATTGGTCATTCCACTCTGAATCAAGCACACTTTGGCAAGCATTTGAATCCTCAAATGTAAGACTTGGAATATCTAAAACCTCCTTTTCACAATCAGGCACTAATATCTCATCATGTTTAGGAGGGTCACTGCTTGTCACGATCTCCAGCTCCACTGTGTTCTGGTCATTGGTGATCTGGTTGTGTTGTTCTATGTCTTCAGGCTTTGGACTGGAACATTCAAATTCATCTTTATCATTGAATTCAGGGCTCAAAGAGGCGTCCTTCCAATGCATTTGGCCGTGGGACTCATCTTTGGGCTCAGGACAAGCCGGACTTTGATTATGTAGTTCAGGGCTACCAGGATCTAATCTCACAGTGAAGAAGAACATATCTCCATATTTGTAGTCGCATTCGTCTAAAGCAGAAGGTTGAGAAGGAGAAATGGAAGGAGAGCTAGAGGGATTACTATTTATATCATGCAGCTGTTCACACAGAGGACCTGGACTGTTATCTGGAGATAAACTCTCAGTATTTCCGAGTTCTTCGGCATTCGCAGCATTTTGTTCAGAAGTGGTAATATGATGTTCAAAGGTCTTCTGGAAGTCGCCTGAGAGTGGATCAGGGTCACATGGACTTAGAGGAAACCCAGTATAAGACCCTGCAATGATGCTCTGTAGACCACACAGTGAGTTAGCTCTTTTAATTAAACCAGATCCAGTCTGAACATCAACCCTGTCCTCCTCCTCTTCAGCGAATACATTGGAATCGGCATCAATGGAATTAAACACTGTAGAACTGTGACTAGAATCTGATTCATGGACCCACTCTTCATCGAACTGAGGACGCAAAGCTTCGTTTGATAGATCTGGTTTCACAGCATCACCATTTTGGCCTGGTGTGGCGTTTGTCCCACACTCAGAATCTACATCGCTGCCAGATTTGAGACTCCTGCTTTCAGTGGACATGGACACACCACTATCACGCTTTCCAGTGGACTGTGGCCTGTTGATGGGAGCGTTAAAGGTACCGTAGTCTTTAACGACGGATTGGAGAGGGTAGTGTACAGTTTCTGGAAGACTGTTCTCTGCAGGGATGAAGTCATCCTGACAATGCTTTTCTTCTGACATGTTAACCAAGAGAGCGTCAGAGGCAAAAGGGTCTGTGCCTTTAAACGGGTCCCTGGGTAATTGCTCTGAGAGAAAACAGCACCATATTAGTAACTGTCTTACAATGAATTGACTCCCTATTGTCCTCTGTATCTAGTGCATTTCTGTGTTGGGAATGGCTAACTAAAGGTAGCAGCGCTACAAACTTACAGTATACACATTTGTGACCCTGGACCACAAAAGCAGTTTTAAGTCGCTGGGGTATATTTGTAGCAATAGCCAAAAATACATTGTATGGGTCAAAATTATTGTTTTTCTTTTATGCCAAAAATCATTAGGACATTAAGTAAAGATCATGTTCCATGAAGATATTTTGTAAATCCCCTACTGTAAATATATCAAAACTTAATTTTTGATTAGTAATATGCATGGCTAAGAACGTCATTTGGACAACTTTAAAGGCGATTTTCTCAATATTTTGATTTTTTTGCACCCTCAGATTCCAGATTTTCAAATAGTTGTATCTCGGCCAAATATTGTCTGATCCTAACAAACCATACATCAATGGAAAGCTTATTTATTCATCTTTGAGATGGTGTATAGATCTCAATTTAAAAAAATGTACCCTTATGACTGGTTTTGTGGTCCAGGTTCACATTTATCAGCAACTAAGTTCTTTCAAATCAGTGTAACTTTTCCAGTAACAAGCCATATTTTTCGAGAAGTAGCTGTCTAGTGTGATTTTTTTTAATGTTGAATTGTATTACCATGCAGTTCTACAGCCGAACAAACTGAGGTAATGATCAAACATGCTCTCATGCAGATATGAGATGTGTAGACTTTGGGATGGTTGACCCAAAAATGAAAACTGGCCGTTTACTCACCCTCAGGCCATGCAAAAGATGTAGATTTCATTCTTCAGCAAAACAGTAAAGAAGATTTTTAGCCGAAACCGTGGTCCTTTGTGATTCATAAAATGCAACTCAATGGCCTGATGTGCTTTTTTTTTACTCTGAAAGTGACTGTATCAATTTTAGAGTAAAAAAAAAAGCAAATCAGGCAACACAAAATACTCGTGGCACCTGACAATATATTAAGGTCTTATGAAGCAAAATGATCAGTCTGTGCAAGAGACAGGACATTATTTACAACATTATTATCTGTAATCCAGAGGCTCAAACAAATGGTCCAGTTCGGGAATGAATCTGAAACACTTTGTGGCTCGAGCAGCACAGATCTACAAGTTATTCAATCAAAACTCACTTTCAGATGCCTGACAGTCACTCCAACTGGAAATTAGCCAAAATACCAGCATATAAACAGTTCAATAAACAGTTTAGACTCCAACTGAAGAACTGATATGTACATGCTTCATAAAACCTCAATATATCAAGCACCACAGGTATTAATTTTGTACTGCCTGATATGCTTCTTTTTTTTTACACTCCAAATGCTTGTAGCCACTGACTTGCATTTTATGAATCACCAATGACCACAGTATCAGCTAAAAATCTTCTTTACTGTTCTACTGAAGAAAAAATCACCTACATCTTGGATGGCCTGAGGATAAGTAAATTAACAGCAAATTTTCATTTTTAGGTGAACTTTCCCTTTAATCTGGGGTCATTATAAACCACAGGTTAACATAATCCTGGGTTATTTTTGATTAACAATGTTCAAACTTTTCCCTTGGTTAGAAACTAATCTTGGGTATTCAGGTTTCAAAATTCCACGCGGTAAACCCCGGGTTTTTATTTGCATATTTGCGATATTGGACAAACACACCATGCAACCTGTTCTAGTTTAATGTTCATTTAATGTTCAAGACTGTTTATACACCATTACAGGCTAAATAAGGTAAGGTTTTAAACAGAAAGTTACCAACCTGTCACATCAACCTTTGGAAAATGGTCATCTCCAAATACATCACCTGGAAATTAGTGAAAAAATAAGTTGTGAGTCACATGTAAATGTACAATCCAAACACAATCATGCCATAAGTCACTCACCATCAGTGAAGGGGTTTGGATGGAAGAAGTCAAACTGTCTGTTTGTCGCCTGACTAGGTTGAATGATCTCAAAGTCTTCCTTCTCCATGTCAGAAGAGTCAGACTGTTTGAAGAAAGAAAAAATAAGCAATTGAGTGCACAGTGTTTGTTTCATTATGCAGCGTTGAGTTTCCTACAATGGGAACACATCAGTGCTCAGGAGGTCTGAAACCCAGTGTGTGAATGCAGACTGCAGTTTGATCAAATTAAAGGTGCAGTATGTAATATTGGCAACTAGATGCTGAAATTGGTACTGCAGTCCGAATTAACCATATTGGAGAGAGATGTTTCTCCTGCCCTTCCTCCTTAGACTCGGCGGGTTGCCAGATGCAACAAGGAAAGAGTGCAGCTGACAATGGAAGGCAATGAGTTGATTTATCCACTTTTAATATGGCTCTGGTCATAGAGCTTTTTAGATGAATGCCGAAGCTTTTTAGGTCGGGTATAATCTGTAATCACTGACCCAGTTCATTTGCTGGCTTCCATGGTCTTCTGCTAACTGGCAACCCGGGGTGTTGAAATACTATTGGGTAAACTGGCAGTGGGCGGAGTCACATGGACCAAAACAAAAACAGACATGCTGACACGGAACACATTTCAAAGTAGAATAACTGTTTTTTTTTTTTTTGTAGAAACCAGTATGTGAACTTAGCATGTTTCCTAAATAACTGCAAACATAATATGGTATTTTACAGTCAAGAATATATGGTATTTTATGCTTTAGTGCAGTCAAAAAAGTACATTCAGCAACAAGCAATGCACTTTTTAGGCAATCAGCAGAGCTGAATATGAATAAGCACTCTGAAAGAGTTAGCTGTAAGTAAAAATTACTGAACACATCCTACAACGATGCAAAACAACATGTAACACGGTGCAAGTGTGTCCGACCTGTGGAGTGGTTGATCTGAACATAACATCCTCCTCTTTGACCTCTGTCAGTGTGATCTCAGTGAAAGATGACGAGCCACTGCTCTTCTGTAATCAGTAACACATCGTGAGTTCAACAAACTAGTAACAAATTACATGCATTACATGTAAATGTTAATGGACATACCAAGTTCTCCATTGAACACTGCATTTTATCAAGCTCCTCTACAGTGCTCTCCTGCTCAACGTCATTCACGTCCTCTCCTTCCGCTTTGGACATGATCTTCTCACTGAGGACATGATCACACTCACTTTCGACAACATCCACATGTCCTTCCAACTCCTGGCTCAAAACGACACAATGAGCTGCTTCTGTCATCTCAGCCACTGAACTTTCACCAGTTATAAGGCCAGCAACCAGCTCAGCCAGGTTCTTTTTAACCTGGTCAAAAAAGGAAATAAAAATTAACAAATAAAATAAAAACCATCACATTACATTTACACGGCGTAAGCAAGTTTGCAGATTGCACATGGAGAATCATGAGCAATATCAATGAATCAACCACAAGTGGCCCAATAGAGGTTGCTTGACCATTTTTAGTTTTCCCATGATTACCTTGAAGTATTTGTATTGCAAATCCGCTAGTTTTGTACTTTATTTTACTTTTTTCACCATGGCGGTCTCTCGTGTCATGGAATACAAATTTTGGAACAAAAACTGACCTGGGTAAACATAGCATGCATTTTTTATTAGACATCTCTTATTTTTTAGGATGAGAACGCACGTAATTTTTTCAAATTCCCATAATTTTGAGTTGATTATCTCTGGTGGGGGACCAGATAGGAAACTGTGATTTTTATAGATGCAAATCCCATATGGCAACAATTTGCTATGAAAATTTGAGTTTGAGCTTTCACTGTAACTGTATTTTGTTCCGGCGTAATAATCAAGGAACTTTGCTGCTGTACCATGGGTGCAGCAGGCACAATGATATTATGCAGCGCCTGAAAATAGTCCCCAGCACGCTCCCTGTGCAAGCAGGTGGTCACGTTGGATAGTTCCTAGCCATATCAGCCTAGAAAATCGCCACTTTTCATTTTCCGTCGGTCTTAGTACACGATGTAACTACAGAAGAGTCAAGTTTTAAATAGGAAAAATATCGAAACTCTTTGGTCATTTTTGAGCAAGATGCTAACGGTCTAATCAGATTCAATGATCTATGCTAAGCTACAGCTAAAAGTGCTACCGCCAGACCCGGAGATCGGCTGAATGGATTCGAAAACGGTAAAACTCAACTGTTTAACTCTAGGGGAGTTGGAAAATGAGCCTATTTTCAAAAATAGTGGAGTGTTCCTTTAAACAACACGTTTTTAATAACATCTTACAATAGCAAACTAGTTGTCGCTATCCAAATTGGCATCAAGAATCGTGACCTTTTCACTGGTATTAAAAATAAACTACTGAAATGTTGGTATCGTGACACTTTATGCACATATTTTGTTTTTGTACATGTTTTTTTAACGGATTTCCGTGGATTCTAAAAACTATGCTTTCATTCTTGATCCACAGGGATTGTAGTATAGCTAGACTTTTTATAAAACTAAACGAAAAGCTAAAACTAAATTTAGACTGTATACATTTAAACTGTATACCAAACTAGAATTTCAATTCATATATTCATTAATTATGGAAAGTTAGTATTTTTGATATGCCATCTAAAACCACTTATAACCTTTTTTTTTTTTTTTTTTTTTACAAATTGGTTTCAGCTATTTTAATTGGATAATAAAATAAAAAGAAACATTTGACAATAGCCCTTAACTCAAACCCTATCCCTAAAATATAATAAGTCCCTAAAAATAATGGTGCACTGCAAATTCAAACAAGAGAACCAATCAAAAGCATCGCTTTACTAAACAGTCTTTAAATGGCAGGAGGCTTGGTGCACATCAAAAAAAAAACAGGCAAAGCAACCAACTAATATTAACATTATTTAACATATCCTAGGTTTTTACAGATGTAACCTCCTTGGTAACCGTTAACATTTTCATAAGTAACTGTAATTTAATTACACTTTTTTCTCAGTAACTGTAACGGATTACAGTTACTATGTAATTAAATTACGTAGCACAGTTACATGCAACTAGTTACTCCCCCAAACTGATTAGAAGTCAATGGAATGTTTACACTTTTTAATTTAAAGCTTTCACCTCCTCACAGGATCAGAAATATTACAAAACATTTTGGGTGAACTGGTAGAGAGACAGACAAGGGTGACCGAACTGTGACCTGTATAATCTCCTCGAATAAGTCCTGCAGCGGAGTGACGCGTAGATGCAGGCTTTCTGCGTGTGCTTTGGCGTAAGCCACTTCCCGCTGGAGCTGCAGGAGATCTTCAGCCGCGGCACACAGCTCCACATCATACTGCTGGACTGTCTGCTCCAGCTCCTGTTGCTCCTCCTGCAGCGACTGCAGCTGCACACAAACACACACACAGATGGCATCACCCAAATATTATACTATATGCTGTCTGCACCCTGGTGCACATAATGAGATAAATCATTTATACCCCAAATATGATGCAATTAGTGGCAGATTGTATTTGCATCCTAACATACAGTAAAAGGCCATGCAATATGTTTATTATGTTTGATTTGTTCTTAATTATAAAGCACTATTATAACATAATGCAATGTTTATTTTACTCTAATTTACTCTAAACTCAAATTTATTTTATTCTCATCTCACATCGATCATCTGCATTTAAACATTTTTTTAAATTTATTTTTCATTTTCTATATAATGAATTTCTATAATAAAAATAAACAACAAATGTAGATTTAAAATGGTCAAACAAACTCATCCATCCATATTACCTTTGCAAGCACAGATTGTTTTAAGTTCAGTCAGTCTTTCTATTTTTTATTTACAGTATATATAGCATCAAACAACCAATATATGGTAATTCTTGTTTACAGAAACAAACTACTTAAAGACTACATATTAAAAGATAAGATTAAAAATTGTTGCATAACCACCCAGTAGGAGGCAATACGCACTAATAAACAAAATTAAACAGTTAAACCATTAAACAAAAGAAGAAGAAGGAAGTATGGTGCACATGGTGACTCTTGGCGTGCTTCTCAAACAGAAGGCTGCATATCTCGGCTGCCGCATAATCAAATGTCGCTGAAGGCCGTCTCATTTCACATCCTTCATTCAGCTGAATTTGAAGGATGCATGGGATGTATCCTTCGCGACCTTCAGTCACCCACAATCCTTTATACACATTCCAATTCACGAAAATAAACTGGCAAAAAAACGAGTCAGTACTGAGTTTTAGTTTGAAACGTAAGACAAAATATTGTTTTCAGACACGAAAGCATAAATGTTATCTTTTTTTTGTGTGTAAATTACTCACGTAAACCAATAATGTAAGCCACTGGGAGACTGGAGAGGGCTGCGATTCATTGCATTGCATTAATAGAAAGCCAAATAATATTAAGATTTATAATCCAAAGTATTTTTCCAAAATTATGTTTTATTAGTATTTTTGTGTCTTGACGGTGAGGGCGGGAACATTTGTGACTTAGCACACGCACTTACTAGACCGTCTCATTCTAGCTTTTAATACCCAGGAGGACTCTAACCTATAAGTCTCCTAGGTAGGACGCAGCTTCAGTAGAATGCAGCCTTCCATTTGAGAAGCACTCTTGGATTCTGCGTTCTGTCGAGAATGTCTTTGTGAAGATCCACCAACATTCAAAGCAGTGAGAGCTTCTTTTAACTGTCTGCCAGCACTTATAAAAGCTGTGCCATTATCTGACCTTTTGTGAGCCACTTTAAGATTCTTATTTGGATTTTGTTTAGTTTTTTCAGACAGTGTGTAGAGCGTGGACTGGTAGCAAATTGGGAATCAGAGCTGGGATTTGAACTCGATACTCTGTGCACAGCATTGATGCATGAGTCTGAATCCAGTAAGCTGTTTCCAAGTGCACTGCTCAGCTTGCCGTTTAAGTGAAAATCACTCTGGAGCATCTAACTTCCCTTTGTAGTGTCTACTGACAAAACACTTGGATATGATATTTCTTGCAACTGAGGTAACATCTGTAACATCTGTGTTGTGACAAAGCTTAGAGGGCATCTGATGTCTACCACCAAATGTTCATGAATGCCTCGAAGTATAAGATGAATTGTTTAGTCTCAGCAGGCATTGCTGACTTATTAATTCTTCCTTCTACTCTTAGCACACCATTGTCTAATACAATATCCAATTTGTAGACAATACTATCCTTTCTGACTCCACAACTTCCATCTCTAAACACAACTATTACCTCTTGGAACTGTTGATTTAAAGAAATGATGGCAATCTGAGCCTTAGACAGATCCTCTGCAATCCAATATGGTTCTTCCATATATGGTTCACTTTCAGAAAAAAAGGTACAAAAGTTGCAGTACTGGGGCAGTACCTTTTCAAAAGGTACACTTTTGTACATTTTAAGTACTAATATGTACATTTGAGTTACTAATATGTCCCTTTAATGTACCAATATGGACTCTTTAGGTACAAAGGTGTGCCTTTTGAAAAGGTACCGCAGCAGTGACAACTTTTGTACCTTTTTTTTTGAGAGTGTTGGTTGTTCCTCCAGGGAAGCTTTAAACTCCTTTAGTTTTGCATCTACTGTAGATACACCATGTTGTTAGTCCGTTCAAAAACCAGTAAGTCTCCTTTCTTCTACAACTCCATCAATAATGTCTTAAAGGTCCCATGACATGCTGCTTTTTAGATGCTTTTAATAGGCCTAAGTGGTCCCTAGTACTGTATCTGAAGTCTCTTTCCCGAAATTCAGCCTTGGTGCAGAATTTCAGCCACTACGAGCCAGTCCCACAATGAGCTTTCCTTAGGACGTGCCATTTCTGT
>NW_015555703.1:2710037-2720008 GCF_001515605.1 Sinocyclocheilus anshuiensis
ATCTAAAACCACTTATAACCTTTTTTTTTTTTTTTTTTTTTACAAATTGGTTTCAGCTATTTTAATTGGATAATAAAATAAAAAGAAACATTTGACAATAGCCCTTAACTCAAACCCTATCCCTAAAATATAATAAGTCCCTAAAAATAATGGTGCACTGCAAATTCAAACAAGAGAACCAATCAAAAGCATCGCTTTACTAAACAGTCTTTAAATGGCAGGAGGCTTGGTGCACATCAAAAAAAAAACAGGCAAAGCAACCAACTAATATTAACATTATTTAACATATCCTAGGTTTTTACAGATGTAACCTCCTTGGTAACCGTTAACATTTTCATAAGTAACTGTAATTTAATTACACTTTTTTCTCAGTAACTGTAACGGATTACAGTTACTATGTAATTAAATTACGTAGCACAGTTACATGCAACTAGTTACTCCCCCAAACTGATTAGAAGTCAATGGAATGTTTACACTTTTTAATTTAAAGCTTTCACCTCCTCACAGGATCAGAAATATTACAAAACATTTTGGGTGAACTGGTAGAGAGACAGACAAGGGTGACCGAACTGTGACCTGTATAATCTCCTCGAATAAGTCCTGCAGCGGAGTGACGCGTAGATGCAGGCTTTCTGCGTGTGCTTTGGCGTAAGCCACTTCCCGCTGGAGCTGCAGGAGATCTTCAGCCGCGGCACACAGCTCCACATCATACTGCTGGACTGTCTGCTCCAGCTCCTGTTGCTCCTCCTGCAGCGACTGCAGCTGCACACAAACACACACACAGATGGCATCACCCAAATATTATACTATATGCTGTCTGCACCCTGGTGCACATAATGAGATAAATCATTTATACCCCAAATATGATGCAATTAGTGGCAGATTGTATTTGCATCCTAACATACAGTAAAAGGCCATGCAATATGTTTATTATGTTTGATTTGTTCTTAATTATAAAGCACTATTATAACATAATGCAATGTTTATTTTACTCTAATTTACTCTAAACTCAAATTTATTTTATTCTCATCTCACATCGATCATCTGCATTTAAACATTTTTTTAAATTTATTTTTCATTTTCTATATAATGAATTTCTATAATAAAAATAAACAACAAATGTAGATTTAAAATGGTCAAACAAACTCATCCATCCATATTACCTTTGCAAGCACAGATTGTTTTAAGTTCAGTCAGTCTTTCTATTTTTTATTTACAGTATATATAGCATCAAACAACCAATATATGGTAATTCTTGTTTACAGAAACAAACTACTTAAAGACTACATATTAAAAGATAAGATTAAAAATTGTTGCATAACCACCCAGTAGGAGGCAATACGCACTAATAAACAAAATTAAACAGTTAAACCATTAAACAAAAGAAGAAGAAGGAAGTATGGTGCACATGGTGACTCTTGGCGTGCTTCTCAAACAGAAGGCTGCATATCTCGGCTGCCGCATAATCAAATGTCTCTGAAGGCCGTCTCATTTCACATCCTTCATTCAGCTGAATTTGAAGGATGCATGGGATGTATCCTTCGCGACCTTCAGTCACCCACAATCCTTTATACACATTCCAATTCACGAAAATAAACTGGCAAAAAAACGAGTCAGTACTGAGTTTTAGTTTGAAACGTAAGACAAAATATTGTTTTCAGACACGAAAGCATAAATGTTATCTTTTTTTTGTGTGTAAATTACTCACGTAAACCAATAATGTAAGCCACTGGGAGACTGGAGAGGGCTGCGATTCATTGCATTGCATTAATAGAAAGCCAAATAATATTAAGATTTATAATCCAAAGTATTTTTCCAAAATTATGTTTTATTAGTATTTTTGTGTCTTGACGGTGAGGGCGGGAACATTTGTGACTTAGCACACGCACTTACTAGACCGTCTCATTCTAGCTTTTAATACCCAGGAGGACTCTAACCTATAAGTCTCCTAGGTAGGACGCAGCTTCAGTAGAATGCAGCCTTCCGTTTGAGAAGCACTCTTGGATTCTGCGTTCTGTCGAGAATGTCTTTGTGAAGATCCACCAACATTCAAAGCAGTGAGAGCTTCTTTTAACTGTCTGCCAGCACTTATAAAAGCTGTGCCATTATCTGACCTTTTGTGAGCCACTTTAAGATTCTTATTTGGATTTTGTTTAGTTTTTTCAGACAGTGTGTAGAGCGTGGACTGGTAGCAAATTGGGAATCAGAGCTGGGATTTGAACTCGATACTCTGTGCACAGCATTGATGCATGAGTCTGAATCCAGTAAGCTGTTTCCAAGTGCACTGCTCAGCTTGCCGTTTAAGTGAAAATCACTCTGGAGCATCTAACTTCCCTTTGTAGTGTCTACTGACAAAACACTTGGATATGATATTTCTTGCAACTGAGGTAACATCTGTAACATCTGTGTTGTGACAAAGCTTAGAGGGCATCTGATGTCTACCACCAAATGTTCATGAATGCCTCGAAGTATAAGATGAATTGTTTAGTCTCAGCAGGCATTGCTGACTTATTAAGTCTTCCTTCTACTCTTAGCACACCATTGTCTAATACAATATCCAATTTGTAGACAATACTATCCTTTCTGACTCCACAACTTCCATCTCTAAACACAACTATTACCTCTTGGAACTGTTGATTTAAAGAAATGATGGCAATCTGAGCCTTAGACAGATCCTCTGCAATCCAATATGGTTCTTCCATATATGGTTCACTTTCAGAAAAAAAGGTACAAAAGTTGCAGTACTGGGGCAGTACCTTTTCAAAAGGTACACTTTTGTACATTTTAAGTACTAATATGTACATTTGAGTTACTAATATGTACCTTTAATGTACCAATATGGACTCTTTAGGTACAAAGGTGTACCTTTTGAAAAGGTACCGCAGCAGTGACAACTTTTGTACCTTTTTTTTTGAGAGTGTTGGTTGTTCCTCCAGGGAAGCTTTAAACTCCTTTAGTTTTGCATCTACTGTAGATACACCATGTTGTTAGTCCGTTCAAAAACCAGTAAGTCTCCTTTCTTCTACAACTCCATCAATAATGTCTTAAAGGTCCCATGACATGCTGCTTTTTAGATGCTTTTAATAGGCCTAAGTGGTCCCTAGTACTGTATCTGAAGTCTCTTTCCCGAAATTCAGCCTTGGTGCAGAATTTCAGCCACTACGAGCCAGTCCCACAATGAGCTTTCCTTAGGACGTGCCATTTCTGTGTCTGTAGCTTTAAATGCTAATGAGGAGGAAAGAGGCGGAGCAACTGCCATGCTTCGCTCGTTTGCAAGTCATGATGTCTCTCGAGGAAAAAAAAATATTGCGCTCGCCTCGCACGGTAGTAGCTCATTTTCTCATGGGCGGGCCAAATTCTCTGGGCGGGCAAAGCAGAGAAAGGGGAGGTAACCTTTCCCCGTATGACGACATAAAGGGAAGATTCCAGATTGGGCCATCTGAGCTTTCATTTTCTCAAAGGAGAAGCAGGATACCCAGGGCTCGGTTTACACCTATCGCCATTTCTAGCCACTGGGGGACCATAGGCAGGCTAGGGGAACTCATATTAATGTTAAAAAACCTCATAAAGTGACATTTTCATGCCATGGGACCTTTAAGCTTCAAGTACTAATCAACTGCAAATCTCATCTACGTCCTTTCTGAGAAGTAATTGATATGCCAACTAATGGCTTTCTGGGGAATACGGGGCATATGTGTTCAGATCATTACGGAGCGCTGAACACTCTCATGCAGTGTCTGTTTCATTCATACTCAAAGCCGGAGAGCGCTCTGGCACAGAAAGTCCAAAAAGGCCTCATAGAAGTAATAATAACTTATGACATGCCAGGAAATCCCTAATATGGACAAAAGCATCCAGCTATCGCTGTTAAAGTGTTAGTTCACCCAAAAATGAAAATTCTGTCATTAACTACTCACCCTCGTGTTGTTCCAAACCTGTAAGACCTTCGTTCATCTTTGGAACACAATTTAAGATATTTCTGATGAAATCTGAGGGCTCTCTGACCCTCCCATAGACAGCAAGGTAACTACCACGTAAGACACAAATGAAGATATTTTTAATGAAATGTGAGAGCTTTCTGACCCTGCATAGACAGCAACGTAACTACCACGTTCAAGGCCCAGAAAGATAGTAAAGACATCATTAAAATAGTCCATGTGACATCAGTGGTTAAACCATAATTTTATGAAGCTACGAGAATACTTTTTTTGCACAAAGAAAACAAAAATAACGACTTTATTCCACATTTTCGTCTCTACTGCGTCACTTGTGGATGCGCATTCACGACAGTACCATGACTCGCGTTGCATGTGGTGGCGCTGACCCAGATCCGGCGTGATGACAAAACAGAAAAATGCATTAAATAAAGTGAATCTCCTGTGAACACACTGCTGTTTCTTGTTGAACGCACAGTGCTCTAATGCTGCTTGTAAGCTATTAGAGACCCAACACATTTAGAAAAGTGTATCAACTGTTCAATCAATTATCAATCTCTAATCGTATATCTTCAGCAAACTTGGAATCTCAGTGTAAGAGGAAACATTAAATAAGAGGAAACATAACAGGCACAGACTGAGCAGCTCTTTCAACTAATTTCTTGGCATTTAAGTCTAACTGCTGCAGTGCTCTTTTGTCTGGCCGTCCCGCCAGCATGACTTTGCCAATGATTCAGAACACAGCCTTTTATTTAATCAGACAAAGAGAGCTGGCAACCTGTAGCTGCCCGCATCAAATTCAAGGCTTTGAAGCATTTGCTTACCACTTCTCTCTCCTGTTTCTGGAGGTCATAGATCATCTGCAGTTTTTCCTTCAGCTGTGTCTTCCTCTTTTCCAGCATCTCCTCGGTCTCCTGTGTGTTACGGCGCAAAGCCTTGACCGTCTGAAGAGTCTCCTGTTCCGTGTGTACCTCATCCTGCAGACCCTGAGGATATATTCATAAGCATATGTTCACCTGATGTCCTTGTAAACTTTAATCAAATTTTCCTAAAACTCCTAAAAGTCTTGTGCAAAACAAGCTGATATGTTTCCTCATCAGATCTGGCTAAAAGGTGCTGTGCAAACCAGTCTGAGTTGTGATGCAACCCATTTGAATTTGACACGACTTTATTACAAGTGGAGTGTTTTTATACGGAGATGCAATTCTGAAATTGCCAAATACACAAACAGGTATTGCTGCTTAATATTTTTGGGAAGCTGTGATATTTTTTCAGGGTTCTTTGATAAATAAAAAGTTAAAAAGAACAGCATTTATTAAAAATAGAAATCCTTTGTAACAATATACACGACCGTTCAAAAGTTTGGGGTCAGTACACTCTTTTTTGAATGAAATTAATACTTTTATTCAGCAAGGATATGTTAAACTGATAAAAGTGACATTAAAGACTTACATTGTTTGAAAAGATTTCTATTTTGAATAAACATTTTATTCATCAAAGAATCCTAAAAAAAGTATCACAGCTTCCAAAAAATTAAGTAGCTCAACTGTTTCCAATATTGATAATAAATCAGCATATTAGAATGATTTCTGAAGGATCATGTGGCACCGAAGACTTAAGTAATGATGCTGAAAATTCAGCTTTACCATCACAGGAATAAATTACATTTTAAAGAATATTAAAATAGAAAACTGTTATTTTTAAATTGTAATAATATTTCACAATATTACTGTTATTTTTTGTATTTGTGATAAAATAAATGCAACCTCGATGAGCAGAAGAGACTTCATCCCCAAACTTTTGAACGGCAGTGTATATAAACTGATTTTTAAAAAATATTTGAATAATAATATGCATTATTAGTACAAATTCAAAATGAGTTTAAACACATTCCAAGTTAAAACTCTTCGAAATGCTATGGTGCGTTCTTTATTGAAAAGCTCATTTTGGAGGAGTGGCATGCAGAGTATAAAAGCATTTTAAGGTGCAGGGCTTTAGAAAAAAATGGGCTTTTACTGCCAACAATCAAACAAAAACAAACCACATTATTAGCGAGTGATGGGCGCATTTGATGCACTGCTTCATGAAGCTTCAAAACCATTGCAAATATAGTATGTTTCACATTTAAAAGAGTTATTATTATTTATGTACGGTTTTGTGGTTCAGTATTTGTGCTGAACAGTAAAGCTTGTGGATGTCTATGAATGCAGTGTATGTTGCTTCACTCAATAAGCAATCGCTGAGCTAATGCCAGTGCAGACAGAAGTCATTTTTTACCTGTTATTTGCATTTGCATGCAAATGTATTCAGTGCTAGTTACAGAAACTCTCGCACAACATAACGTAACATTAAACACATTTACTCTAGTGACAGGAAGATCAGATCATTCCACTCACTCTCTCTCTCTTGATCTTGTTCAGCAAAATGAACACATCTTTATTCAAGTCATTTTTTAAAGTTCAAATGTTATTCTTTCAATAGCCAAATTCACCACACCCAATCACAGTCACAATCTCTGATCACTCGATCATTAAAATGCAGCCAAACACAAATGATTAGTTCACATCCTCGAGTCTTTCCTTCATTTGTTGCATGACAGACACACTGAATGAACTGGTATTGAATGACCCATCATTAGTTAACACACAGAAGCACGACGAGGCATCACGATCCTGTCACTAATGACTAGAAATAAACAGCAGGGACACCCGGGGACTCTCATGCTTTGTATGCAGAAGAAAATCATTTGTAATCATAGATTGTGGGTCACAATGTTTGCTTACATTTAGCCATCCTAATTAAAACTGTCAAACTATAAACTGAGTGCTGCAGACGTGACGTCAAAACCTGGAAGATTTATAATTCACCAATGCAAGATGGGTTTTTCTAATGGGGTTTTCAATTTATGAGGGAAACAAGGTCTGTAGTAAATTTAATATGACAATACTTGGACGTTTTGCTCTACAACGTAAATTACAGTCTTTTTGTCTGATTTTCATTCACTTTTTTGCTTCAAATCAACGTTTGTAATGTTGTGATTCTCCTTGTATGGCTCATAATGCTTTAACAATTATTATTTTTTCATCCCTAAGGGGAAAATTAATGGAAAAGGTACTTAAAGAACCAATGCAACTGAAAATGTGGGCAGACAGACATGTTATAGATTTATATAGCTGATTTATACGAGAATCGCTGAAATTATTTTTAGACTTAATTTTAATGATTTTCAGTTTTGTTCTAGGTAATTATATCAACAGCTCTTCAATACTGTAAATGTAAGAGTATGATATTTGGGGCAAAAAGCACTCGAACTCAGTAACTGCTTAGAATAGCATAGCCTCACAGCCTTGTTTTCATATGTGTGAAATTCAGTATGGTGTCTAACCGTGTTGAGATAATGTGTGTATTCCTGAGACATAATCATCATATTTATACTAAAACTGTTTTTGTCCAAATATTGCATTTAGTGTTAGTACTAATGCCATATTAAATTAAGGGATCTCTGTTAGGTGATGTAAAAAGCTTTCAGAATCTTTATTTTGTTTATTTTTGTTGTATTTTTAAAATTAATTTATATTTTAATGACAGTGGTGGCAATAAAACATTTAATTTAACGCCTGTATTTTTTTTAACAAATGTTGAACTATTTATTAAAAATATATATATATTTGACCTTTGCTGAAAAATTGATATTTTGAACAAATATTAACGGATATCTTACTCAAGACATATTATTTTAAGAAAAAGATTTGAATCACTGCAGGTGGGGTTTTGAGTCAAGAGCAAAATTAACTCTTACCTCATATATGATTTTGAAACAAATCATGCACTATGGGCATCTACCGTTGTATATCTACTATCTTTATGCTATCACACGTTGCTGATCTCCAACACTAACACGCGCGCACACACACACACACACACACATCACGAAAAATAATATAAAAGTATAGAAGCATGATGATAAAGGACACATCACACCAAACGCGATGCAATAAGGTTAAAGAAATTGCGACAAATGACCTATTCGCTCCAAAAATGAAAGGAATATGGGTTGAACTGGGAAAAAAATCAGTCTCTGTGCATATGAACAACACCAAGCGTAGAAAATAACCCAGTACCTTGATTTCATTATCGTCTGAAGTGTTGACCTGAGCCTCAAGCTCCGTGTCCCTGAAACAGTATAACGTAAAGAAAACATATCACATAGGCTATATATCATATAGGCTATGCATAATGCAGCAAACCGAAATGCCAATACTTCTGCAAGATTTCAGCACGATTCTCTCAATTAAGCGCATGCAATCAGGAGATTACTGCAAGATGTGTACAGTCAAATTATGCAACCCATGTGTCAGATGATGTCAGGATGATGAATCACACTTCTACAGTGCATGCAAATATTATGGCATTACTTCAGTGCATGAATAACCTCGACGTGAAAGGTGGTGATGATTTTTGAAGGATGTCGATTAAAATGCATTTCAAAGGCTAAGACGGCATGCAGCTACTTAGATGCGTAAAGATAACGCCGCGCGCATTAGTGTACCGTGTCGCGGCTGCAGCGCGCGCTCGTGCCGGCCGCAGGCAGTCCAGAATAAAGCGTAGCATATTCACGCGTGACACATCATCTGCAGCACATACGGCACACGAGCGCGTTAACACACAGCTTTTACAATTATGTTCCCACTTTCTATGAAATGCATGCTTTCAAATAAAGGTGCGCGAATGAGACGTTCTCCTTGAGTCGCTCTCTGCTCTGCTTCGGCTGCGGCGCGAGTCACGTGATCACGGACACCTCACGACACGCGACCGAATCAGAACCGGCTCAACACACCGCCGGTGGACTGCCTCTGTAACATGCAGTCAATAACATCATACTGTAGGCTTATTAGATGGAAAGATGCAAACTTTATTCCCAATTGCCCAAGAATACATTCCTAGCATTTTAGGGGCCCTAAGCAGATTTTCAAAAGAGGGCCCCCCATATCTTACACTGACACCTTATTGTGAAGCAATTTTATTTTAGTATCATTCAGGTACTATTATAGTTTTTGTTAATAGGCTATTTTGAATTATTTTTATGTTTTCTGCTGCCATTTTCATTTTATGTAAAGTTTTAGTAATTGTTGTTTTTATTAGTTTTGTGTTTTTAAATGTATATATAGTTATTACATGTTATTTCCGTTTTAGTTATTTTAGAACATCAAGATAAACTAAATGAAAATGTGAAATGTTACCTTGTCAACTAGCTAAAATAAAACAGTTTAAGTATTTTATTTCAGTTAACATTTATTTTATTTCAAGCAACGAAAATGTTTTTTTTTTTTTTATTTTAGTTAACTATAATAACCCTGGTGCAAAAAATTACCAATCAAAACCTACTCAGTATTTATCTTTCAATACACAAATATGAAGATATATTTATGTATTAAGCACTTTTAACATTTTTAACAATTTTTTAAAAACTATTTAAAAGTTTAACCATTGCTTTCAGAAAAATGTATGAAAATGGGTTATGAAAAATAAAGAGAATAATTTAGTAGTATTAGTATTATTATCAATAATAATACAGAATAATCTGTTTTCTAGGCTGGCATGTTTTATTCCTGATTAAAATGCAAAAAAATTATAAGTGTAAACCAATGTTTGAATAAAGATATGGCATATTTAAATATTTGACGTTATTTGATAAACCAAAGTGAATAAAAAAAAAATCTGAATGGTTGTTTGAAAACATGTAAATAGTGTTTGACTTCCTTTGACCTCCGTGACAAACAAGCAGAGGCCCGTTTCAGAAAGGAGGTTAAGTGCAAACTCTGAGTATGTCAACCCTGAAATGAGGGAAACTCTGGGAGGTTTGTGAAACCCGAGAAAGCAGGGCAAGTCAAGCCCGTTTCTGAAAGAGAGGCAGTTTGCACAGTATAAAAATCATTAGCTATGTCTATGGAATGAACCCATAAAACATAGAAACCCAATGTGTGTGTGTGTGTGTGTGTGTGTGTGTGTGTGTGTGTGTGTGTGTGTGTGTGTGTG
>NW_015555703.1:2722304-2738249 GCF_001515605.1 Sinocyclocheilus anshuiensis
TGTGTGTGTGTGTGTGTGTGTGTGTATGTGTGTGTGTGTGTGTGTGTGTGTGTGTGTGATATGTTGGTGTTATATCTTTCACTTAAAACAAAAACTGTCTATCTTCATTTCACGCTGAAAAGCAACAAAATGTGATTATTTTAAAGGGCATGATTCTTTTCTATAGCCACCGTAATAGCAGAAAAAGTGCATGATATTTATAGCATCTGTTGATTGTAGAGAAAAGTACATTTACATGTGTTGGAAATTGTAATAGCAAGTCCAGGCCTTTTCACGTCTTCACAGTTTCACTCCAGACGCTCCAGCTTGCACAGTTAAAAAAAAAAAAAAAAAAAAAAAAAGCAAAAATGTACTTGCACAATTTTACCACTAGATGGTATAATATTTGCAGTGTTTGACGTGATAATAATAGTGTTCAGGTAAATATGACCCATATGACCAAACACACTGCAGCTAAATCAGCAAATCAAAACAAACTCATAATAAACTTCTTTGAAATAAACGTACTATAGCGACCTGCACCTGCCTACTTTATTCACTTCATAAACTGGATGCTTTAGCCAAGCCCTCTGTGCAATGATGCTTAATAAGCGCTTAAAATAAGTGGACGTGGCAACCCTGCAATAGCACGCTCTGCAAATCAACTTTCCGAACATAAACGGAACACAATGGCTCTTTAGTTAAAATCATAAAAAATAGCAGTACCTAGAAGATACGCCGGAACTTTGCAATGGTTACGGCACCAATCATCGCCGTTTCGAGTGAGTTCAGTTACATACACACACGAGATACGGTTGTCACTTGCAGTGTATACGTGGCCTTTGTCTCTGATAATCTTATATTTTTATATACGGTGACTTTTAATAATAATTCTGGAGGCGATGTGGGTAATTTTTCAATGTTAAAATACTTACTGGCAGGTTAATGTGCAGAGACCAGACATTTGTAGTTTGATTCCCTCCAAACCAAAGGCAGTTTCGAGTGAGTTCAGTTACATACACACACGAGATGATCATTTAGATTCACTTCATATTTAAATACGGTTGTCACTTGCAGTGTGTAAGTGGCCTTTGTCTCTGATAATCTTATATTTTTATATATGGTGACTTTTAATAATAATTCTGGAGGCGATGTGGGTAATTTTTCAATGTTAAAATACTTACTGGCAGGTTAATGTGCAGAGACCAGACATTTGTAGTTTGATTCCCTCCAAACCAAAGGCACGACCACTTTAGTGAAACTTACACATACTGTTGTTTTGATCTGACAGTATAATTTAACCATTATACTTCAGTGATACAATACAATAAACTGAAAGTTTAGTTGTTAGGGGGTAGTTTATATTTAACTAAAGTTAATTTACATACAGTTAAATATTTTGGCTACTCATTTTTCTGTTTATTCTCATTCTGGACAAATGAGTTTGATTCCCATTCATGCATTCCATTGGTAGATGCGTTTAAACAAATAAATGTTAAAAAACAATTAGATCAAAATCTTCACAAACATTCTGATGCTATTTGTGCAGGCGTACATTGAATGATGATCATTCGTGTCTTTATGTTTTACATTTATTCATACAACATATGCTTTTATCCAAAGTAACTTGAAAATGAGCAAAAACACAAGCAACTTCAAACTTCATGAAAAATATTTAAAAAGTTATGCAGTGACGCAATGCCAAATGTGTAAACCAGAGAAGCACACAGCTAAAGAAGCAATGCAAATGCAAAACAGAAGAGAAAAGTACAATTTATATTCTGTATATTTTTGGTATTTTATATATTTTTGATTTACTGCTAATAAGGAGCGTTTATTTATGGTTATGGATCGAGTGCTCACACAAGAGGAGTGTGTGGTGGCTCAGAAGGTTTGCTGCAGGCTCAAAATATATAGGCTATATATCAGATATAGGATGAAACTATCAATCTTAGATTATGACTTTATAAGACTGCTAACTAGGGATGCACCGATGTGTCGGCCAATAAATCGTCTGCACTGTCGACAATCCGATCGTTTAAATCAGCCATAATCAGGTCCAAACATGTCAGACTGTAAACACCTCTAAGGTAGACTATAAGGCTGTTGATAATAATGCATTAACACAATCTTATTAAAAAATAACACTAGTTCTATTTGACCCTATGAATCACCCGTAGTTCAAGCCAAGGTGGCCAGCTCCACGGTTTTTCAACATTATTTGTAGCGTCTCCCATCCGGAGCGCGAGTCTCTTCCACTTTAATACAAGTTACAGCACAAAATAAACATGAATGAACATCAGGAGGCTTACTGAAATGTATCACGTCTCATGTAATCACTCAATCAGCATTTCAACTGAAAGAAAGACGTCAAATAAAACAGCTTGTGAACAATGTCACTTAACCTTACATTTACCTCAGGAAAGCTATCCAGTGTCCACGATTCGTTAGTTCAAAAGTCCCCATGAAATCACATTTTTTTTTCTTTAGCTTTTCTGAATGTTAGCCTTAAGTTTATCTATAAGCTAGTGTGCTCCAAAACAATGAAAACATTTGCATTTAGATGATATAAGCATTCAAAACTTCCACTCTCTCACTTCCGCCAATATGAATCAACGATTTTGATGACGTCACCCTGCACTTCAGATTCTCACGTTTTCTGTCCAATCAAATGCTCTGTAGAATCTGAAGCGCCCCGCCCCCTACACTATAAATAGACACTGAAACTGTGACTGAAATCGGTCTATTGTTCACAGAGTTAGTGTATGGTGAATGGCACATAGTGCACTATATAGGGAAGGATTCAGACAGTGATATAAACAGAATGCTATTGGCTATTTAAAAAAGGGGGCGGAGCTGCTCAATATGTCCCACCATGTCTTCCTTTTTTTGTGAACAATTATTTTTATTGAGTAGTCAGTACAATATAGAGAAGATACAACATATTAGATTGTAATGACCACCCCAACCCCAACCCCCACCCACCAGGTAGACTTATACTGTGCTGAGGAATTATAAGACATTGCAGTGGAGAAAAGTAAAATACCTAATCATAAGATAAACAGAAAGTATACATAAATACAAAATAAATTGTACATCAAAAAGAAGAAACAAAGGATTTAACGATATCAAAAGTAGCACTCCAGGTCTTCAAAGTTTTAGTCTTTGATCCATGAATGCGAGCTGTTGATAGTTCCAAGGAAATAATGTCCAGCAAAGATAAGCCCCGAGTGAGTGTGTTTTTGAGCATGTGTTGTGAGTGTGTGTGTGTTTATAGCGTGTGAGTGTGTGTGTTTTTAGCGTGTGAGTGTGTGTGTGTGTGTGTTTATAGCGTGTGTGTGTGTGTTTTTAGAGTGTGAGTGAGTGTGTGTTTATATCGTGTGGGTGAGTGTGTTTTTAGCGTGTGAGTGTGTGTTTTTAGCGTGTGAGTGAGTGTGGGTGTTTTTAGCGTGTGTGTGTGTGTGTTTTTAGCGTGTGAGTGTGTGTTTTTAGCGTATGAGTGACTGTTTTTAGAGTGTGTGTGTGATTTTAGCGTGAGTGAGTGTGGGTTTTTAGCTTGTGAGTGAGTGTGTTTTTAGCGTGTGAGTTTGTGTGTTTTTAGCGTGTGTGAGTGTGTGTGTGTGTGTGTGTGTGTTTTTTTTAGCGTGTGAGTGAGTGTGTGTGTGTTTTTAGCGTGTGAGTGAGTGTGTTTTTGAGCATGTGGTGTGAGTGTGTGTGTTTTTAGCGTGTGAATGTGTGTGTTTTTGAGCCGGATTTAACGATATCAAAAGTAGCACTCCAGGTCTTCAAAGTTTTAGTCTGCACCATGAATGTGAGCTGTTGATAGTTCCAAGGACATAATGTCTAGCAAAGACAAGCCCCATACACGCCTGCTCATCGTATGTGGAGGAATCCAGCGACTGACTAACATTTTCTTTGCCGCAGTGAGAGCAGCTAAAAGTAAATAGTAGTTATTTAAGAAGAACAGTTCTGGAGTCAACACCATATCCTTATCTAACAGGAATGATATGTCATGAGCAAGCTGAGACCAGAAACGAAAAAGTGCAGAGCATTCCCAAAAAAAATGTAAATATGTACCCAGTGCCCTCTGCGGACATAAATTACAATTTGGGGAAGGTGACAGATGCATATAGAAGCGTTTTAAAGGGGACAGATAGAGTCTATGCAATAGTTTCCAATGGATCTTCTGATGGTTTGGGTTTTTTGAGGATGATGTAATTGTCTCCCAGATTTGGTCAGAAAATAAAGTTTGTATGTCACCACTGCTTTTCAAGTGTATAATTGAAAAGTATTTGGAGAACTGGTTGAGTCTAAAAAAAAAGTAAATAAATTTATAATGATTGTGATCTTTGCAAAATTATGGAGTTTAAAAAGCTCATGGCTTGGTTGTTTAAAAGATCAGGCACAATTGTTCTTTAAGTGTTGGTAAGTTTGCAGTTCAAGGCCCCTGAAGAAAGGCTTTTTCAAAGGCTATTGTGGGTGCACATTCAGTGTATATTTACATGACATGCAAGGAATCATGCTAAAAAAAATCTGTCCTCTTTCAATTCAATTTTTATAAGCACTGTGTATATTTCCGAACAATTAACTAGTCTTTGTTATCTGGTATGCATTTTCAGACAGATTGAGAAATGTAATAATATGCCAGGAATGATATGTCATGAGCAAGCTGAGACCAGAAACTAAAAAGTGCAGAGCATTCCCAAAAAAAATGTAAATATGTACCCAGTGCCCTCTGCGGACATACATTACAATTTGGGGAAGGTGACAGATGCATATAGAAGCGTTTTAAAGGGGTCAGATAGAGTCTATGCAATAGTTTCCAATGGATCATCTGATGGTTTGGGTTTTTTGAGGATGATGTAATTGTCTCCCAGATTTGGTCAGAAAATAAAGTTTGTATGTCACCACTGCTTTTCAAGTGTATAATTGAAAAGTATTTGGAGAACTGGTTGAGTCTAAAAAAAAAGTAAATAAATTATCTGATGGTTTGCATTTTTTGAGGATGATGTAATTGTCTCCCAGATTTGGTCAGAAAATAAAGTTTGTATGTCACCACTGATATCCTTAGACCAGATAGTTGCTATGGATAGTGGTTTGTATGAATTTTTTAGGAGAAAAGAGTAAATAACTGAAGCAGAAACAACAGAATTATCAGTGGGAAGAATTACTTTTCGCAAGGGATGTACAGGCAATTGTGCATCCCAGGGAACTCCATATGCGCGAAGCGCTGACCTAATGCGAAGATACATGAAGAAGGAAGATCCTGGTAAATTAAAAAGTGAAATGATGGTCTTGAATGATCTTGAAATGATCTCAGGCCTTTGTCATCGTATATGTCACCAAAGGAATCTACCTTACATTAGCCCATTGTGGATAGTGAAAAGGGTTCTTTCCTGATAAAAAATTATTATTGTGAAACAGAGGTGAATGACGATGCCACATCAAATTTGGCACTATCTTTCTGGTCACCGTTCTCCAAGCAGAAATAAAATGTGTTATGATAGGGCCAAAACGAAGTTTACATTGTCTAAGTGAGACACCAGCAAAAACCAAATGCTTTATATTGTGAGGAGAAACAAGAGATTATTCAATAGCCCACCATGAGGTTGACACATTTGGTTAAAACCAGGTTGACAGTGCACGAAGAGTAAAGGAGTCAGCATATAACTTAAAATTGGGAAAGGACCAGCCCCCATCTGTTCTGCTGCACTGTAAAGTAGATAACCTAATTCGGGGACGTTTACCATTCCAAATATAATGAGAAATTAGCCAGCAGGTGGGGGTAAAGGAATCATAAAGGAATAGAAATTAACACGGGGAAGGATGTTCATTTTAACAACAGATATTCTTGCATGAAAAGAAGATATGTCCAATTTGCGAGATCTGAGGTCACTCTGGCCAAGTTGTTATTTAAATTTTTTGAAACAATATCCTGCAGGGACGAATAAACATCTACACCTAAGTATTTGAAGGAATGCACCACCGGAATAAAACCATAAAACGTCACAGACCCAACACAAAAATTGAGAGGGAGCAGATATGACTTTGTCCAATTAATTTTATACCCAGATAGGTTACTGAAGTGATTGACTACATTTAAAACATGGGGGACTGATTGAACTGGATTGTCTAAAAAAAGCAAGATGTCATCTGCAAATAAAGATATGAGGTGTGAGGTGTTCCTAATCAATATAGGAAGTATAAGTTCTGACTGACGTACAGCTTGAGCAAGAGGTTCTAAAGATAAAGCAAATAGTAAAGGTGAAAGAGGACAACCCTGAGGGTTCGCATTTAGAGTTGGAGCTGTATAGTTCACAGTAGAAGGAACGAAAAGAGTTGTTTATACTCTTCTGGTCAGTCAGAACATCACCGTTTTGAGATTTGACTGCTGTAATATTAGCAAATTTTTCGCTATTACGTAGTCTTAAAGCCAATAAATGGCTAGGTCTGCTACCTTGAAAATAATAGTTTTGTCTGGATCTTTGAATAAGAAATTCGGCTCTGTATCTATATAATAAATTAAGTTCTTTCCTAACAGTTTCAATTTTAACAGTCGTACTATTAGAAAAAGAGTGTTGGTTTGCCTGTTCTAGTCATCGAAGCGATTCCAGGTCAGAGATTTTCTTACGGTGAATTTTCTGGCGAAAAGAAGCATATGAAATCGAAAAATTCCTTATAAAGCCCTTTGTCGCCTCCAACAGTATGCGTGGGTAATCTACCGAGCCTTTATTGATGTCAATAAATTCACATAATTCAGTTCTGAATTGATCACAAAAACACTCATCTTTCAATCAATTAGTATTAAAACGCCATCTGGGGGCTCGCGTAGGTCGCTGGGTAATTGAAAGCCTAAAAAAATTGCTACTATGGTCTGAAAGAGATGGGGAGAAATGTCAACTTCAAGTATCATTGAGGTCAAGGAAGAGGAAGCAAAAATGTAGTCAATCCGTGAATATGATTTGTGTCTAGCTGAGAAAAATGTATATGATTTTTGGGAAGGGTTAAATAACCGCCATGCATCTACTAATGAAAAAGAGACTGTTTGAGTTGCTCAGTAGAAACTGAGAATTCTGGGAATAAGAAAAATTGTCACCAGACCTATCAAGGTCATGGGACATTACAGCGTTCATATCTGCTCCCATTACTACCTCAAAGACCGTTAGATCAGTAAGATAGGTAGATAATTCAGAGAAAAAAGTTGGATCTGGACTACATGGTGCGTAAACTGAGAGAAAGGCTATCTTATTATTCTCAACCACAATTTTTATACAAGTTATTCTGCCAGCATTATCACTATTTCTGTCTAATAAGGCTATCTTCCTATTCTTAACCACAATTTTTATACAAGCTATTCTGCCAGCATTATCACTATTTCTGTCTAATATGGAGATATTTAGATTTCTTCTAACAATTATTAATACACCTTTAGTTTTATTATCAGTCGCGGCGTAAGAGACCACCTCGTAATATTTATTATTGCATCTCTGAACATCAACCTTCCGCAAATGAGATTCCTGGATTAAAGCAATGTTAACCTTTCTTCGTCGCAATAATTAAAAAAAACATGTACGCTTATGGGCCATTTAAACCATTTACATTACAACTTAGTATATTCAATTCAGTCATAAGTATCAAACAAGTAAATGAAATGTACAAATGAGACAAAGTAATACCACTGCAAGTAAATTATATTAAGTCTGCCTTCAACCCATCCCTCCCCCACCGAAAAACCCTGTAACATAAAGGAAGCCCACCCCAAGGAACTATTACAGACTGGGGTAAGAACTAACCCCAGGCTGCGACACTCCCCTGTCTTTGTCAGTGACAGTAACATGACAGCCTGTACAACATTAGTACACCGCCATTAGCCCTATTATAAGAGAACAGAATAACTTTAAATTCACATGAGTAATGAAGTGGGGAAAAAGAAAACAAAAATTATGCTCTCTATAAAGAGGAAGCAAACATAAATAATTACATCATGTACATAGAAAACTGTAAATTAGTGACCATGTCTCCTAGCTTAGCCTACATGAAAATAAAAAACTGCCAGTAGACGACCATCACATGTAGTTCTAGATTATTAAATCAGGAGTCGAGTCACTCAGTATTGACAAACCCTTCTGCCACATCCATCCTTGAAGAATGAGGACTGGGAATCGAGCTTAGGAATTGACTCGCTTCCTCCGGAGAGTACAGTAGTTTAGTCTCGCCGTGTTTCATGACGATCTTCAGCGTAGCTGGATACTGAAGAAAGGTCTGCACACCTGCCTCTTTCAATTCCTTACGTGTTATAGTGAAGGAGCTCCGCTTCTTTGCCGTCGCGGGAGAGAAGTCGGGGAAGAAGCTCAGCATTGCACCATCATTTGTTTTTACAGGACCGTGGCGTCTTGCTTCGTTTAGAATCAGATTCCTGTCGTTGTAGCGTAACAGTTTGAAAAGAAACACTCACGGTTTGGATTGATCAGTTGAAGCTCTGGCGTAAACTCGATGCGCACGTTCGATCTCGATATCTTTGTCCGCTAGTGATGGAATCCAGGTCGGAAGAGACCGTTTCAGAAAGCCAACTGGATCATCTTTCTCGGCCCCTTCAGGTAACCCTAGCAGCCGGAGATTACTGCGTCAGCTGCGGTCTTGTAGATCAATCACTTGTTGCTCGAGGGCATTCAAATGCCTAGTGTGTTCGCTGACCACTCTTTTCTGCTCTCTCTGTTCCCCGGTTAAGAAGTCAACTTTAGAGCACATATTCTGGATTGTGGTCATGTGAGAGGCGAAATCGGTGCACATTGCTGCTAGTTCAGTTTTCAAAATGTCCTCAAAATGCTTTATAGTGATCGCCATGTTATCCTCCATGTCCGCTCGGCCTGCCGCGGCTGCTGATTTAGTTTTCTTCTTTATTGGAGAGGATGATGCATGTCTCCTAGCTTAGCCTACATGAAAATAAAAAACTGCCAGTAGACGACCATCACATGTAGTTCTAGATTATTAAATCTGGAGTCGAGTCACTCAGTATTGACAAACCCTTCTGCCACATCCATCCTTGAAGAATGAGGACTGGGAATCGAGCTTAGGAATTGACGCGCTTCCTCCGGAGAGTACAGTAGTTTAGTCTCGCCGTGTTTCATGACGATCTTCAGCGTAGCTGGATACTGAAGAAAGGTCTGCAGACCTGCCTCTTTCAATTCCTTACGTATTATAGTGAAGGAGCTCCGCTTCTTTGCCGTCTCGGGAGAGAAGTCGGGGAAGAAGCTCAGCATTGCACCGTCATTTGTTTTTACAGGACCGTGGCGTCTTGCTTTGTTTAGAATCAGATTCCTGTCGTTGTAGCGTAACAGTTTGAAAAGAAACACTCACGGTTTGGATTGATCAGTTGAAGCTCTGGCGTAAACTCGATGCGCACGTTCGATCTCGATATCTTTGTCCGCTAGTGATGGAATCCAGGTCGGAAGAGACCGTTTCAGAAAGCCAACTGGATCATCTTTCTCGGCCCCTTCAGGTAACCCTAGCAGCCGGAGATTACTGCGTCAGCTGCGGTCTTG
Organism: Sinocyclocheilus anshuiensis; assembly: GCF_001515605.1. Lineage (NCBI taxonomy): Eukaryota > Metazoa > Chordata > Actinopteri > Cypriniformes > Cyprinidae > Sinocyclocheilus > Sinocyclocheilus anshuiensis. Next base: position 2,731,826 of record NW_015555703.1, read on the forward strand.
TAGATCAATCACTTGTTGCTCGAGGGCATTCAAATGCCTAGTGTGTTCGCTGACCACTCTTTTCTGCTCTCTCTGTTCCCCGGTTAAGAAGTCAACTTTAGAGCACATATTCTGGATTGTGGTCATGTGAGAGGCAAATTCGGTGCGCATTGCTGCTGGTTCAGTTTTCAAAATGTCCTCAAAACGCTTTATAGTGATCGCCATGTTATCCTCCATGTCCGCTCGGCCTGCCGCGGCTGCTGATTTAGTTTTCTTCTTTATTGGAGAGGATGATGGTGAAAGATAAGCGAGTTTCCGACTGTGTGACATTTACAAACCAATGGCAAACGAAAAAAACTACCCCAATTGTAGGTAAAAGAGTCAAACAGCAATAAAAGAAGGGCTAAATACGCGGAGCTTAACTAATGTGCATCTGGGCCCATGAAAGCGTCATGTGATCCCCCCACCATGTCTTCCTGTTTCAGTTGAAATTACGTCAACACAAAGAATAATGCTGCACGTTTCAAAGCACGTCAGTGGACCTTTAAGAAACCAAAGTATTGGTATCGGAAGCTGATGTCATTCTGAATAATCGGTTATCGGTATCAACTGAGAAATGTAGTATCGGTGCATCCCAAGTGCTTACAGACTCTGAGGAACCCTCATATCCAACGAAGCACAAACTTCCGTCTCTCTGGCCGCTCCTGCCATCATCCTTCTGGCTGGATGGATCGCCTGTCTAACCTCATGAGACTCCGTAGACTGCATTATTTCAGTGTTTACAATCTGGACTGATGGATGGAGAGCCTGTTTAACCCCTTGAGACTGCATTATTTCAGCGTTTAAAATCTGGGCCGCTACAGAGACACTGCCTTGAGTTTGCTTAAACCCTTCTGTGGGCTGCTTCTCAACCATAACTATACTCTGGTAGTGCTGCGTTTCACGTTTGGCAGTTCCACGTTGGGAAGCACCAGAGCCCTTCAGGTTCTCCTGAAGGCCTAGGACTGGGCCAGGCGTCACCAACAGAGTAGGCTGGGCATCCACCACATAAATGGGGGTGGTGTGGGCGTAGTACATCGCGGGTTGCTGGACTAACAGGGTTTGGTTAGGAACCACCACCTTCTCTTGGACATAGGCTCCTGTTGAAGACATGCTGCTGGTCTGCTGCACTCCTACGGTGTGAATGATGGCGGATGACTTTGCTTTCTCTTGAGACTGTGAATGACTAATTGTCCCTTGTACGTTGACATCTTCATGTGTGGCGGTCAGGACCGGTTTAGAGGTCACAGGGACGCTTGTGCTGATTTCAGCCTTAATTGTAGAACCACTGCAGATCTCAGCCAGGGTCTTGAACTTCAAGTCAAGGTCATCAAGAAAAGAAAAGTCGTCGTCTTTGTGTAGGAGACCGCAGATGTCCTCAAATGAGCCCTTGTATGATTCCTCACCCTCGTAGTCGTAGACCTTCAGATTGTCTCCCTTATCTTGCTTCTTGGCCACATGACTTGCTTTCTGTAGTAACACAGAAATAATGTTGCCTTTATTGATTTATAAACCCTTGACCCATTCATATACACCAATGACCCGAAAACACATTTATAAAATGCATAGTTCTGACCGAACAGTGTTGGGGAAAGTTACTTTTAAAAGTAATGCATTACAATGTTGCGTTACTCCATAAAAAAGTAACTAATTACGTTACTTAGATTACTTGTAATGCATTACCCCCAACACTGTGACCGAACATACTATATTAAAGAATGTTCTAGTTGTGTTTAATGTTTCTTGAAGTTTAAAAACCCCGTGACATCACATGCTGTGGTATTGCTGGATGGCGGCTCCCTTGCTTCAAAAGCTATAACAAAACATCCTTTTTTTCTTTAAAATAGTTACATTAATCGTGTTTGTTATATATACATATATTTTTATTAAAGTGGAAATCAGTTTACTAAATAACATAAACTTGACTGACTGCTTCCACTTCAAAGGTCAAGTTTAAACTCAAGCTGGTCTTTAATCCTCACAATGCATTAAAAATCTGTATGCTATTTTCACATTACAGGTCCGTTTAGAACTGAAGAATCGTTATAAATTGCTTAAACTGTTCATAACTTAATATTTTTCAACTGAAACCATATTGAATCTGATCAGCAACTTTTCATTAATGAGTGAATATGAAAATGTTATTACCATGTTATTATATATATATATATATATATATATATATATGTTCAATATTGATTGGAAATATATCACTGAAATTTACAAGAACTTATAATGTGAAAATTACCATAATTAACCCCATTGGAAATTGAATTTATAACTCATTATTGCTCAAAAACCATCCAAATTCATGAAACCTACATATTTATTTCTGACAAAACAGCATTAAAAAAAGATAAATATTACTCTGAAAAGTTTCCATGCTGTAGTGGTTTGTCAATAGGCGTACATTTTCATGTTTATCAACAAAATTTAGTTGCAGAAGTGTGTGAGATTTGACACTAATGTAACTTCAAAGATAATTTTAACTTATAATTTTGACACCTAATGGTACTCCATACATACCCTGGCCAAAAATGACCCGGATACAAAACATAACATTTTTTAATGGATATAATCTCTTAAAAAATAATTTTAAAAAATCTGAAAAATTAACTGATGAAAGTTTAATTCCATTACTAAAAACTAGCCATTTTATGGACATTTTTACATCTCTTTTTCATTGACATGTCTCAAAATGCACCCAAATATGTTATGAGGGTTAAAGCTTTCTGCTCTGGTGCTGCGGTCAATCTTTTATCGCATGCTATGCAGAAGAACGCTATGTGCACTTGGCATCTGGAGTCTTCCATATGCATTTTGAAATAATAATATTAATGCTCAGTCGATTCATTTTTTTTTTTAATTGATTAATTATTATTTTGAGTTAGGAAGACTTAAGCTGTATAAAACTGATACTTACTTGAGAATAGTAGTTGCCTAAGAAAGCATCAGACAGCGCAAGCCCGTCAAAAGTGTAGTCTTCAAATCTGCTGTGTTCATCTTTTCTTTGTCCAGACTTGTACCGTCCAGCAGTCTGATTCCTGTGGTGATGATGTGCACTTTCATGCTGGTCATATTGGTAGAAAGAGGTCCAGTGTGAGCCTTCTGCTCTAAATCCACCATCTTTTACTTCACCCCACATCCGAGCCCCTCCTTCAGCGTCCACATGACTGTACTTGCTGTCATCCAGCTGCTTTGACATCCGTAAGAGAGCCATTCCCTGTGAGACAGAGTACAGCTTGGGGTTTATGCCAAATGTGTGTAATCTTTGGCAAGTAGATAATTTTAGCAAATTACTATAACTTGTTAAGCAAGCACAACATAATACATTAGAGTGATAGTTTGGCCTATGTGGATTCAAATGACATACGTGATTGACATTTTTATCACCTTTTTTTTTTTAATCAACAAAAGAAACTGTTTTGTTTAAAAAGTCTTTTAGACATTTGGTTAATTATCCTCGAGATGAACCTCAACAGCTTGCAGCTGAAACATAGCCATAGAATTATTTTGTTTTAATTGTTACATTTTAAATACATTCTAAATAAAGATCATTTGCATCATTTTGTGCTATTTCGTTAAAAAAAATGCATAAGTGTCAAAGATGAGATGTCCCATTTTGGTGTCCGCATTGAATTAAATTGACAAATACACAGAAAGCATATTAAATGCAAGTAAAGTGTCTATTTTAATGTTTCAAAAACTTTTGTAAAAATAAAATGTCAAAATATGGCTTAAATGTCATTCAGCATAACAGACATATTTTTGTAAAAATGAAAGATACTTATTCTGACCTGTACTTATTGAAATACATATAGTGATCATACTAAATTTTATTGTATTTTAATTGATCAAAAACTTCTTGCTGACAAATGGGTAAAACCTAGTGGTTTGAAGGACAGTGGCAAAGATTGGCATAGAAAAAAAATAAATAAAGTGGCATTGATGCTTGAAAACCCCTTTTCATCTTTGCCCCATAAATAAATAAATAGCCCATAACATGCACGTGTGTAATAAAAGGTGTAGCAGTTTGTGTGCCTGACAGCACAGTTTTCTGCTGCACTCTTCACTCATCTAACACAAGAAATGTAAACATAATATAATAAATAATAAATGACTATAATAAATACACAGCAGCAGCACACATACACAGCAGTTATCAGGGTCCAAGTTCAGAATTTGTCAAAACTGAAAAGGCAAATGCTGCTGATTCTGTCTAAAAATGTAAACAAACAGTTTACCAATAACACTGGAAATGTTTGTGTCGTTTTGATATTGTGTTGACAAGATACAGGCTAATTAGTCTTTATGGGCTATTATCTTTACCCCCAAAAATCTTGCATAAATGGATTACTATTTGATTTGGAGACACTGAAGTATTCAGAGGAAAATTACATTTTTATTCTTCCCTGTCCAGTCCAAGAGTACAAAACCTTTTATAGTTATAGTCCTTTTTCTATTCTCCCTACTGTAATCCTGAAAGAAGAAAGAAACAACGGCCTTCATAAAATGCGACATCTTATTCTGAACCCCCAAAATCTCTCTTTTCATGTTCGATGATTAATATACACGAGTAGCGGTACTGATGCCACAGACATATTGTAGAAAACAAGAAACTCACAAAATGTAGTGTTGGTTGTCATTTGGCACCATCATGGCTGCTTGTGACAAAAACTCACAAGCGGACTAACATGAAAGATATCATTTGTATCGCTTTTCTCCATTGTGCCACAACTAGTTTGGCATGTTTAACAGTCTGCTGTAGTGTCACATACCTTGTCCTCCCCCTGTCCTTCAGTATTATATGCAATAAGATGCTCTTTAGCTTCAAACGGCATGGTCATGAAATCTCCGACAGCTCCTGCGCCGCCACAAAGACAGAAGAGCAGCAGAAGCGGCACCACTACAAACACAGTCAACATCAGTCACCAGTGTTCATTCAGCACGGCATCTATTAACATCTTCCACAACCGCACACAATTCTGTCATATGGAGCCATGCAACAATAGCAGTCAACAGCTAACAAAAAAAAAAAAAATGCAATAGTGTATACTTTGATTTCAAAATCCAGGGTCTCTACATGGAGGACCAGATGTAATCAGTATTTTGAGCTTATACTCAAAGCAAATAGTTTCAGATAGCATAGTGTCTAAGACTACAGCAAACATTTGATTTATGTGGTCAAATGATGTTGTAAACAATGAAGGTAAATGACATATATTTTTGAAATTGAGAATATATTTAGTTTCAACCTTTTTCAAATGTATCTCAGGGGTAAGAAAATACATTTGCAATCTTACAGTAGCCTACTTTTAGTCTAAATGCAAATGTGGACGGAATAGCCAACTAGAGATCAAAACTAGATTTTATAATGATTAATTACTTTTTTGTTGTGTGAATTGTGTTATGTTCACACGTGTTATAGACAACAAACAGTTTTTCTTTAAATGTGAAATGTGAGTGTTTTTTAATGGCTTGAAAACAAATGGAGGGAAAAATACATTTTAAATGCTTTTAAAAAATATATTTATATTTTTTCAACTATATTAAAATATATTAAAGGGGTCATATGATGCGATTTCAATTTGTCCTTTCTCTTTGGAGTGCTACAAGCTCTTGGTGCATAAAGAAGATCTGTAAAGTTGCAAAGACTAAAGTCTCAAATCCAAAGAGATATTCTTTATAAAAGCTCAGAGTCAGCCACGCCTACCTAAAACGGCTCATTCTGACACGCCCCCAGTGTTGGGGTACAAGTAACGCGAGTTACGTAATCAGATTACTTTTTTCAAGTAACTAGTAAAGTAACGCATTACTTTTTTAATTTACAAGAAAATATCGGAGTTATTTTTTCAAAAAAGTAATGCCAGTTACTTTGCACATACATTTTTCCCATGTATTGACTGACAGCTCTCCTGTCCTCATATTGGGAGAAATCGGGAGTACAGAGGCGTTGTGTGCGCTGTGTGAACATGATGTTACTGTAGTCCTAGACTAAATGTGAATGTGCATTAATTCATCCCACTCACAAAAAACTGATTTAGTATTCATCAGAATGAATTAAAACAGTGAAATGCAAACTCAGAATATGACGCAAACCTGCAATAATCAAATATGTTAAATAACACAAATGTATCTAATCCCATTTTATTAACCAATATCTTTGCTGCTGACCTTTGATGATCCAGTTCAACCATATTAATAAGCAAAAATGACTTTAGAGAAACTAACAATTGTGCTTTGTTTTTTTATTGCTGAAGAGTGTTTCTTCTCCTGCGTTCTACTGTACAGACGTGATTTTACTTTTGCTTCAGCCTGAGGTTTATTCATTACACTTTTTGGTGTGAAAGGGCTTTTACATTTGCTATAAATATAATTTTTATATTAAAAACAATCAAGCCCTGCT
>NW_015555703.1:2738367-2757378 GCF_001515605.1 Sinocyclocheilus anshuiensis
TTTTTAGCAACATCATATGACCCCTTTAATGTAAATATATTTTGAAACATTATAGCATATATATATATGTTTGGCCATTTTTGTATATTTTTAAAATCTATTTAAAAATCTATTTGAAAAAAAAAAATACCGTATGGTTAGAGCTGCAATAAAAATATCATACTCAATAATAAAACAAATGATCATAAACATAACAGACGATGACGATTAGTTGAGAACATCAGCCAGTAACGCTATTTTAAAGTAGTGAAAAATGCATTTCTAGGAAAACATACATATTTTAATTTTATAATGCAAGCATTTCTATTTGTGACCCTGGAGCACAAAAGCAGTCTTAAGTCGCTGGGGTATATTTGTAGCAATAACCAACAATACACTGTATGGGTCAAAATTATCGATTTTTCTTTAATACCAAAAATCATTAGGATATTAAGTAAAGATCATGTTCCATGAAGATATTTTGTAAATTTCCTACCGTAAATATATCAAAAATGTATCATCATCAGTAATATGCATTGCTAAGAACTTCATTTAAACAACTTTAAAGGCGATTTTCTCAATATTTAGATTTTTTTGCACCCTCAGATTCCAGATTTTCATATAGTTGTATCTCAGCCAAATATTGTCTGATCCTAACAAACCATACATCAATGGAAAGCTTATTTATTCAGCTTTCATATGATATATAAATCTCCATTTAAAAAACTTGACCGTTATGACTGGTTTTGTGCTCCAGGGTCACATTTTGTCAAACAGCACATCCTTACAGCAAGAGAGAGATCCAGTGTTTTACTCACAGAGCAGCAGCAGCAGTCCCAGCAGCATCAGAAGAACACCAGATGCTCCAAACGTAGAGACGGTTTTTCTGGGCAGGCAAACTTTAGAAGCGTCACATGTGCAGACGTTTACCTGAAGCTCCTGAGCAGCGCAGATCTTCCCCTGCTGGTCCCACACGTCCACAAACACATGGTACACGCCGGGCCACAGTGTTTTTTGAGATCTGAATATCGCTGTAGTGTCTGAAAATATAACGTTAAAGAAGATGACATGATGCATGACCGGTTCGGACCTTTCAATGTCGATGTGTCTCAAGTTCTCCAATTTTCTGGAGCAGATGTTAGTAAAACAAAAGACGCATTAAAGTGCAGCATTAAGTCATGCAAAATGCATTAAAAGGTCATTCTTATGCATCCCGGACACTTCCACCAATATTTCTGGATGCACAAGGATACTGTCAGTTACTTGTTCACTAGTCTAACATGCTCCTTGTGCTTTTGTTTTGTTATGTGGACTTTTAGTTTGTAGTCTGTCCTTGATTGTTTCCAGGTGGGTCTAGTTAGTCTATTAAGCTTTTTTAAATGTTGTAACATATGCATCTTATTTTTTCCCGTGCGACCTTTCGTAAATTTAATATGTCTGGCTTCCGGTCTCATCCGCTTCCAGTTATTTTTATCTGTACAAAACAGCTTGTTTTTGTTTCTTGATATTGCAAACTGGTGTGTCTTACCATATTATTTTAACATTGTGCTATTGTAGCACAAACAGTTTTACCGTTTATTGCACTTTGTTATTCTTCTCGTTATTTCCCTACAAAGGCTAATGAATCAGAAGTCTCGCACATTCACAGAAAACAGCTTACTTCTGCATTGAAAAATATGGGACAATGTAGATATATGAGTCAAGCCCTTATGCACCATATACTGATGTCAATGCATTTCTCAGTTATTCTCTAATATCTCATGACCATGACATAATATCACATCCCCATGAGGTCATATATCTTGGCTTCATCAATCTATGCCATGCCCACAAGTTAATATGATGTAGCCACAAGAAGTTACAATTAATTACCATTGAGAGGTTCGATGCTCCATGACTCCTTTGTGCTTATGGTGTCCACTTTGAAACCAAAGGGTGATCCATTGGGGAAATGATCTTTGTCCACAGCCGTGACATAAACCACGTGATCCTCATAGCACAGCGTTTGAGACTGACGGCTCAGCACAGGACAGTGGTCATTAAAGTCCTTTACTTGAATGGCAATGGTTCCTGTTGCAGTTTTAGACGGAGCATCTGTAACAGAAGTGAGATATTCCTCCTTCAACTTTAAATCCAATTGCAATTCATAAAACGATATATTTTGAAACTCTTTTGGTTTTTTAGAAGTGCTTATAATAATAAACTTTGCAAATTCTAATCATCAGTGCTGGGTAGATTACTCCGTTACTGATAACAATTTACATGATGAAAACTGTAGTTAGTAACATAATCTGATTACTTTTGAGCTAACTCATTTACACAGACTTTAATGTGATTATTGTGTACCAAGTTGATAAAAAAAGAGAGAAATAAAATATATTAAATTTTTTTGTTATGAATATCATTTCCTAGACTGGGGTTCTTGGAAAAAAAAAAACTGTAGGACGTTCACGAAAAGCTAATAATTAATGAAAGCGTAAAAATGTCAAAAGCTTAGGAATCCCTACAATACATAAACAAACATTATTAAACATGAAAGCATGACAGTACATGCCCAAAGTCTTCCAGGTTTTAAATATTTTTGTCCAGACTTCCGATATTAATAATTAGTGAAGATATGATGAAGACCATGTATTTCACAGCTATGCATTGGCAGTGTTTAGTTCGCATAAATATTAGTCTCGTGTATATAAGAGATAGATTCATTCAGAAAGGAAAATTTTAAAGAAAAGAGAACTGGGGTGAAACAATAAATTATGAATAATTTACAGCCATTTTGTGAATACTATGTAATCCATAAAAAAGTAACTGTAATCTATGAGCATTTTAAAATGTAATGTAATCTAATTACAAGTACTTAATTTTTGGAAACTGATTATGTAATCCAGATTACATGTACTCAGTTACTACAGCACTGCATATCATAAAATGTAGGGTCACTTACCATTAGTGATGCAGATTATCTGAGCGTAATATGTGCCATTGACCAGAAACTTGGACTCATAATCTGGTATTTTATTGAGTCTTATATCAGCCGTCCTCTCATCTATAATCAGCCAGTTGTCAACGTCTTGTCCTTTTGCATACCTAAAATAATGATTATTTTATTACAAGATCTGATCAAAAACACATTCTTGTGTAATGTTTGAACCGTTTCTGTAGTCTCACCTGACGTCATGAGCAGTTAATAGCGTGTCGCTGTCTATTGCTGCGTAATTAAAGGGCCGTGTTTCTTTTAATCCTTAAATATAATCGCCCACTGCTATGATTGAGTAACATCTTTGCTTATGAAATAATGATATTATACACTGAACTGAGATTATTTCTGAGACTGATTAATTGTCATAAAATATGACACGTTTCGTGTCCGGGTCATTATGGATTACCATTAGGTGTCAAAATACTTTTTGTAAAATTATCTATGGAGTTAGGTTAGTGTCAAAAACTTTTGTAAAATCTATTTAGGCTTTTCCCCATATCTCTCACACTTCTAGGACTAAATTTTGTTGATATACATGACTATGTACATCTTGACGGTCCATTGCAGCATGACAAACTAATCACTTTTTTAATCTGAAACTGAAAGTTTATGTAAGTAAATAAGTAAAATGAATTTGTCTAGCCTTCAGTTTTTGTGTGGTTTATGTGTAACATGGTAACTTTCAAAACTTTTTTTTTCACATTCACTCAATGAGAAGTTGTTGATAAGATACAAAAGGGTTTTAGATGGAAAAATATTAAGCTATGAATGTTTTATAAAATAACAATTCTTGGGGTCCAAGTGAGCCCGGAATGAGAAAATAATACACAGATTTTGAGTACATTATGAGGGTTAAGTATGTTTATTTTGGTTGCTTTGGCATGGTTTTAAAACGTGCAAACAACAAAGATTGAAAATGTCAGTGAAAACTCATCTATAATCAGCCAGTTGTCAACGTCTTGTCCTTTTGCATACCTAAAATAATGATTATTTTATTACAAGATCTGATCAAAAACACATTCTTGTGTAATGTTTGAACCGTTTCTGTAGTCTCACCTGACGTCATGAGCAGTTAATAGCGTGTCGCTGTCTATTGCTGCGTAATTTGTTATAACTTTATTTAAAGTAGTGCTGGAGCTTTCTTCAGAGATGGTGATGACTTTGACGGCGGGTTTGAAGCGAGGGCCCTCAGGCTGGTTGATCACACTGACGTGGACGGTGTACGTCTTGCTCTCTGTTACAACTACTGAAGGGTGATACTCTGCCTTGTTAGCGACAGACACCTGCATGCTGATTTCCTTCAGCTCTTCATAGTCCAGCTCCTTTAAAGATAAACAAAGGGTGAAAAGCAGGAATGTAGGAGACTTCCTGCTGAACATTTTGTAGGAGACTTACTGCTGAACATTTGAAGTATCAAACACACACACACACACACACACACACACACACACACACACATTTATTCCTGCTCCCTGAGGTCCATTTATAAAGATGTTTACATCAAAAGTAGTCATAATTTAGAAATAAATGGTCATTTCCTACACCTTTTGTTTTCAACACTCCATTTAAAGGGCCGTGTTTCTTTTAATCCTTAAATATAATCGCCCACTGCTATGATTGAGTAACATCTTTGCTTATGAAATAATGATATTATACACTGAACTGAGATTATTTCTGAGACTGATTAATTGTCATAAAATATGACAAGTTTCGTGTCCGGGTCATTATGGATTACCATTAGGTGTCAAAATACTTTTTGTAAAATTATCTATGGAGTTAGGTTAGTGTCAAAAACTTTTGTAAAATCTATTTAGGCTTTTCCCCATATCTCTCACACTTCTAGGACTAAATTTTGTTGATATACATGACTATGTACATCTTGACGGTCCATTGCAGCATGACAAACTAATCACTTTTTTAATCTGAAACTGAAAGTTTATGTAAGTAAATAAGTAAAATGAATTTGTCTAGCCTTCAGTTTTTGTGTGGTTTATGTGTAACATGGTAACTTTCAAAACTTTTTTTTTCACATTCACTCAATGAGAAGTTGTTGATAAGATACAAAAGGGTTTTAGATGGAAAAATATTAAGCTATGAATGTTTTATAAAATAACAATTCTTGGGGTCCAAGTGAGCCCGGAATGAGAAAATAATACACAGATTTTGAGTACATTATGAGGGTTAAGTATGTTTATTTTGGTTGCTTTGGCATGGTTTTAAAACGTGCAAACAACAAAGATTGAAAATGTCAGTGAAAACTTGCACTAATTGGTCTATGAATTCTCCGAACACCAGGGTTGGAAATTAATGGGGCTTGTGGCAAAAATGCCACCAATATAAACACAAATGCTCATCAAATTGAAGATAAAGGGGCAAAAATTGCCCCTGCAATTATGGCTGTTGCAATTAAAAAGACATGTGAAAATGAATGAAAAATGTCTATTCACGGAATTACATTTTGATTCGCTCACACTGCATCAGATTGCTTTTTACATTCAGATTGTTTTTTTTGTTGTTGAGCCTTATAGCCAATCACATGCATTTCCATTTAACTTAGGAATGCAATGGCCAATCAGAGATGCTTAGATTAGTCAGCGCTGAAAACTTCGGAGTTGTTGTTGAGTGTGCACGCTCACTGCTTGTGAATTCCTTCATCATAAACAACACAGTGCAGACACGATGTAAATAAAAGATTCATTTCGTAGCTTCAGCGATTATAACAGGAGATTTTGCATAACTTGCACTAGACTAGACTAATGTCATGAACCGACATGTTTGTGAAGCCAGAGCAAGAATATATGACGAGCCATTTCCCCAAAACGCAGACATAAAACACAAAAAAGTTTTATATGTACTCTATTTATCGGCATTAATAATCGTTACTACAATATCAAGAGCAATCAATTTTTGCCTCTTAATGGAAAAGTTCATTTCTGACCCTGCTGAACACACATGGCCCAGAATGCCATTTGGACCTGCAGACAGTGTATTTAAAGGGACAGTTCACCCAAAAATGAAAAACCTGTCAACATTTACTCACCCTTGATTGGAAAAAAAAAAATACTAGAATTCAATGGCTACTGTCAACTGTTTGGTTACTAACATTCTTCAAAATATATTTTTTTGTGTTCAACAAACTCATATGATTTGAAACAATTGGAGGGCGAGAAAATTTTCTTTTTTGGCTGAACTATCTCTTTAACTCCTGTGAAGGCGATGTTGTTTCCCTCAAACGAACACAGACAATATTAAGTTGAGCCTCAGGGTAGTGTTTTCTGCTTGGTCAGATACCCGTAGAGTTCTTTCAGTGCCTGGTACACAGCTGGGATAAGGACAGCTGTGAATTCCCTCGCTAGGCAGAATAGCCAACACAGTAGCATTAGATATTCCAGATCAGGGGAGCAAAACAACATGACAGAATGTGCACAATATGCATGGAGAACCACAGCAGGTTCCTCCACAAGTTTCTCTGAAGCGGATTTATTTTGTGCTGGAACAAGACCAGTGTCCTTAGCTTGCAGAGATTGTTGTCCAGTGATTGAACGTTTGCAAGCAGAGTATTTGGCCCCATAAGCATATTTCAAGACTTGCACAAGCTGAGTAACTGGCATTGAGAAAAGGCAATGCCAACAGAGTTAACTATGCAGGTATTATAAACCCTCTTCATCTAATGTTAGAAAACAGCAGCTAAAGTTAATTTTCAACAATATCCCTGACCATTTCAGTCTGATATTAACAATCTGAGCATCCCATTTGTAAATGGGTTCAGGTGTGCATTGCAGACAATAAATCAGATATTAAATTAAAAGAGATGTACAATAGTTTCTACACACATGCAATAACAAAAATCAACAATGGTCTCTTCCCATAAGATAATAGATCTTTTACTCGTTTCCCTTGAACTGTTGAACTGACTCGAGCTGAATAATGAACAACATTGCTTCCTTTTGTAGAGCTGCTTACTGCTGAACTGAACTTGTTTCAAATCGATGAAGTTCACACTGCTGTTGTTCTGAACTGAACCAACACTGAACTGACTTGAGCTAAATAATGACACTACTCTTTCTGAGCTGCTTTACAGCAGCATCTGAACTGTCTCCTTAACTTAAGTTTCCATAATCTGTCATTTAAAATGTGTAAATAAAGGTGTAAATAAAGTACAAAAGTGTATCTTTTGAAAAGGTACAGCCCCAGATTCACAATATTTATAACATTGATTTGAAATTAACATAAAACCTAATTTCAGACCATTCCTGAAACTCAGTGTAGTCTTAATCACATACGTTCAAATGAGAAATAACAAGATGATAATCAACAACAACAAAAAAAAAAGAAATGAGAACTAATGAGAAAACACATAGAGAGCAAACAAAAGGAATGATTTAATGTGGAGAAATTAATGGTTAACTCGCTGATGCAGGAGACAAGAGTGTGGAAAATAATCCACAACTGAAATATGTGTTATCAAAAAAGTTAAAAATTGTAAATGGGGAAAAAAATCCAAATATTTGATTGAGTTCCAACATATTAATTTTCATTTCCCCTGTTGTACTTTAGTTTCCCCTAATGTACTTTAGTTAACTAAATAATAATAATAATAATAAAATTGTATTTAAAAAATCATTACTTGAAATGAATATTAACTGAAATAAAATAAAATATAAAAAACTTTTTTTTTAATTTCAGCCAGTTTCCAAGGCAACATTTCTAATTTTTGTTTAGTTTGATGCACTAGATGTACAATAACTAAAACCGAAATAAAAAATGAATAAAAACTATACAGACATTTAAAAACAACAAACATATTTAACACACAACAAAATTACTAAAACTTTAACTAAAGTTAACATGAAAGCAGAATATATAAAAATAAATTATTTTTAAAATATTAACAAAAACAATCATATTGTCTCAATGATACTAAAATAACACCTTTTACTCTCTCTTCTTCTCACACAGTGTGAATCGCGTGTGTTGTTAGAAAAACATCTTTCTGCTATGAACACACTGCACATCTCAGTGCAGACTGTTTGTTTTACATCTGTCAGAATGTAATGCAGGTTTTGCAAAGACGCTGTTGAAGGATATTGCAGTCAGGCTTTTGAAAGATGGTGCAGCTAAAACTATAGTCAGTCTGACAGCAGGTGTGCAAGAGAAAACAAAGCACTGTTTGAAAAGGCAAAAGAGAAGAAATTACAGACTAATCAGTCTACCTTATTGAGAATCAGGATGCCTTCGTTGGTCTTGTCGTCTGTGATTATGGAGAAATAACCGGCTTCGTTTCCTGACACGATTGTAAAGACAGCCAGCCAGTTTTCAGTATAGATCAGATCCTCGTCCGTCACTTCAATTCTCACCACTTGCACGTTTCGAGTGTTTTCCTCCACACTGCACTCGTACTAAAACCAAACAAAGTGATTTCACTTTAATAAGCTTAAATTACAAAACATTTCATATCCATTAAATGTGTAATATCAAATATAATGCACGTGTTTTACAAATATGTGCATAGAAATGTTCCCAACAACTCATGAGGTCTCAACAAGTCCTTTGGTATTTTTTGGTATAATAAAATCTTACAAAGTTTTTCTCCAAAGTAGGGATGTTGTCATTGACATCAAGAATCTTTATGACAGCTGTCCCTGTTCCTGTATTTCCATTCGCAGCTCCGTTCATATCAGTCCCTTTAATAATCAACGTGTATGTGTCTTGTTTCTGTGATGAGAAAAGCACAAACATCAGTCACAGGTGCAAGTAAATGTGCAATGCAATTAGGATTGGTAACACTTTAGTTTAGAGACCAGTTCTCACTCAGTTGCTTATTAGCATGCATATTACTAGCATATTGGCTGTTTATTAGTATTTATAAAACACATATTAATGCTTTATTCTGCATGATCATATTTTAGATCTGTAACACTACCCAATACCTAAACTTGACAACTGCCTTACTATTAATATGTAGCAAATTAGGAGTTTATTGAGGCAAAAGTTGTAGCTAATAGTGAGAATTGGACCTTATAATAAAGTGTGACACATTAATCATAATGTGCAAATCTGGCAGAATCAGTCAACAATAACCTGCAAAACATTGTGCAACATCAATTATGTTTCTGTAAAAACTATATTTGTATTTCCTGAAAAAAAAAAAATGCGTGCAATGCATCAATCAATCAATCAATCAATCAATCAATCAATCAATCAATCAATCAATCTGTGGTAAAATTATCCAGAAAAATAGAAGAAATCAATGTTTGGAATGTCAGTAAATGGGAATTTTTCAATCTTTAATCTTAAATTTGAATGAATAAATTTGATTAAAAAAAAAAATAGGGCTGAAATTAACTACAAAACAAAATGTGAAAGTAGTCTGTACATTAAGCGATTCAAGCTAAATTAATTACAAATTGCAAGTGCAGCAACAATTTAAACGTGAATTTAATTTGACTCGATGTCAGCGACTGCATACCTCTCTGTCGAGCTTGTTGTGCATGACGTGTATCCCACCGGTCTCTCGATTAATGTAGAACATGTTATCAGGATGCTGTTCAGCAATGCTGTAGGCGATTTTTGTATGCAGAGTTCCTTGCTGATCTGCATCTGTTGCTGTGATGGTCTTTGCAAACGTGTCTGAAAAATCAAGGACAACACAATAGCACAAACATACAATTCACTGCATTTCACAATTCACAGCTAAAATGAACATTAGCGGCAGTAAACCACTAATAACATTTATGCCTTTTCACATAAATTATGATAACGGGACAGCTTATTATTGGCTTATTTTTGCACAGTTCATTGCACAATGCTATGTTTGGACCTCAAAACACTTTTACCTTAGTGCGTGGATTTTAATACACATTTACATCGCATAAACAGCTCCATTTGTCTGTATTAATCTTGCTCTTCTTGTTCACTTGGTACAGCATTGTACTTGTGATGTGGAACGTTCAGGTCCGAGTCACAATAAAAGAGCTCAAAGACTTGTCAAAGCAAGCTAAAGTGGCATGTTTGCTTTAGCAAAGTGTTTTTATCTCGTTTGTTTTTATTAACGTTATAGGTTTAGTGTAGGTGTGTTATTTTCAGATGCAACAGAGCATTAACCTTTTAGCGCCACTCCCCCAACATTTCATCTTCCAAAGTGCCACATACAACAACAAACAAAATCGTTGTTACATTACTTTCATCTGTTTCAGATAAAACTGAACACGCTTTTAGCACCACTGACTAGACTCTAGATGAAACACACAATTTAATATCAGTTTGCAGAAATGTCACCACAAGTTTTGATGGAAGCAAAACTGTTTCCAACATTGATAATAAATCAGATTCAGCATATTAGAATGATTTCTGAAGGATCATGTGACACTGAAGACTGGAGTAATGATGATGAAAATTCAGCTTTGCATCACAGGTATAAATTATATTTTAAAGTATTTTAAAACCGAAACCATTATTTTAAATGGTAATAATATTTTACAATATTACAGTTTTTTATGTATTTTTGGTCAAATAAATGCAGCCTTGATGAACAGAAGATATTTCTTTAAAAGCATTAAAAATCTTACTGATTCCAAACTTTTGAACAGCAGTGTAGAATGTGACCAGTTTTCATGCATGTCAGGTCACATACTGTATAGATTATCCTGTCTCTTTGATTTTTGAGTCTAGATTTATGCATACACATTGCCCCATGAAAACCATGTCCAGTGAAAAAGTGCAGTGGACTAATTTACATTTTATTAAAAGTGCCCCACGTATTCTACGCTCATGAGACAGGGTGAAAAGGCCACTGCACACTTTTAAGAACCCTCTAAAATTGTGACTGACAAAACATCTATTATAACGTAACAAAATAATTATAATTGATATGTTGCTTGCAAAAAACTTCAGTTCCACCTCTGTAATATGCTGTTTGTTTTGACACATCAGCATTTACACGCGGCACTAACCTGCGATCAGATTTCAACAGGACGGTCTCTGGTTTCGTGATTGCATGCATAACGCAATATGTAGTGTGATACTGTGCATTGAAAAAGTCTGAAAAAACTGCAGTTTCTTCCAAATATACTTGTATTTTAATCCGAGCCCAAACGTGACACTTTAGGCAGGATTGTCAGTTAATTTATTAGAGTGCCAGTAATAACTGAACTTGAGATATGCTTCACATGATCTGTGCACGTCTTGTGCTTGTAAATGTACTGTATGTGTTTCTCCAGTTATATAAACTGGATGGGTTTTTAGAGCTAAATGGTTAAATCCTTATTTTAAGCAGTGGTTAATTGACAGGACTGTACACTATTGCTATGTGGTCAGATGCATTATGGACCACTTCCGAATGTGGTTGAAAGTTTTGGACCCTTGATTTAACCAGACTGGATCAACCAGTGAATTTGAATGCTCTTATACACTCTGCTTACGCAACCGTTGTGAAATGAGCGTTAGAATGAAAGTGCCATCAGAGCATGAAAATGTGGGCTTTATCTGTGTGAAAGCCCATACATGCCCAAAGCATGACGATTCCTGCCTTTACAACCTCAAAAAATCGGTTATTCATTGCTTCCCAATGCATGTTCTGATGATCGAAACATAAACATGTGCAATACAGAACATGTGAGTAAGGTAACGTGTGAGAACAGGTAAGTGCTTATATGTAACAAGTGGCAATTATTGTTGAATATAAGCAGGATCTGATTATGGTATGTGCTTCTGATTAACTGTTGTGTTTGTTTATCCATCATTTTGACTCCGAGATGATTTTCTTTTTCCAGAAAATGCAAGTTATTGTCGTCATATTGAATTAAAACTTACTGACTTTGCTGACAAAAAACACTGATAATTTTTGTACTGATCAATTTACACTTCTTGTGTTCCTGGTCAAAAATTACACGCCTACAAAAAATAGCTTATACATTTCTTGTTTTGCTATATTGGATTCAATCTTTTCAATGTAGGCCTCATTGATCTGAACTTATGCACATCAGTTGTGAAGTGAACATTGCCAAAATTCACAAATAATGCTTTTTGCACTTCAAAACTGGGGTGCTTTTAATCATGACTTTAAATTGTCTTTTGGGGAGGAATTTCTCAGCCAAATTGATGTGTGATTAATTTGCGATTAATTAGATTTATTAATAGGCACATCAAGAAATTAGATTAGATCTTTTATTTATGTTTTTGTTGCTGTCCAAAACAACAAAATGTCCAAAAGTGACAAATCATTAAAGCATTTAGTAGAAGCATCTGTAGACTTCACAGCCCAGTTGTTTGGGCTTTTAAAAACAATAGTCTTTACGATTATGACTGCATAAAAAAAGCATGGCAAGAGTTCATCAGCAAAGATGAATAGTAAGCAAACTTCCAGTCGCCTTAACCTGACTGTATATAAATATAAACAGATCCATTCAGAATTATTAAACAGACCAAAACACAAATTTAAAAAGCAAATAAACACATTCTGAATTTGGCAACTCATCATCACCAGTGAACAGTTTCTCTGTCAGAGTGAGTGTTGATGCCCATACAAACATCACTGACCATCGCAAACTCCTATAAAAACAGGCTTCTTCAGCGAGTGTCCATTATAAAACACCTGCCAGACATGCGACCACACTGAAATGTGCGAGAGGTTTAGATAAAGGGGTTTGAGTTACATCAAACAGTCACGTTCCATCTCTGCACATCTCTCAGAAACCAAACCAGCTCTAGCCTAATAATCACGACTGCTTGATATTTAAATGTTTTAAACTTTGTATGATTGTCACGATCTGTGCTAGGAGGAGTGCAGAACGAGGAACAAGGAGACGTGGAGTAAATAAACAGTCTTTAATCAAAACACTGAGGGAAAAAACAAAAATGGAGGGTAGACACACGGAGGTTACTGTTTTTTTGGGTCGGTTCTTCTGTCACGATCTGTGCTAGGAGGCGCGCGGAATGAGGAACAAGGAGACGTGGAGTACATAAACAGTCTTTAATCCTGGGAATGACAGGGGAATTTCACAACATCCAACAAGTAGAACCGACAAAGGAAGACTACACAGACTCTAATAAACACAGGGCAGTCAGGGGAACACAGGTGCATGGAATCAATCAAATTAACACGAGGAGAAACTGGGTCACGGGGAGCAAAACACACACAGACATTCCAGAACCCTGACAATTCGCCCCCCTCCCGGAAGGTGCGTCCTCGCATCGTAGAACAACAGAGGGGGGGGACCCAGGCCACAGCCATAATGTCGACCCACGGTGGAGCTGACGGAGGGAGGAGCCATGGAGGAGGAATGGCCACCAACTCCAGGGGTCCGACCAACGGCGGCGGAGCAGGTGGTGGAGGAGCCCGAGGCAGAGACAGAGAGCCAATGAGCCAGTGCGACGGGGAGGATCCGGACGTCCTAGGCGGAGCAGATGGTGCTGGTGACCGACGCGAAGATGTGGATCCAGGAGGCCGCAGTGGAGCCGGAGCAACCGAGGACTGAGGAGGAGCCGAGGGGATGAAGGAGCCTGACAGAGGGGCTGCCAGACGACAGCGGAGGAGGAGGCAGGAGTGGGTGGGTGGTAGGGCGGGCATTCGTGAGCCTCCGGGGAAACTCCAGCCATGGTGACGCTGGAGGATGGCAGTCCCGCGGAGCTCGCACCGCATAGATGGTGGGCTGAGGGTGAGCAGAGGGGCTGCCAGACGACAGCGGAGGAGGCAGGAGCAGGTGGGAGGGTGGGCATTTGTGAGCCTCCGGGCATTCGGGACTAAACTCTGGATCAGGAGCCCCCTCTAGGCTGAACACGGGAACAGGATTGCGCTCTGGAGGAGCGGACACTTGAGGGCGCTTTCTAGGAGCGGGCACTGGAAGGCGCTCTGAACTGGATTCGGGGGCTGGAGCCCTCTCCTCTTCGTTTTGGCACATACGCCGCGCCATACTCAGCTCACCCTCAGCCACGGTGCAGGACCAACTCCAGGGGTCCGACCAACGGCGGCGGAGCAGGTGGTGGAGGAGCCCGAGGCAGAGACAGAGAGCCAATGAGCCAGTGCGACGGGGAGGATCCGGACGTCCTAGGCGGAGCAGATGGTGCTGGTGACCGACGCGAAGATGTGGATCCAGGAGGCCGCAGTGGAGCCGGAGTGACCGAGGACTGAGGAGGAGCCGAGGGGATGGAGGAGCCTGACGGAGCCGGAGGTACGAGGCGAAGCCAGAGGAATGGAGTCCCGAGGCGTAGGATGGTCGACACCAGACCAAGGCGGAGCCGGAGGGACGAGGGAGGCCGGCAGAGTTAGATGGTGGGCTGAGGGTGAGCAGAGGGGCTGCCAGACGACAGCGGAGGAGGAGGCAGGAGCGGGTGCTTTGAGAGACGCTGGGCACTGTGTCGGGAGTGGAACTGGCGAGATTCTCCTGGGAACAGGCGGGGAACGGAGATCCATTTCTCGCTAGAGTCCACTCCACGAAGGCGGCAAATTCCGCTCGAGGACCATCTTCGGACGACGGCACTCTGCCCGCGGTGTTCAGGCTAGCGTCATAGAATGCGCAGAGAGCGTCGACCGGGAAGCTGGTAAGTTCGGCGAGGGCCAGAAACAGTCTGGTATGGTCTATGAGCGAGCTCCCCAGCAGGAGGAGGAGGAATTCGGGGCGAAGGAGGGGATCCATAGAACACAACGGAAACAAAACACTGAGGGAAAAAACACAGAAACAAAAACGGAGGGTAGATACACGGAGGTTACTGTTTTTTTTGGTCAGTTCTTCTGTCACGATCTGTGCTAGGAGGAGTGCGGAACGAGGAACAAGGAGACGTGGAGTACATAAACAGTCTTTAATCCTGGGAATGACAGGGGAATTTCACAACATCCAACAAGTAGAACCGACAAAGGAAGACTACACAGACTGGGGCTAATAAACACAGGGCAGTCAGGGGAACACAGGTTCATGGAATCAATCAAATTAACACAATTAACATGAGTAGAAACTGGGTCACGGGGAGCAAAACACACACAGACATTCCAGAACCCTGACAATGATAGGCTACATATTTCTCTGTCTCACTCTCTATCTCTCTCGGGGATGGCATTTATGCAAGTGTTCTTTATAATTTGTTCAGATTTGCATTTGTATGCATAGTAAAAGGTTTTTTTTTTTTTTTTCAACCTCCATGTTCCCTAATCTGCTATTTATAGTGTCAGTCTCCTGTTATTTGAGGTTGTGGTTGTCCTGACATTACTCAGCACACAGAGTTGTATATATTCCTCTTATAGGACGCGAACTCTGGTCACAAGGCATATTTGTTCAGTGATAATTACGAAGAAAAAAGATAGGCTGTAAACCATGGACATAACGGTTTTCAGTTTTCTCAAGTAATTGTACGGACTTCTGGGTAAAGCCTCGCCCTACTTCCGGTTTTATTCAAATACAGATACGGATATGAATAATTGAGATTGTTACAGACACGGGCTCCGCTGCAGACCCCAAATATAGAATAAACTAATAACCCCAAAAATGTACTTTGCAATTTTTTTTGCAAGACATTAAGTAATCATTCACAGTGAAGGCTGGAGAAAGTAACATTTATTCAAGAACTCCTCGTTCCTCGTTTGCTCCCCGAGTGAATTGTGACACCAAGCCAGAGTCTTGATTTTACCGTGGTTGAAATGCTTTGCATGACCTGAAGAGAGCTATAACCCTGAAATACATAACGGAAACGTTGTTTGGTTAAAACTTCAGAATACTGTTCCATCATTAATGAATAACTACAAACGAACAAATGGGTAACAAAATACTAATATTCTAGTTACTACTATTAACTAACAAGAAATTTGTAATTATTATAGTAATTAGAAAGTAATATCACACAGTTGAATGCGATAGTTCACTATTAGCTACTCAGTAACTACACATTTTCACTAAGAAAACTAAGAAACTATACAGTTTCATAATTAAAGTGAAACTAATTTATAACTATAACAGGTTAAATAAACTTTAACATTTTAACCACTACTTTAACATTTAACCACTTACTTAAACCAGTAATATCAGACTTATGATTTGGGTTAGCTTCACATTATTGCTAAACATTTCTAGTCATCAGCCATCCCAAATTCTAAAGAGATTACTACGCAAAATCTTACACAAACCTCAAAAGCTTACATGAACTACTAGGGAATAACCATGTATTGTCTTTGTAACTGTTCGACATGATTACCAATTTCTTCTGAAGGATTTGGTAATACTTGAGTCATAACTAGTGGGGTACCATGATCTTCACTTTAAAATGAATTATGCTAGAATATGATAAACCTTTAATTGTGGGAGATTTCACCATGCATGTTTTTTTTTGTCCATCTAACTCACTGGATAAAGAGTTTTTGTCTCTTTTTTTTTAAACTCTTTTTAACCTCATATAGCACGTATAAGAACATACTCATGATCATGGACACAGAATTTGTTAAAAAATAAAACTGAATTTGAGAAAAAAATTGAACGTATTTTGTAAGGCCTTAAAAATGTATTTTTTTGTTAAACTATTAATAAATTGCTGTTACATTGTGTAAGTTTCATGATTTTAATTAATTAGACATGATTTTTGATTAATATTTTTAATTTAACCATTAAAACAGAGTCTAGAAAAATGTAAACAGGAAAAAAATATGGAATTTGGAAAAAATTCATAGGGCCCTATACTGCCTAATTCGTTAATCATAGTTTCTTGTTAGTTAAGGAATGGTCCAAAATTCATACTCAGTATTGTGCAAGTCTTATTTTTCTCACACACACCTAGTTTCACTTTAAAAGATTAGGGCTGTTTCTCAATTCTAAGAATGCAAAGAATGGACTTGCTAGGCTACTTTGTGAAATTGAGATGCGCTGTGATCTTGTTGCTCAACTGACCGTCCGAGCAAATTATAAGGAGTGGCCAAAGTACAATAAATACAACATAACATCACAAACAAATGTCATAAACTATAAAAAACAAAATAATTTCATATTATTATGGATTGACATTATTTTTCGTATTATTTTACATCTTTTTATTTTACTGTATGTGTTTGTGAAAACGAGTTTGTATATTTGTTACCTTTGCTTTGTCAATGTTAAGATTCTTTTTATATGTCAATAAAAGTACTGCAGGCTTTCTCCAGGTCTTTATCAGTTTATTAAAATAATGCAAAACAAATGTTTACTTTCACGAGCCTTCACAAATTTGTGAGCTTGCAGGAATAGTTACAGGCTTCCTTCCGTACAGTCTTCCGGGATTTCTAATGGTTCGATTCTCTCAAGTCTGCATCTCATGCATCCTTGATATCAAGAACACATCCGGGACTTTCATGCATCTTCTGTATACTTGTGTTCTTGTTCTTGAGTGTCGCTAAAAAGTTAATGCTCTATCATGTTGGAAAATAACAAACCTCCAACACCAAACCCAAATGTAAACCTACTGTGTTTTGCATAGTTTCAGTGCTTCATCTCTCAAGTGCAACACTGTATCACGTCAGCTACTGAGCAAACTTACTGCATTTGAAAACCCATCCATATGAAGCTGTATATGTGACGCTAACATTCAAAAGTATCAGTTTTCAAATCTGGCAGCATGTTAAAATTGTTCAGAAGTCAAAACATAATATTGTGTGAAAATAAGGCTTTCTTAATCGAATCTCTGGCCCTGTAAATCACACTTTGTGTGAAAAGGAATAAAAGTTGTCAGAGTTTTACTGCCTCTAGTGTTCATTTCAACTCTAAACTGCAGCAATTCATACATATAGATTTGTTTTTTGAGTTTTGCAGAAATGTAGGTAGAGGCATGTATTTCCAGTAGCTTAGCCGCTACTAATAAAATGCAATTGTTAATTTAGTAAGTTAATTCAGCTAACACTACAAACACTTTGAACAATGAAAATGACTGAGCCGATTTCCTGATTGTCTCAAGCATCATGTATGATTGCAGTACCTCTTGCGCTTCGCTCATAAACAGCTCCGGTTGTCAGGTTAAACACAGGAGCATTATCGTTCTCATCCTCCACCACGATTCTCAAATCAATATCTTTCTCAGCATGACTGCCATTCAGAAACCTGGCCACCCCTTGAAGCTGGAATGCAGGAAAATCACCAAACATTTCACAAATTACATATAAGTTTAATTCAATGGGAACTTCTTTGATTTTATTTTATTTTTTTAGGGGTGTGACGAGACACTTAGCTCACGAGACGAGACACGATTATTACACAGTATTCTTAAGAAATCCTCAATGACAAAATACAGTACATGACTGGAAAAATAGTCTGCAGGTGCATTTTGAAATGCTTTAAGTAATCGTCTTGTAATGCATGTCATTCCAGTTCTGAGTATGAATTATCATATGCAGTAAAAGACAACAATATACAAGCACTGTAAAAGGTTTTGCCACAGACTGCTTCTCTCCTGTATGATTTCACACGAGTCTCTTCAGACCTTAGAACTCTACATGAATTATGAGCTTCTAGAACTTCTGACCTCCTAACTGAACTCCTTCCCACAAGTTGAACATAAAAACAGTATAAATAACAAAAATATATAGCACACGGTTTTTTTCTTAGATTTGTTAAGTGCAACCATAATCAAAGTACTCCCTCAATATTCAACAGACCAGGTATTTCTTAAAGGGGTCATATGATGCGATTTCAAGTTTTCCTTTCTCTTTGGAGTGCTACAAGCTCTTGGTGCATAAAGAAGATCTGTAAAGTTGCAAAGACTAAAGTCTCAAATCCAAAGAGATATTCTTTATAAAAGTTAAGAGTCAACCACGCCTACCTAAAACGGCTCGTTCTAACACGCCCCCACATGTCTACGTCACTATGTGGGAAGATTTGCATAACGCTGCCCAAATGTGTACGCAAAGAAAAAAGGCATAACTTTTATTCTCGCTGTAGTATTGTTGCTGCCGCCGCCATGTCGTGAAGGTGCTGTGTTTCGTTTGTGAAAGCGAAACTACTTTGTTTGGTCTTCCAAAAGAGGATGATATAAGCGGAGTCCAGCCCGGGGTCGTCACATGTGGTTGACGCAAGCACACCCGCCGCCGCTCACTCTAGCCCGCCGTGTGT
>NW_015555703.1:2757469-2760905 GCF_001515605.1 Sinocyclocheilus anshuiensis
CAGACTGTAAGTACGTTTTTTATATTTAAAGAGTTTTTATACTTTTTATTTTTTATGATTCAAACGCGAGTTTTGGGCAGTGTAGAGTAGCGCTTGTTGTTTGTCATTTCTCCGATCACAAATGCAGACAGGGTTTTATGTTTACGCGGCGCGGCGCGATGCAACGCAACGCGTAAAAAGACAGTATACGTCATTATAATCAGTAATTATGTCCCCCACTGGATGCAACAAATGCCTCGTTTATAATGGGTTTTCATGTTTTTGTCTCGTCGCTCCTGCGGGACACGGCATCACAGTATGGTGAGGGGCGTAACATTTCCGTCACATGCTTGAGGTATTCGGCCAATCACAACGCACTGGACAGCTGGCCAATCACAGCACACCTTGCTTTTCAGAACGATGAGCTTTGTAAAAATCGACGCGTTTCAGAAAGGCGGGGCATAGAGGAGAAACAATAATGTACAGTATGTAGAAAATAATGTTTTTTGAACCTTAAACCGCATAAACACATTTCATTACACCAAATAATGTTCTTTTTAGCAACATCATATGACCCCTTTAAAGCATGATACAGAGCTAATAGACAGTAACAACTACACACAGCCCAGCCAAAGATAGGTTTGATATTGGGAGATCAGGGAGCCGCTCTCAAAATATGGTGCTCAGCGTGCATTCTACATGAAAAGACATTTGTCAGCATAGATATGTCTATACATATCTATGTTTGTCAGATGCTTAGCTCTGTTGCGCGACGAGCAGAGCAGACGCTTTCAGTTTAGAATTGAAGCGACCGTTGTCCAACTGAATTTTTTATATATTTTTTTCTATTAAAAAGCATAACGACGGTAATGTAAACGCAGCGGTGGCATCTTCTCATGCTAATTTCACCGTCACACTCGTAATGGTGATATCGCGAGACAACTCGACGAGAAAATCGTCACATTGTAATATCGCAAGATCTCGTGGCATGAGCTCTCGTCACCCCTACTGTTAAATACATAATAATGTTTATTTAAGTTGGCAAATTGGATATATTCACACCATTAACTTTTTATGTCACCAGTCATTTCAGTAGAAACTCTCAGTCACAGCATAGATTTAAATATGTATTAGGCTATTTAATCTGTATTTTATGACAGACATTCATATTTCCCCTCCCTTACCCTTTCATTCTTCTCTCATAACCCTTCATTATCTCTCCTGGTCCTGTTTTCTAAAAAAGTTCATGAAACACCCGTTCAACTAAACACAAATGAGATATGATAAGTATTCCTGATAAGAGAGAATAAGCAAATATCATGAAACCCTGCCTTTTCATATAACCATGTGAGAAATCCTCATGTACGACTCAGGAGATGCTGGTTTTCGACTCGGTCTAAGCATGTGAACTCTGATCAACAAGCACAAACTCTCTCTATCCATTCATGTTAGCTTGCTACACTCTTTTTAAAGAATAAGTTATTTGATGTCTAGTGATGGTCATGTTCATGCAAGCCTGATCTGTGCAGATGATAAGCAAATGAACCGTCATTTTCCTCACAGCTTACGAAACATTCTGGCTAAAACCACAATTTATCATTCCATCAGTGTGTCAGCAATGGATGCTCTGCAGTGAATGGGTGCCGTCAGAATGAGAGTCCAAACAGCTGATAAAAACATCACAATAATCCACAAGTAATCCACACCACTCCAGTCCATCAGTTAACATCTGGAGAAGACAAAAGCTGAAACAAATCCAGCATTAAAACATTTTAACCTTTAAACCATTGATTCTGGCTAAAATACAAGTCCATAATAACGCTTCCTCAAGTGAAAAATCATCAAGTCTGAATCAGGAGAGAAATCTGCACAGATCAAGCACTGTTCACAAGCCAAAACAGCTCTAAACAAGTTTGATGTGAGAGACAACAGGAGATGGACTTTTTCACCGGAGAAGGTGTTATTATGGATTTGTATTTTAGCCGGAAGCAGCGGTTTGCCGTTAAAACGCCTTAATGTTGGATTTGTTTCTTACAAACACACAGCTTTTGTCTTCTCCAGATGTTAACTGATGGACTGGAGTGCTGTGGATTACTTGTGGATTATTGTGATGTTTTTATCAGCTGTTTGGACTCTCATTCTGACAGCACCCATTCACTGCAGAGCATCCATTGCTGAGACACTGATGCAATTCTACATCCTCCAAATCTGTTCCCATAAATAAACAAACTCATCTACATCTAGAATGGCCTACATTTTCATTTTTGGGTGAACTATTCCTTTAACACATGCCATGTGGGTTGAGTTGATTCTAAATGTGAAAAAAAATTAAATTCAACCTTATTAACGAATCATGATTTCTCAGTCAAAACAAATGCATACACACCCTCTCAATGACATTGCCTCTCTTTAAGCATGTGCTATGGCTAAGAAAATACAAATTATGGGATTTTAGTATGAGCTGCACTGCATTTAGTGATCTAGTCATTCAGGCAGGGAAGGACAGACACCCATGCAATAAATGTTAATAATCGTGTGTAAAAGATGAAAGGGCTGCTCACATAATAAACAGGAGTTTTCTCTCTGTCTAACACTCCGTGGATCTTGACCAAGCCGGTCTCTCTATCAACAGTGAACAAGTTGACAGGTGGCTGATCAGCACCTGATCCAGTCAGTGAATACTGTATACTTGTCCTGGTCTCCTCATCTGAACGGATCTGAAAACAAATCCATTTCACACTTTAATGGGGTTTAAAAAGAAGCATCTGTTACATGAAAATGTCACTTTGCCTTTTTTTTTTTACCATGCAGTGATACATAACTAGAGTTTATTCATCCTAATCCTTGTAATTGATCATTCATGGCAGAACAGTGGGAAAAGTGCTTATAATTTTTTTTATTCTGGAGAGATCTTACAAATTACCTACTTGTTTCCCATTGCTCTATTTAATTTACAATGCAACTGTTCATCAAAACATCACTAATGTTTGGAAAGCTACCGTTCTGAAAAAAAAAAAAAAAATGAAAACAAAGTATTTTTCCCCAAGAAACAATGCAGAGAACTAAAAAATAAAAATTAGTGCTGTCAAATGATTAATCGCAATTAATCGCATACAAAATACAAGTTTTTGTTTGCATAATATATGTGTGTGTACTGTGTATATTTATTATGTATATATACATGCATGCATATATTTTGAAAATATTTACATGTATATATTTATATTCATATAATTTATATTATAAATAAATATATTTAATATATAAACATAACATATTTTTCTGAAATATATACATGCATGTGTGTGTATTTATATGTACATACTACCCTAAGTCTACTCTGAGAGTTAGTAGACATGTAGTTGCAAATTCATGAGAATTGGTTGACATGTAGTTGATATGTAGTTACAAAGTTACTTATAGTTAGTAGAATGTCTAAAGTGGACTATCGAAATAA
>NW_015555703.1:2761120-2764337 GCF_001515605.1 Sinocyclocheilus anshuiensis
GTGTAACCATACATAACTAGAGTTTATTCATCCTAATCCTTGTAATTGATCATTCATGGCAGAACAGTGGGAAAAGTGCTTATAATTTTTTTTATTCTGGAGAGATCTTACAAATTACCTACTTGTTTCCCGTTGCTCTATTTAATTTACAATGCAACTGTTCATCAAAACATCACTAATGTTTGGAAAGCTACCGTTCTGAAAAAAAAAAAAAAAATGAAAACAAAGTATTTTTCCCCAAGAAACAATGCAGAGAACTAAAAAATAAAAATTAGTGCTGTATTTTGGATGCGATTAATCGTTTGACAGCACTAATAAAAATACAAATAATGAAGATCTTACTTTGGCTATGTAATCCCGATTTATATAATTGACATTTTCCTTTAGTTTGTGTGGTGGGATTATCCATTCTCTCTTCTGTCTGATTTTCTTCTGTTGTCCTTCAGATGCTGAAGTGTTCAGGATCTACACAAACACACAAACACAAGTGTCTAGTTCACCTAATAATGTGAGAAACTAAACTGGAGAGCAGTAAAACAGGTGTAAGAATCGATCCAAAATACACACAATTAAATAATACTTTAACATTTTTTTTCATAATACATCTGTACACATGTACATACAAATTGTGTCTATTTTACACATTATGTGTATTTTACTCACATA
This sequence comes from Sinocyclocheilus anshuiensis, assembly GCF_001515605.1. Classification (NCBI taxonomy): domain Eukaryota; kingdom Metazoa; phylum Chordata; class Actinopteri; order Cypriniformes; family Cyprinidae; genus Sinocyclocheilus; species Sinocyclocheilus anshuiensis. The sequence continues at coordinate 2,761,787 of NW_015555703.1, forward strand.
TCTTTATTTGTTATTATCTGTGTGTTGTTGTTGTTTTCTCTGTTTACTGGAAGTTTCTATCACCAAAACAAATTCCTTGTATTTTGATTCTGACGAATTTAAAACTCGATTGCATCATACAAAATAAAAAATATTCTGCGCACAAGATGATATTTACCATAAATCCCGTTTCACATTTCATCTCAAGCATGCTCTCGAAAGATTCTATTGTCTTCTTGTAAACAAGTATGCTTATTTTTGAAAAATCATTTTTTTAGAGGCTACATTGTTTGGGGAGGTGAAAATAAAGCCACACATGGGGCTGCTGACATTTGAAAGAACCAGGTTTAAAAAAAAAGCAAACAAAGAATAATAGTGTTAATAAAGCTTGTGTTAGTTTTAATAAAAATAATTCTCTGATAAATGCCTTAAGTTGAAGAATCACCGACATACAGTCAACCTTTTGCTTTGACTTCGTCTTAATTCCCACCCATGCTCTCTTCCTCTGGCAATCTGGTAATGCAATAATTTAACTAATAACATCTATCTCTATGAAAAAGGTCAGTATTAGGTGACATCTAGCCTGTATATACAGTTCTTAAATTAATATCTTCTCATAGTTCATTAATAAAGAATGAGCAGCACACACACACACACACACACACAATCCTGGCTGAGAAGATTAAAGGAAAACAGCAGTTTACACACGTAAATCATATTAAATAATTACATTATTCATACACATTCACTGTATTGAACACATGTACACATTCAAACAAAAATATATAATAATAATAATGCTGGGTTGTTTCAAATATGGACTAACCCAGCTGTCGGGTTACATTTTTAAATAAAAATGTTAACCCAAAAGTTGGATTCGTCCATATTTGACCCAAAGTTGGTTTGAAACAACCCAGTATTTTTAGTGTTCATGAAGAAGTGTTTAGAGAGTGTTTAGGAAAAAATATCAAATGAAAGAAACGAAACTTTGAGGATGCAGACAGAAGAAGAGTTAAGATTATATTCGAGTCAACATGAACACTGGAAACTCTTCAGTCTTTTCGCTCACCGCCAGAATCAGCGCTACGAAGAGTGAAATGCCGCAGATGTTCGCCATCATGCGCCGCCGCTGCTGCCGTTACTCGCGGAACTTAGACGCGGACTGAAGTGCGGTCAGCGGCGGGCGGAGCTTCAGCACAGCGCCGGAGAATGCGGGAGGCAGAGCGTCCTCCTCCGACACACCCTGTCAACACTGATAACACCACACATAGTGCGTCCTCATAATGATTCTAAAGAATAGCATGCTAGAAATATGAAATATTGTATTAGTATTTGAAAAATAAAATGCATTGTCTTGTAATAATTTTTTTTAAATAGAACGTTCAGTCAGTTATCTGGCTTTGCTAATGTTTGCTATTATTTAGAATCCTCGGAGAATATTCAAAAGTAGCATTCCCATAATATTTCAAATGGAATGTTCACTTAATGTTCACAGAACGTAAACATTCATAGAACACATTTTTTGTTTGCTGGGCATGCAGCATTGATTCATTATTTAAAAGCAATGCTGCATGCCCAGCAAACAGAAATGTGTTTGCAAAATGGACATATCTTTTCATTTTTACAGTTCGTCGTTGTAGTTATTCATTGCTCTTTGTTGACATTGTTAAGCCCTTGGTAACCAAATCACTGACTATAGACAAGCCAATGACTAACTTTAGGCATTAGTGTGAAATGCGGGCTGAGAACTTGACATAGACCCCCCCCCCCCGAAATAATTTGTCTGTTCTGACTTTCAAACTATTTTTAGAGTTTGCTAAATTTCACAAATAATAAAAAAAAAAAAGTTACAAGTTGAACTGAATGTGACCATTTTAAGTAGAAATAGTGTATTCTTGTCAAATGTACTCCAATAGTCTTTTTTCTTTTTACAACTTTGATAATATATATATATATATATTTGTAAGACTTATCAATTTTGATCATCAATTTGTTTGTAACCATTAAGAAAGAAAGAAAGAAAGAAAACTGCTACTATGGAAGCTGTTTCCACTTCAAAGTAAAAAATAATAATAAACAATAAAGAGTTTTGAAATTTTAAGTAAGAAATAATTGTGAGATATAAAGTTACATTTTTAAAATATAAAGCTATAATGGCAAGAAATAAAATCACATTGCTTGTATTGTGTTTATTTGTTTTATGTGCAAGAAGATCAGAAGACATATGCATTTGTGGAACCAATAGGCGGATACAACTTCTGTGTGTCATGTGGAGTTTTACAGGTTTTCCCCAACTGTTTAAACACTATCCCAAAACTCTAAACACGAAACTCTAGCAAAAGCAAAAGCAAACACTGCATTCAAAACTATTCACTGTAACATTGACAAACAATCACTGAGTAACACAGGGCTACTGATTTGTGTGACTGCAGGATACTACAGTACACATACATATAGAGCATAGTGTAGATCAGTGTTTCCCAAACTTTTAGTCACGGCAGCCTTTGGAAATTTTAACAAATTTGTGGCACCCTACAAAATGAATTGTCGTCACATATTTGAATTTTCTAAC
>NW_015555703.1:2764498-2770638 GCF_001515605.1 Sinocyclocheilus anshuiensis
TCATTTTTTTTTTTTTACCAATTATCCAAATAATGTTTAGTCCTAGAAAGCTATTATTATCAGAACACAGGAGCATAACATAGCGGTTAGCAGATCAATGAATGGCAGCGTTACTAGAGTTGCCCATTTACCACACCATGTTACAACACAGTAGGGCTATTGCAGACAGAAACAATACTGTACTAGGCCTACATCGATGTTTCCTGTCGGCTCGATTTTTGAGTGGACTTTGCTGTTCCGATGAGCATGAACGGTATACGAGCGGAGCTGAGCGGAGCGCACACACATAGAGCAGATAATACCCAGAGCGTCACACCACCACATCAAAAAAGTGAAACCGGAGCGGTGAACTAATTTTCGGCAGCCGCAATTTCGGTGCATCTCTAATTATTGGCGACATCAGAAATGGATATTATATAATAGATGCTTTTTTGAACATTTTAGCAATTTAAAAATATTAAAAAAGGATTTTTTACACGGCACCCCTGCTCTCGACAGAAGGCACCTCGGTTGGGAAACACTGGTGTAGATGGTAGGTAACTCAATTCTGAATGTACAGTTGATAGTTGCAGCAGTTAAAAAAAAAAAAATACTGAAGTGCATTATCGCCACCTGCTGCCAGGTTGGTGCAGAAACACTATATTTTTCTCTGTGGCTCATGGCATCAATTGAGTTACTCCATGTTCAGCGTCAGTGGCTAAAAACCGTATTGTCAGTGCTGTGAAGTGCATTGCAATATCATCAAAAGCAGTACAGCAGGTGAACCCTGAAGATATTGGGTGGCTATTAGAAGGGAAGAACTGCAAACCTCCAAGCATAACAAGCCCTATATTAGCAGTGCTCAGCAAAATATGTTGCAAAAACAGTTATAGCAAAATCATAATGAGCAAAGTGGCCTCCAGAGAAAGACACCGGGTGGCCTTGAATCAAGAGGGCTGATCTATGGGCAGTTACCGATGGGATGTTGGAGCTTGATCAACCCAAACATCACTGATGATACCCGAACCCTAACCCAGTGCATCTAACAATGTATCTTTGACTCTCTCTCTCTCTCTCTCTCCCTCTCTTATGCTGTATAAAAGTCACATAAGATGCTTCACCAAAAATGGTGTGATGGTCAGATCTCTTATTATTGTTGTTGTTGTTGAAATATACAGTAGTTATTTTGACTAGTCTTACATATGACAGGCAAACTGTAACTACTGTGATAAGCGCAGCCTAACATGTAAGTTGAATATCCATGCCATAGCAGCTGGAATCTCCTGTCAAACCAAACCAGGCTGTGGTATATTAAAGAAGCAAGGGGGAGGTTCACTCAATATAAAATTCTTCACAGATGTCACCACACTCCGGTAAGACTTTACAGAATGAAACCAATGAAAGACAATCTATGTTGGAAATGCCAGTCGGAAACGGGTACCTTTTTACATTGTATTTGGGAATGTAGTCTTGTTAAGCCATACTGGAAACAGATTATGGATGTCATAAGTTGCTGATATATATGGCTCCGAGATATCTTTAACCCCTAAATTGTGTTTACTAGGTGACAAATCTCAAATAGGCCTACCTAATGTTTCAAAACATGTATTTTCTGTTATTATAGTATTACAATGGCAAGTATGATTATTTTGAGACACTGGAAGACAGTGAAAGCCCCAGGATTGAAAGAGTGGGCCGATGCAATGGTAAAAATCGCGTCTTATGAATCCATGCTTAATCAAATAAATGGTGTTAGAGAAGATGGGTTGTCTTCCTGAGAAGAGTTCTGGACATATTTTGTGTTCTGTCTTGCACTGAATTCTATTTCATGGTCAAAATGTGCATTTAGAAATGTGTAGGCTATCCCTGTATAATTATTGTAATGTTGTTCTTCTGTTGCCCATCAGCCTTCCAAAAAAACCAATAAATACCCTTAATTAAAAATAAATAAATAAATAAATTCTTGAAAATGAAATAAACTGGAAAAATGAAAACAAGACTTTTTTTTAAAGACAATGTACGTTAAAGGAAATTCCTCTTCTCATACTGCACAAACAACACACACACAAAACATTGCAAACATAGAAATGCTTTTAATGTTGCTATTTATAACATCATCAGCTTAAATTGAAATTAAACGCTAGTAAATACTGGTTCAGTAAAATGGCAAATTACATCGGCTAACTGAATTAGAATTTTCATTTTGCACCAAATGTTGCACATATGGATATGGGAAATGTAAATTAAAGGAGTATATCGTGCTGTTCTGCACATCGCATTTTAACTTGATTTTAACCAAGGCAGCGCAAACTCCGTGACCCTCCGGAACAAACCATTATTGTCGAACAGAGGAGTGGCGGTGCTATTCTAGCGCGAATATTTTGTGTTAATAGTGACATTGTGCTTTACATACCAAGATTTGGATAAATCAATAACATAAATATATTTAAAGCGTCTTGATTCTTTATTCAGTCTTGTCGGTTTTTCTGTTTTGAGTCCGGTGAAATGACGCGACGCCCCCCTCTGTTCCGTGAGCAATGGATCGTTCTGGTTTCGCCGCTCAGCGCGTCCGTTCGCGGTCAGTGTGTTTGTATTGACTGAAGCGGTAACGTTAATCTCAAATTACGGTTAAATAACATGTCTGTGGCTTTCGCTCCGCACCGGCAGCGCGCCAAGGGCGATATAACGCCTGCTGGGATCCAAAAGGTAATTTCACTGAATCACTTTTCAAGCAGAACGAAACCGATGCTAAGTGCGTTTGCGTTAGCGGGCTCGGCTAGTTAGCTGTAACATCTCTCCCGCCGCCGCCGCCGGACTCAAAACACCACAAACGAACAATTCAGACAGGTGTTTGTCACAGGATTCAACAGCTCCTGCCGAAGTAAACCCGAGCAGGACGCGGAGCTGATTTCGAGTCGTTGTACAGCGTTTTAAAGCCGTTGAAATCTGCTGGGCTCCGCTGTGTCTTTGTTAGCCGCTAACGCTCGGCTCTCATGAATCACAACAGAGGATTGTGTGAAAGCGTCGCAGTGTACACGTTTAAACGGAAAGAACGGTGCCAGCAAGTACTTATTACTAATATCGTTACTGTACACCTGTTTTTTTTTATGTTACAAGCACGTACGCTGATTGCCGACTTCTCCTGATCGATTACGCGGGTCTGATTTAATCGATCAGGAGAAGTCGGCAATCAGCGTACGTGCTTGTAACATAACAATAAAACCAAATCAGACACAAGTAACGAAAAGGCGTAGAATAAAGGTTATTCTACGCCTTTTCGTTACTTGTGTCTGATTTGATCATTTAAATATTTTTGGTAGCTGTTTTCATAAATCCTCCTGAGAACCAGAAAAAAAAGTTTTGTGAATTTTCTTTTCTTTTTTTTTAATGTCATTACATTGGTTGGAGCATAAGAAACAAATGATGAAAAAAGTATATTTTATTCTATGTCCGATCGCCAGGACTAAGTTATTAAAAAAAAAATTCATAGACATAAAAAGGCATCATGTATAGGAAAAAAACAATGTTTTATTTTTTCACTCACCAATCAGTTTTTAGATTTCAGGCTATTTGTAGCCAAACGTTGTACAAAGACGATTCTCAACTATGTAATGAAATATATAAAAGAATGATTTGATATACTACTGTACTTTATGGAATATGTGCGTAAAATATCCATAAATTGGTATTCCCCTTCTATACAATGTATCTATACACTGCATCTAATTTGCATGTTAATGTGTTCTTGGTGCAAAACATGAAAAAAGAAGTGTAAAAATGGGAGTAATAACTTGGCAATATTTTCATAAGAATATCTCATATTTCATAGGAATATTGATCTATTTTATATATATTTTTAACTATATAACCATGTATGTGACAAATAAAAAAAATCTTGAATCTATAATTTCTTTATTGACGACTTGTGCCTGATTAACATGCCGTTTGTCCTGGTGTCCTCTACAGAAGACATGTATGAAATGTATGCCCTGTTTCGTAAAAACAAAAAGTAATATTCCGAATTGAAACCCCATAAAATTTTTCTGAGATGTTTATTTTACGACAAACAATTAGTCAAACTAGTCAGAATTAAATCATTACAAAACATTATCATATTTCCCTTAGAGTGCTAAATTTGACCATTCTGTCAATATCAGTTATATTTAAAGACCAAGGAGAAGGTGTGTTTATGATCAGACCTCCTAAAAAGCCCTGAATGTGCTCTGTACAGGACATCCAGACTCAAAACTGTGGCATGTAGGGTTTCAGAGAAATTCACTAAAATACAGTGTCCTCTACAGAGGACAGAATCTATGCCTGGGTCCGATATAAAACGTAGCCAAACAAGCTTTTCATGTGGTCTTTCTGTTAGCTGCTCTCTCTAAATTACTGCTTTTCAGTCCTGGTCCTGGAAACTGCACATGTTGTATGTCTCCCTTATCTGAAATAATATGTTCAGTTCATGGAGCTGATTCTGAATCAGTGTATGTGCTATATACACATGCATGCACAAGCTTTTTTTTTTTTTTGCACAGTTTTTTTGTTTTAATATTTTTTTGTCTTGATGAAAATTGTCAGTGTTTTACTCTAAAACTGAAATGGCATGTCATTTTTTTTTTTCCTGAGGAAATGTTTTAGTTCAGCTGCTGCTGAACAACTCTGAAAGCATTGCACACATTAGGCGTTTTTCTCATTTCCAAAGTAGTTTGTGGATTCTGATGGCATGCATCATGCTACTTTAATTAAAGTTTAGGTTTTCATTTAATATTTAGTATTGTAGGTTAATTTAGGTGTCATTCAGCAGCATGTAGAAATGATTTGCTTGCACTTGTTGACCAAAAAACTATCGCTTGCTGAATTTGCACATGCTTGTTTCATAAATCAGTCCCAAAATTGTGATGATTAATATAATGACCCTATGCCACTGTCCTGACTGATGCATAAAACAGCAATTCAGTTTTTCAGTTCAGTTTGATTCAAGTTCAGACTGTAAACGGCTTAGTTTCCCCATGTATTTATTATATAGACCTCTTTGGTTGTGTTTTTGATGCACTGTGCTTCTTTTCCCAGTTTTCCATTACTTAGGTCTGATTTAATCAGCTAAGCTTTTAATTAATTAAGTTAAATGTAGGATTTGGCTTTTACTCATTTTCCCCGCATTATTTTGTTCTTTTTCTATCTTAATGTTTAATTAACTTTGTGACATTTCATCTGCAGTTACTGGATGAAAACAATCAGTTGATTCAGTGCATCATGGACTTCCAGAGTAAAGGAAAAACAGCTGAATGTTCACAGTAAGTTCTCTGTTACATCAGTCATGCATATGCACAGTCTTTGATGTTTGAGTCTTAACCCTTGTGCAACAATTTTAAAAAACATTACAAGAGGTCCTTAGAGGACAAAAAATGTCTGTCCAAAAACACACACATATATATATATATATATATAACACATATATATAGTTTGTATATATAACGCCACTGTAGTTTTTTTTATGAAACACTAACACAAAAAATCTATTATTTTCCATATACTAAATGCTGTAAATAATTATGTGATTTGAATTCAGTTGGCAGTATTTTTCCAGCAGAATCAGAAAACATGAAAAGTTGAGTATTAGCTCCATAGACCAAAACTGTGAAAATGGTGCTATCAGATGAAAAAATAAATAAATATGTATATATTAAGGTTGTGACGGTGAGGAAATTTTCCCACTGGTTAATCGACGTGTGACAACACCGGTAATACCGGTATCACCGCGGGGGCGTTCCCTCTTTTCCTCGCTTTCCTTTGCTTTTAAATAGCTTGTAAAAGCGGTGTGCGCATTTTACTTTCACTTTCAAATAGCGGCAATTCGGCGTAAAGCAATTGTTTGTTTTTAGTTCGTTTGAATTTTCCCTCTTTTCCTCGCTTTCCTTCGCTTTTAAATAGCTTAAAAGCACCGTGCGCATTTTACTTTCACGAATTAGCGGCAATTTGGCGTCAATTGCTTGAATACAACAACAAAATACAACGTCAAACTCACTTTAGCCTATAGGCCTATATAAAACATAGAACTTTTATTAACAAAACAAATAAAAATACACCATGCCATAGGGCAGGCTATGCCTAATATAAAATAACAAATAACTTACATAAAGTTTAATAGGTATACAAAACTG
>NW_015555703.1:2770654-2792833 GCF_001515605.1 Sinocyclocheilus anshuiensis
ACGTAACCGGTGTAGCGGCTTAACACCGGTATCACCGTCAGCACCGTCTATCGCGGCAAGCCTAGTATATATATATATATATATATATATTTAAAATGTTTGTCCTTAAGGTCCTGAGTGTAGCTATTTTGTTACCTCGTGTAAAATAGATCTATGAAAGGAAATGAGGGTGAAATATTGGAATTCCAATAAAAAAATGCACATTTGGGCAAAATGTATGCTGTTTGCATTAATAGCTTGAATGTAAAAAAAATAATGTCCCTAAGGGATGCACAAGGGTTAAGGCAAATATTGGGTACCTTAAAGGTAGTGCTTACATTGCACATTTACATTCTCAAATATTGTAGGATGCTGCATTATTCTTTTCCTAATTCAGTCTGTGATCAAAGCACGTTTCTCATTGCTGTCTTGCAGCTACCAACAGATGCTACACAGAAATCTAGTGTATCTGGCCACAATAGCAGACTCCAATCAGAACATGCAGTCTCTGCTGCCCGCGGTGAGTATTTATTCCCAGTTTCACATCTGACACGGGCTGAATGGCTTTAGCTATGGTATGTTAAAATGGTAACAAACAATTATATATTTATATTTATTTTGCATAGTTGATATGTGCTGTATGATGTGTCACAGCACTGGTTTGAATTGAATTTGAAGTAATGTCTCTCTGTTTCTCAATAGCCACCCTCTCAGAACATGGCCATGAATCAGAGTGGAGCGACTCCACAGCTCCCCCACGGTCACAGTATGCCGTCAGATGGGCCGCCCGCAGCACACATGCAGAGCCAGATGAATGGACAGATGCCAGGTACATTCACAGCAGTGCACTCACTGACAAACTCTGAGAACCAGCGACTGAGGAAACCTAAATCCATAGAAGTACGGAGGCACACTTGTGGAGAAATGCTGTCAAGTGTGAATGTTTTCAAAAATAAAAACCATGTAGTTTTTATTTATCAATTAACTTAAAAAACAAACAAAATGAACATCAAATCAAATAAATATTTGGCTTTAAAACAGCTTATTTCTAGGTGGACTTGCTCACAGTTTGCAGGTAGTTTGTTCCAAGCATCTTGGAGGTGGTGCCTTTTTTTTTTTTTTTTTTTTATTATGGTAAGATTAGAATGTTATTTCAAATTGTAGGGGTGGGAGAAAAAAAATCAGTTCTCTGATGTATCGCTATTCTTAAAAAAAAAAAAAAAAACATTTAAAAATACAAAAATGGTGCAAAGGTCAAAAGTTATAATAAAAAAACAAACATTTAATAACATTTTTTGACAAAATTATAATATAACATTAAAAAATGGTAAAATATTTAATTTAATACATTTACTAACATATGATGTTTGTAAGTAATGTCTGTCCTATTTTACAGGCAGGAGACATAAAGTGGTTGTACTAGGCTTTCGTACACACTTTGAGAAGATATATTTTTTAACATTTAAAGCAGTTTAATGCAGTTTCTTGATAATATCATAAGCTGACATTGAATAAAAAAAAACAAAAATAGACAAGGTATTGTAGTTGGGCCTAAACTTAAAAAAAGTACAAAAATGTACCTTTCTCATCTGAGTTGTACTTTCATAACTTGTTTTAGGTACATAATTGCAGCCTAAGGACCTGTTGTGGACCTTTAAAAATATAGTTATGTTTTGTTCCCCTAGGAACAAAATTTTACCTTCACGGTACCTTTTTTTTCTGCTAATGTAAACTCATTAATAAGAAAAAAATGTAGTTCACAAAATAGTTTTGGAATCAGATTGGATTGTGAGGTGCCTAAAGATTCCCACCCCTATAAAATTTATTTTCTTACTGGCACACTAAAGCAAAATATATAAATAACCATTTTAAATCAAATGTTTTTGTGAAGCATCTAATATGTTTACATGTTATCTTCTCATTGTTTGCTATTGGTCATGTGCTTCATGTGATTTTTTGAATGCTTAAAGGATTTTGTTTTTGTTATGTTTCACATTAATTGCGAAGGGGTTTGTTTTGTTGATCACTGTCTGCTTCTGCAGGTCCAAACCACATGTCCATGCAGGGCCCCGGGCCCAATCAGACTCCCAGCATACCCAGCGGCTCCATGAACATGCCACCCAGCAGCCACGGCTCCATGGGGGCGTATAACCACACAGTGCCCTCCTCGCAGGGAATACAGTCACAGGGGCAAATAAACATGAGCCAGGGGCAGCCCATGGGCAGTTACGGCCCTCGGCCCAACATGACCATGCAGCCCAATCAGGGTACTGCTGCCCTCTCATTTCAAAGCAATGCTTTAACAATAATATCAACCACATAATGATAAACGGTATGTTATGAGTGCTTGTGTTTTGCTCTAGGGCCTATGATGCACCAGCAGGCTTCTTCCCAACAGTACAACATGCCCCCTTCTGGTGGCAGTGGGCAGCATTACCAGGGGCAGCAGAACCCCATTGGCATGATGGGTCAAGGCAATCATGTGATCGGACAGAGGCCCATGCCCCCCTACAGGCCGCCACATCAAGGTACGCTGAAATCTCTTGCTCAAATATTGATTCACTCAGTTTTTGCTTTGATTCACTCATGTCTGTTTTGTGTGTTTTTAGGACCTCCTCAGCAATATCCTGGTCAAGAGGAATACTACACGGAGCAATACAGCCATGGAGGACAGGCAGCGTCAGAGGGTAGGATGCGTTCTCTTGCAAAATGCTTTTTCCTGCTTTAGTATAGCACAAATGTGACCCTGGACCACAAAACCAGTCATAAGGGTACATTTTTGAAAATGAGATCTATACATCTTCTGAAAGCTGAATAAATAAGCTTTCCATTGATGTGTGGTTTGTTAGGATAGGACGATATTTGGCCGAGATACAACTATTTGAAAATCTGGAATCTGAGGGTGCAAAAAAATCTAAATATTGAGAAAATCATCTTTAAAGTTGTCCAAATGAAGTTCTTAGCAATGCATATTACTAATCAAAAATTAAGTTTTACTATATTTACAGTAGGATATTTACAAAATATCTTCATGGAACATGATCTTTACTTAATATCCTAATGATTTTTGGCATAAAAAAAAATCAATCATTTTGACCCATACAATGTATTGTTGGCTATTGCTACAAATATACCCCAGCGACTTAAGACTGCTTTTGTGCTCCAGGGACACACATAATCTTTACCAAATTGGAAAATGTTATGTCCAATTTGAGACCATATGATCTGCACCCACTTCCAGACTACAGGCCACTCCAGACTAGGCATGGGCCGGTATGAGATTCTGACGGTATGATAACCTTAGATAAAAAAAAAATATCACGGTTTCACGGTATCACAATTATTCGGTATCACAGTATTTTGCGATTACAGCTCTAAAATATGTTATTTTTAAATGTCTGGGTAAAAAACAACTTCATTTTCCACTGAACACAATATATTTTATTTTTAAGAAACATATAGAACATTTTGGAACAGTAAACATGTCAGGCTAAATAATTCAAATAAATAATTTAATTCTTCTTAATTAAATTAAGTGCGGTCACTTAAGTGAGCCTAAACCTGCAGCTCAACAAGAACATTTTGGAACAGTAAACATGTCAGGCTAAATAATTCAAATAAATAATTTAATTCTTCTTAATTAAATTAAGTGCGGTCACTTAAGTGAGCCTAAACCTGCAGCTCAACAATAATCAGAACATCTTTTCTTTTCTGTGAAAAAAATAAAAAATCCTTCTAAATGAAAAAATGCAGTCACTTAAGTGAGCCTAAAGCTGCAGCTCAATAATCAAAAACATAATTTCTGTAAAAAAAAGAAATCAATAAAAAAAGTCAGTCATTAAACCTGCAGCTCAACAAGGTTTTTGGAGACATGCTCACTTTTACTACACATTCCTCTTTCAGTCCAAGTTATGATGCAGGAATGTTCACCTTTCCTGGATTAAGTTTGGAGCGGTGAGGTAAGAGGATGTGTGCACATGCACACATAAGAAAAGAGGTTAGCTAGTTAATTAGCCATGTTATCTGCCTCGGTAGCAAGCCAGATAGTATTTATTTCAACACTGAAACAAACGGTAGGTGGGTCTCTGTCTTGATCGGGGGTGAAAGAGGGAGAAATGAAGGTGACAGATATATAGATTACGTACGACCTGGAAGTATTTATTTAGCGATCGGCGCTAAAACGTCATCTGTACGGAACATCGTTGTGTACGGAACATGGTTAGTCTACGTTACCCGAAAAATTCCCATACGGCAGACTTCATCTTTTTCGACGGGGATAAAAGTTCCAGGGATTCACCTCCTTGACTCGGTGACTTTTCCAAACTGCGGTATACCTTGAAACCGGTTATCGTCCCATGCCTACTCCAGACTAACCCACAAGTGTTTGTTAAACTCCTCTAGTTGATTCTTATGAAAAGATGCTTAATGAAGTGAGACCAGATTTAGTTTTAGATTTCTTAATCAAAGAAAAAATTCAGAAACCTTTTATTTGCTTTGTTGTTTTATATAGTTAGTTTTTTTAATTTACTTTTTCTATTTTTGTCTTGTTTCTCGCAATAAATATAGCCGCGGTAGCTGTATGGTGCTAAATTATAAAAAATCAATCACTCATTTTTAATGTTTGTCCTAAATCAGATAAATTTGTATTCATTTCTTAAAACCTATTCACAAAGGTCCCCTTCCTAATAAAAAGTTACTCCACCTCAAAATCAAACCAAAAAAAAAAAGATATATATATTTTACGCAAATGTAAGCTGAAATGAGCTTCTCATGAAAATGTACAGTGTGTATTAGGGCTGGGTTGATAATACTGATGAATTGGTTTTGGTTCATCGTCACTTTGTTGAACCAATAAAGATCGACCTTTTACTCTGTGCTATTTTCTATTGATGTGTGAACAACACATTACTAAACATTATTTGTAGCACACCTGCCATCCAATCATTGCAATAAGGTTTGTGATTTTTCTTTTAGTTTTTGAAGTCTTAGTCTTCAGGTTTTGTCAATTTTATCACAAAATTCAAATAAAACTAAAGTTCATTCACTCCGTATCAGCAGCAGAAACTCAGAGGATCATTAAAATTCTGATGGTTTCTCTGCACAACCGACAGCTGAACTGCTTCAGCGTTACTCTCCCATCCCCGTCCTCTCAGCCTGAATGTAGTAGTGCAGGAGGACACCAGGCAGGCTGTAGCATGAGGATAAACAGTGTGACGCAGACACTCTTAGCAGGAGTTCCTGGTTATTTAGCGGGTAGCTTTGCTGATGCTTCGTGAATCCTTTGGTCCTCTTCCTGTAGGAAATGCACAGTATGGTCAGCAGCAAGAGGCGTATCAGCAGGGTCCACCGCAGCAGCAGGGTTACCCACCGCAGCAGCAGTACACAGGACAGCAGGCTTACCCTGGACAGCAGCAGGCCTATGGTATGAATCATACCCACAGATTCATGTCTGAGACATCAGAAGACTCTATTGATTAATGTGGATCCAGAAATGTTAATGTTTGCAGACAGTCATATTTTTAACACACTGGTCAGAACGTGTAATGAAGATGAACAGATGTAGTTGTTGTTAAACCTGACAAATATTAAGGTTTCTTTTATAAAATATCACGATTATATATAAAAAAAAAAAAAAAAAAAAAGAATTATTGCATTTTCACATCAAGCTCAAATCAAGGAAAAACATCAACTTGCATGGTTTGCTTACAGATTTAGTCGCAGCAAATGGCACAATCGAGCACATGAAAGAGGACCGACTGACTCTATTACACTTTTATTTGAGCAAAAAATCTCAATAAAGACTACTTAACTCCAACTTACATGGTGTTTTCATCTCGTCAGAGCGGTTTCAATTAAAATGAAATGTTTTCAGGATGAATAACCAGATGATGCTTAATAAATCAAGAGAAGCAGAAGCCTTGATCACTTAAAATTTTTTTTTTATCTTTGTTTAACCTTCAATCTTTGTTTTCCTGGTCATTGTGTAGTGCTAAATACAGACTTCCAGTGGAAAGTAAATTAATGCAGAATAGAGAATAATGAAGAATGGATGGCATACCATGCTTTACTTGTCTTGAGAGAGGACATTTTTCTGCACATGCTGTGAATGATAAAGAAAAAATTGGAAAAAGGACATAAGACATGACATAACATGAAATTATCTGAACAAATTGTGAAGGTCAGCGGTTTGCTTAATCCGTTAACAGTCTACATTCATAGTAAGAATACGGAGAGAGAGAAAAAAACACCCTTTCTTTTATATCAACAGCTCCGTCTCAGGGCGCTCCAAGTCAGTACCCGAACTATCCCCAGAGTCAAGGGCAGCAGTATTCGGCCTACAGAGCGCCACAGCCCGGACCCCCGCAGGGACAGCCGCAGCGCCCCTATGCTTTTGACCAGGTCAGAAACCCTCCCGTCACAGCAGAGCATTGCCGAAATCTTTCTTTATAAATACTTTAGTTAATAACCTTTAGTTAAGGTGTTCACAGTGTCTCTGACAGGGTTTCTGCGGGTCTTAAAAAGTCTTAATTCGCCCTTCCAAAAATTAAATTAAGGCATTAAATGTTGCATGCACTACAAAAAAATGACTCCTCCTCAGTAATTTGGTCTCGTTTTCCAAGACAAATATCTAAACATCCTTAAATCCAAGATACATTTACTTGAACATACGAAGTTTTGTGTTCTGAGAAATTAAGCAGAATTGAGTGAGTTTATGCTTAAAACAAGAATGAACATCTGTCAATGGAGAATGAGAACTTGGTTTCCCTTTGAATCAAATTGGTTTTCCTGAGCCTATTGGATTTGTTCTTGTTTTAATCAAACTCACTTTATTTTGATCAATTTCTCATACACAAAAACAAGAATTCTTGTGGCATTTTGCTTCCCAAGAAAATGTGTGTTTAAGAATCTTTAGATATTTGCGTTTTTTTTTTTTTTATGAATTCAAAACTAACAGATTTTCGAAAATTCCATTTTCAAACTTTGAAATTTCTTTTACAAGATATTTACATTTAGAGACCATATTGGTGTTACATTCAATTTTTTCCTTACATTTTCTTTACTTGGTCTTAAAAAGGTCTTTAAAAGTCATAAATTTGACTTCATAAAACCTGCAGAAATCATTGTGACTGTACTCATCAGCTCCTTTTCAAACACTTCTTTCTCACTGTCTTGGAATCATTAAATGAGACAATTAAATCCGTACTTTTAATCCGTAATATTTCCATCTTTAAAGACACCAATGTTTCCGAGTGTGACACATGACTCTTTTAACGTTCAGCAATACAATGTCAGTTGTTGAGTCTGTCAGACTAGCTGTGTTGTAGCACAGGCCTACGGTCACATCGTATCTTTCTTCACAGGGGCAGTATGGCAACTACCAGCAGTAGATGACGAGCATTTGACTTCCCGCCCTAGCATTTCTAATTTGGAGCTGTGTGTGATCTGAAGAAGGGCTACTGTGCTCTCAAAATCTCTACGCATCACCTACGAAGAGATGCATCTTCCCTGCTAATGTAGACTGAACTCTTCATTCGGCCACAAGCATTTGAACAAACCGATCAACGATTGGCTCGATTCTCAGCACAGGTGATCTAATCGTGAAACGACTATAAAACTCACTTGACAAAAATAAGAAAGCGTACACATTTTAAGAATTTCCTGTCAACTCATATGTGCATTTTTGAGTTTAACAGAGAAGCAATTTCACAGCAGCAATGCCTTAAGTGAAACAGCTGCCTTATTCTCAGCAACTTACGAAATCAGTGAAAATACATAAACACACAGCAGTGGAACGTGTTTTGTTTTTGTAATAAAGTTCATTGTGCGTTGTTGTTGTTGTTGTTGTTTTTTTCTCCTCTCCTGCAAATGTCAGAGAAGCAATAATGCTGAGGTGTGAATTAAGGCTAGTGGAGAGGTGGAAAATGGTTTTACATTTCAGGTTCAAAACTATGCTATGATGTATAAATGTATTTTATGGTTTATCAAATAGAGCTCAGATTGAGCCCAGGTGTTGAACGGTAGCTCAAAGTGTCGTCCCGTGTGCTTATTGACTGTATTGAATCTTTGTTTTCTATTGTTTTTGAAGGTGGGACATTCCATTTTAAAATGACATGTATGTCTTGCTGAAATTTGATTAAACTGTTCTGGTACTGTAGTGGTTTGTAGTGAATAGTGTAGTATTCACTAGGTTTGTAGTAGACTGAAGAGTTATTGAAGTTCTCAAACTTGGTATCAAAGAAGCAAGTATCTTGTAGAGGGACTGGGGATGCTCTACCTTCTTGCAAAGTTCAGCTCCATCCCTGATCAAACACAACTGAACCAACTAATTAAGCAGGTAGGTAGATCTCCAGGAACAGGATTGGGTACCCCTGCTCTACTCCATCCTGTGCAATAAGCACAGCTACACAACCAACAAGGCCTTGTCTCCATCACATGCCTGCTGAGAAATAACGGTTCACTCTAAGGGTACTTTGATATTAATAAGCTCAGTCAAAGGTGCAACAGTTGATGCAAAATTTGGACAAAACCCACAATAGTGTCCAGCCATTCCCAGGAATCTGTGTGACTCCCTGCAATTGGTAAGAACTGGAAACACCCAAATTAACAACATTTTTGATTCAATTGGACAAAGCTGTCCATTTTCCACTACTTTGTCAAAGGTAGGTGACCGTAGCCTATTCCAGAATTCCAAATGCCCTTGAAAGGCACTTCAGGAAGAGGACGCCATTCGTAGGGATGTTCCAAATGAAAACGAACAACTCAAGCCCTTCACGAAGGGCCCTTTCAGAGGTCAGTTAGTAAAGGGTACATGCAATGGTCCCTTTGAGGAAGTTATTTCCATTAGTGATCATGCGATCTTGGGGTACGAGGTCCTCGGTTTCATTTGCCTCTAGATGCAGTGGATCCTCCTCATCTCCTGCAGCCAAGCACAGTTTGTGTAACATTACGCACGCTGCGACAGCCTTTCGGGTAAATATGTGGTAAACCATCAAAGATTGCAGAAATATCGCCCATCGATGGTTCTTCACCATTCCAAAGGCTCTTTCTATTATAGATCGGGCCTTAGCATAGTGCTGGTTAAAGCGTTCTTCAACAATGCCTCGTAGTGGTTCTTTAAAATGTGTAGTGAGGCAGATTGGCTCTTTTAAACAAGGATGAAAAGGCCAGGTGGAGGGTATGAGCTTGAGACATAAACATGACAGTTTTTTAAGACCCTGGAGTCATGCACGGACCCCAGGAACCCAACAAAAATATCCAAAAACTTTGCATTGTGGTCACAGATTGCCTGGAGGGTGATTGATGGGTAAAGTTTCCTGTTGTAGTAGCACTGACCTAAAGCTGGAGCTAATGTGGCTGCCATTGATAGCTCCTACTGGCCTCCTAAAAGCAGCATGCCTGCTCAACCTCTCAAAACCTTCACCAATCTCCTCCAGCTTCTGAATGGGCCTTCAGATGATGGCTGAAAGATGTGTTATTAGTGCATTACAGACTGGGTCACATGCCCAGTGTGCAGTTATCATTGGCACACTGAAAGCTTTAGCTACAACTCTCCACAGGCAAGCCAAAAAAGAAAGACCAGTCATTCTGTGGTCTTTCCCCAACCATGATGTCTTTCCTAGTGCACAAGTCAAAGGAAATAATTTAAGGCTTTTCTCTTTAAATGGAAGTCAGGCTGATGTGCTGGATGCTGCATGCACACGCAGATGTCAAAGTCACATTTGGTCAAACAGTGTCTTTGCCAAGGGCGTTCCAAATGCTTACAGTAATGCCCTACACCCTTCAGAGAACTAACTTCAAGGGCTCTGCCATTCGAAGGAAGTAGGGCACAATTCTGTTGGAAGTGGCCTCTCTTCCAAACAAGTATTATGGGAAATGCTTTGCTATTGGGAACCACTGGCACAGAAAAGCTTCAACCATACCACTGGATACCATTGTTGAACTAATGGGTGACCATTAATCAGGCAATTTAAATATTCATTTTAATCCTTTCTGTTTTCTTGTAACTAAAAGCATGCCTATGGCTGTCGGATCCTGGAACATCAGGGTGATTTGGGAGAAAACGGGATCAAAATGCAAATGTTAGAGCAGTGGTTCTTGGCTCCGGTCCAGGGAAACCACTGCACATTTTGTATGTCTCCCTTATCTGACAGACTAAGTTCAGTTCATGAAGTTCTCTGTAGAAGGGCTTATTATTTAAATCAGGTGTGTAAATAAGGGAGACATATTGGAATGAGTTATATTACTATATATAGGATCTTTAATGAAGTCTGCATTGCAGAAATAAGACAGTAACCAAAATAAACTTGATCGATTAAGGTGTACATTGTATAAGGTCATGTTATCTGTGTTCACTAACTGTGCTGTCATATAGAAAAACATTGCTTCTGTTCATCTCACAATTATAATTCAGAGCACCTCTCAGGCCAAGACTGTGAGCTGCCACAGTGGGAAATGACTGCAATCATCGCTGGAAGGCAGAATATTTCCCTCCTTCTCTCTTCTTTGTCTTTCTCTCTTTATGGTAGAGGGTTTGTGGGGAGGAGAGAGGGGGGGATGCAGCTCTCTGGGAGGAGAGAGGGGGGGATGCAGCTCTCTGCACACTTTAATTGGAGATGTGTCACACTAAATAAATAGTGTGAAAGCAACCAGCAACTAGAGGATTGAACTAGCAGCCCAGGGGAAGCCGGCAGCTTTATTAGGTAGCAGCCATCGTGCCATAGGGCCATAGATGTGTGGCAACGTTAACCAACTTTCTGCCAGTGCCTTACACAACGGTAGTCGCTATTACCAGAACTTTAGGCATGTTCATTTTACTGATTATTCTAACCATACATTTACATGGATAAACGTATTATATGCCATAGGTTTGAATACCTTCTCAGGAAAAAAACAAAACATTGATTGGGTATGTAATGTTTTTAAGAAACATTTTTTTTGTTATAGACCTTATGCTTCAGAGAAACAAGTGCACAGCCATTTTTAAGATTTTGTCTTTGAACTCTATAGCGTCACTGTTTGAGTAATTCGCTGGTGAAGTGGATTTACTTACTGTAGAGTAAACTAAAGTTATCATGTACATGTAACGTTCAAAGCGGATGTCATAACAAATGTCAGTAGACCAAGAAGTTTTTTTCTTAAATGAGCAGTTCATTCATAAATTCGTATGAACTTACCTTTACGCTGTGGAAATATAAAAGGAAGACAGAAGACAACGAGGACAGTGCTGAAAACGGGCGGAACTACATAAGGTCTATACCTGCTGACAAAAATGGCTGTCTAGGACCTTAAAATGTTCGTCCAATCACTGCATTCAATCCGAGTGCAATGATTGGATGTTCTACCTGCCTGTCAACCTATGCATTTGCATACCTCCACGCAGCCAATAGCGAGAGTTTGGGGCGTGTCTACTATAGCAGGCTGAGCCAGAGGGTGTTAATTGGAAAAATAAATTCAGATTCCATTACAGAAGTGCAAGCTAGGACTTCAGGTGGCTCAGGGTGGAGAGAGATTGGATGGTTTACAGGTCTGCGAACAAAACCGTACTTAAAAAGCTTTCTGTACTTGTTGTGGAGCATTTAGATCTTCTCCAGTGGTATCATTACAAGTTGAAATGGGAGAATTGCCTCTAGAACAACGAAGGCATCAGTTGAGGATGAGGTAAAGGGACACCTGGAAAGCCATCCAGTTAGCTTACTTCTGAAAGATTGTTGGGAATATTAGTACAAAGGAATAGCAAGCTTTGGTTGGGTAGTAAGGAAGGAGGAAAACAGCTTGGGATTGAAAGACATTGAAATCGCCCCTTCTGTTGCTAAACCAGTAATTCCCCCTTGGATTTTCCCTATGCCACTGATTGATTTACAAATACACAAAGTAATAAATAAAATGGAAATGAACATACCAACTGATATACAGTATTGGGAAGGTTACTTTGGAAATGTAATAGGTTACAGATTACAAGTTACCCTATTTAAAATGTAATAGTAGTGTAACTTTTTCAATTACTTTGTTAAATGTAACTGATTACTTTTGATTACTTTTTGATTACCTTTCTAAATTTCTAATTAATGTTTATTTGCAACTGTTAATAATTTTCAAACATTTAAACCATGCAGGGTTAACTTTACAGTAGGGCTCAACCCTGTCAGCCTTTCAAAATCCTTCATCACTTGAATTAAGATGGTCACATTTGAGCACATCCACCACAAAATCAGACTTTAGTACCGCCTTTTTAGTAGTTCAACAATATATAATTAAAGAGTATTATTCCGTATTACAGGTATTTACAGATGGGTCAAAGGAGCCAGAGTCTGGAAGAACAGCAGCGGCAGTACACATTCCTACCTTTAAAATAAAAATCGCAAAAAGAATATCGGATCCCGTGCCAGTATTCACTTCCGAGTTATTAGCTATGTAGCTCTGCAGTGGATCGATGAAGTACAACCAGCACGAACTGTGATATGCACTGACTCAATGGCTTCTCTCACTAGCCTACTGAGTGGAAAATATGAAGCACGGCAAGATTTAGTATTTTAAGTTTTGCAATGTTTGTTTAAAACAGGCAGTTTGGGATTTTGGTAAACTTCCTCTGGGTGCCGGCACATGTGGGTGTGGATGGAGACGAGGAAGTGCACCTGCTGGCAAAGAAGGCCTTGAATCATCCACAAATTGAAATTAATTTATCTTTCAGCAAAGCTGAATTCAAGAGAATGAAATCAATTGAAATAAGAAAGAAATGGAAAAGTGGATTAAAAGGAAGACATCTTTACCAGGTTCAGGAGTGTGTTGGAAATAAGAGGGAAATATGTAATTATTTCAAGATTAAGAATTGGACACACAGCATTAAATTATAGTCTTTGTAAAATAGGGAAGCATGAAACAGGCAATTGTGACAAATGTGGAGATCCAGAACCAGTGAAGCATATTCTGCTGCATATGAACGGGAAAGACTTCGGTTAATTAATCAATTAGGATGGCTGGGAATTGATAACATTTCACTAAAAGTATTATTAGGAAACAGGTCAATGCAATCAAGAGTTCATGAAATATTAAGTATTTAAAAAAAGAGACAGGAACAATGGATAGAATATAGTTTTTTTCTCTTCTCTCTCAAATCAATGTGCACTCCACACTCCAGATCAGTAGGTGGCTTGCCAAACCACCATAAAACACCAGATGAAGATGAAGAAAAATAAAAAGAAGTGGAAGTGCAAGCTAAAATACAAAGACTTGCCAAAATACACAGAGACAGACAACGAGGAAAAACAAGTGTAAACACTGGCAATGTTTTTACAAGATGGAGGAATTTGATGAAATGTTTGAGTTTCTTCTCGACAGGTAAGCTAAACTTCAAGTTAAAAGTGTTCCTAATATGTTGGAGCTTTTATTGAAAGTAGCCGGATTTTACTGTATCTGTTGAGACATGCCTTCTCTTTATAGAGCTGTGTTTGTGATGTTTGAGTGAGCAGAAGTGTGAAGCGTGAAAGGGGCGTGGCAATGTTTGCTTGAAAACATGATGTTTTTTTTGTAGTTCTGCTAGATGACACTAGTAGAGCGGAAACTACATGCTCTTGCTTTAATAGGGCATTGTGTAATTGTATTCCAAGTGAATGATCTGTGGCATCATATCTGAGTCACGTTTCCATTTCTAGTAATGGTTTCTGATCAGCATGTTCACATTAAAGCAAATTATCTAATCAATACTTGAAAATAAGGTAGGACATCTCTACCCTAAAATGCAGTGGCATCAAATTTGCAGTTCAAAATGTATTATAAAAATATTATTATATTACATAAGTGTTTCATCACTATATATTTTTTATTTATTTATTTTATTAAGAACATTATATAGACAAAGATAAAAGCAGTCACAATGTAGAACAAAAGAAAAAAAAAAACAAAACAAGAAAAATAAAACTACAGGGTACAAGACAGGGGTATATAACTAATCACAAAAGATCACATCAAAGGAAAAGATTAAAAGACTTACAGATTTCAATTGTTTTTAAAGCCTTCTTGTTACACGAGTTAAAGATAGTCCCAAAGTAATGCTGCAATTCAGCAAGCAAAACATAAAAAAGTGGTTTTTGACCTGAAAATTTACATTTATGTATATAAAATTTGGTTAATAAAATAAGAAGATTAAGTAAGTATATTTTGTCCTCAGCTTTCCTAAGCTTGGCTAGAGCACTCCCGTAGCTTCTCATAAATTTACCAATATCAAATTTGAGTAACTCCCAATTAATGCTAAAAGAGCGTTCCCTTACTGCTTTTTTTCCAATAATGGTTAATGAAATAATTAATTTTAAGCTTAACGGTATTATGAGATAATAGAGAGCTGTTTGACTTCCAATATGATGGTTTAATAGCATTTAAAGTGCTTACAGAAAGCTTAATTTTTATATAGATAGCCTTATGGTCAGTTAGGGGAGTTGGGAGAATATCAACTAAAGTACTGGGAATGTCAATAGAATTAGAGATCAGCCAAAAGTCTATACGAGAGAAATGAGAAGCAGCCTTGTTGCTCCAGGTAAATGCTTTAGTATTAGGGAATTTGGACCTCCAGACATCAATCAAATCAAGTCTCTCCATGAATTGTTTAAATTTTAAATTAAGTGATGAGGGTCGGCCGGGAGGCCATTTATCAAGAGCACTGTCAATTGCAATATTGAAATCCCCACCTGATAACAAGCAGAGAGTTTGGGAATTTTTTCAGACAGTATAGCAGTCTGCTTTCTATAAACTCAAGAAAACTAGCATTCTCAGACCTTGAATTAAATCCATAAATATTGGCCATAATAATAAAAGTTGAATTAAGATCAATGACATGACACAAAAAATGTCCATATGAATCACAGTCCGAGTGTAATATATTCCCTTTAAATGCATTTCTTAGAGTAGTAACTCCTGCAGAGCATTCAGTTCCATGGGAAAACCAAAGGTCATTTCCCCATTGTGATTTCCAAAATTTTACATCATTAACAGATGAATGGGATTCTTGGAAAAAACAAAAATCAGGCTTCAGTTGTTTCGCAAATAAAAATAAAGCTTTCCTTTTCACAGTATGCCGTATACCCCTGACATTTAATGAAAACAAAGACAACAACGTCAAAAACAAATAAATATATAAAAGAACTGTAGAAACAAAAAGGCAATGACCTTACTTCAAAAGCTTAGGGCAAAAAAGGGAACACCCCAAACTCTGCACTTAGAACAAGAGTCAGTGTTAAGTGAACCAACTTATCATATAACATCTTGACAAGTTCCAGACAAAAGGTTTTGAACTATACTCGAAAGGATATTAAGGCACAAAAACCATGAGCCGATCTGCAACAAAAGATCCTGGACTAGCCAGCCTCAGGACGACACACTTCAAGGTGGCAGAATGATTTCTTTGCCTTCAACAAATGCTCGGGCTCTGACATAGTATGCCTTTTTCCCTGCGTCCCTCGCACTTTTAATTGCAGGCCACAGCTTTTTTCTCCTTTCTCTGTCTTCCTCCCAGAAAGAAGTCTTCAGCAAAACGTAGTTTCTTATCACGCAGGTACGAGTTGTTTCTAGCAGCCTTCCAAACTGCATCACGGTGCACTCTGCTGGTGAATTGAAGAATTACAGGCCTCGGCTTGTCAGTGAGCATTTTTGAACCTAAGCGATGAACAGTATCGATCACATCTGGAAGCTTGATCTTTCCCTCAGGTAGCATCTCCTGGCAAATATTAATAACTTCCGCTCGTACGTTCTGATCTGCTTTCTCAGGGACTCCATACAACTTCAGGTTCCATCTCCTGTGGTACCCTTCCAGCTCCCGTATGCGGTTCTCGAGCATGCTGCGACGACGTTTTTCTTCATCAATGCATTTCTCTGCATTAGTCATTTTTATCTTCAAGTCTTTTACCTCTGCACAAACGAAATCAACAGTTTTGTTAGACCTTATATTCTCATAGCGTTGTTGTTGATCAGTTTATCCATACCATCCGCACTGCTGTTAATCAGGTCAGAGAGAGTGGATATTATATCGTCACCAGATTTTTCCGTTTTTCCACGTTTACTGGATGGAGGCTTACTTGGAG
The DNA here is from genome assembly GCF_001515605.1 of Sinocyclocheilus anshuiensis. Taxonomy (NCBI): domain Eukaryota; kingdom Metazoa; phylum Chordata; class Actinopteri; order Cypriniformes; family Cyprinidae; genus Sinocyclocheilus; species Sinocyclocheilus anshuiensis. Next base: position 2,786,701 of record NW_015555703.1, read on the forward strand.
TCACAGGCAAGGATGGAAAATCTTCAGCAGCAGAGGAAAGTGATGGAGTTACATGAGTGGAATAATCATGACAAATGTCAATCAGTAAATTGCTACCTTCAGGTGATATCACAAGCTCGGAGCTTGGCATCACACCATCGGATGCTGCCAAACTTCTAACAGCTTGATCTAGCAAGTCTTTCCTTTTCCTTTGGGACTTTGACATTTTCCCCAAGTTCACACCGTGATCTTCTGAAACACAGTCAGTGTGTCCTGTAGGGGGAGGGAGAGAACTTCAAATGAACGTTATATGGACACAAATTACAAGAGTTTCTCAAACAGCAATGGAAAAAAATCATTATGATAGTGATGATTAGCATATCTCATTATTATAAATACAAATGGATAAGTTAATGATTTTGACCTCAACTTTATACACCATCTTAAATATGCAAAGTGCTCATGGTGTGAGACAGAAAATCAGTGATGCATAACAACAGCAAAATACTTTTTTGTGCATGTTTCAATATAGACTAACAAACTCGATTGCAAAACTGATTTATTTTCAATGATATGACCCTTCCTTAAATGTCTGGTCAAAAGAAATCTTCTTATGGCTCGACAGCTCGAAGCAGACAATGTTTGAACTTTTACTGGGTTTTAATGCAAAAAAAAAAAAAAAGCAAAATATATTTAGAGTTTGGTCAATGAATATGCATTAACTGGAATGCTCTACAGCCAGGGTTAATAATGTCCTAGAACAGTGCCAGTGCATGATCATTTAGGCTGTATATGGTGCTATTATACATGATGCATTATATTATACATGATGCAGTGTTTCAAGTAGTGTTGGTGTATTGGTACTTAAAAAAAAAGTTACAAATTTAGATGATGGTAGTCAAATTCCTTGGGGAGCATGCCATTTATGCAAGTATTTTTTTTTTCATATTTTGTATATCTAGCATGAATAATCATTAGTCTTTGGGTTTCATTCAGCATAGAAGCTGCTTTTTGAGCTCCACTCAGTACAGTTGGTCGTTTTTTAGAGTTGTGTTCATTATATTACAGAGAGTGACTCATTTTTACCAATGCTATTTATTTGCATTACACATTCTGACGTTAAACACCAGTTTATTAAAGAAAACATTTGAAGGGCACACTTTAAACAGAGAAAACCTTTTAAATAACTCTGGTCTCATTTTATTTTAATATTTTATTCAGTGGCGGCCGTGAGTGTATGTTTGCTATAATAAGTATGGATACTGGCCAAGAGCAAAGATAATAAATATCAGTTTGAGATGCGTTTGTCCTTGAATGGAGCAGTGAGGGAGCTCAGCGTGGCGTGTTGGTGAATCCTCTAAATAGCCCACGGCAAAAGAAAGCCTGATTAACATGCCAAGAGCCGCTCCAGCTATCACTTACCAACTGCTTGTATTTATAGTTGCTGTCTGTGTGTGTTTGTGAGAGTCTTTTGGCTTCTGATGGTGTGTTGTGTGTGTGTGTGTGTGTGTGTGTGTGTGTGAGTGTGGCTCAGTCCTCACGGCTCCCAGCGGACAGGAGGTGTGTTTGTTCTAGAAAGAGCTCAGCTATGTCTCATTCAAGGTCACACAGTAATAAAGGTCAGGATTTGAGAAGAATGCTATCATGAGTTGATGTACAGACAGTGATTCATTAGTTTAATTAGTTTGCATTGACTGCTTTGCTATCCCAAAGGTAAAATGTTTGAAAATTAGATGAACTTTTCTCAGAGGTTTCTTTGGATACATTTTTTTTTTATTATTTCAATTGAGTCAGAAATCAGTGTTTGTGTGTTACAGATATATCTAGTAGAAATAAAAAGTAAAGACTTTAATGTATGCGAGTTCTGTCAAGGTCAAGCCAGATAACAGATCATCTGTAGATTAAAAATACATGGTCAATTACAGTAATCTCTAGAAATTGAGAAATAGTTAATCATACAAGTCTTTGTACTACTGTGTGAAATTGGGGCCAGGAATTAGGAACAGCTTTGTATTTTGTAATAAGTGTCAAATTATGCTTTGAATGACAACAAACCCAACTTGTATGCATTTAAGATGCTGTAGTTTATATCCATGTGGTATATCTTTCTACATGTATGTGTTTTATTTTATTTTTTTGTTATTTGTAAATATATTTCAAAAAATATATTTGCTAAAATATGTTACAAATGTAAATATATGTTCTACCAATATATATGTTTTGGCTGTTTTTGTGTCTTTTTGAAAATATACTTTTAAAATATGCAAATAAACAATATATTTCAATCCAAGAAAATACATTCACATTTCACATTTGAAGAAAAACTTTTTAATTATTTTAGGTTTGGAAATGTATTTTCTTGCCCCTGAAATACATTTTGAAATACATTTTGGTAACTAAATATATTTTCAATTTCAAAAATATATTTTAACTTCATTGTTTACAATGTATATTTAAAATAATGTTTGGCCAGATTTTTTTTTTCTCTCCCACTCACCATACTTTATAGTCAATTGCAATTTGTGCATTTGCTTCTGCTAGTTCTGCTAGTCATCATTATAATTATTCTGTACTTCTCCATCATCTTCATCAGTCAGCCCAGACCATGAGTACTGCGTAGTCTGTAGACAAACTAGTCTAATAGTGAATGCTACCCACCTCTATTTGTTGGTGTAGAGGGTTTACAGTACTAGTTATGCTTTGTTTTGTTGATTTCTTTCCATGGGTACAGAGCAGAAATACCCTTTGTATGTGTGTGGCTGTACCTCTCTGAGAGACAGAAATGGAGAGAAAAAGAAAGAGGGATGACTGCTGTATGTGTGTTATCTAGTGAGAGGATGGGACTTGGAAATGGGAAGTTTGGGGATGTCTGCTGTCCGCCGGAGCCGTGGGTCCCCGGGTCTCTCATCACAGACCTCCTGACAGCAGAGATGGGACCAGCGCAGAGATCATCGCTCACCGCTGAAGAATATTCCAGCGTGACCGTTTGACAGCCCTGCTGAACTAGTTTCTCAAAGCAGGTCAAGGGATTTGGGGCCATCTTCATCTCCAGCTGCTTTAAACATGAGTCCTCAAGATAACCGGCACTCTTCTACTGATGAAGGCACAACCTACTAGTAACCAGGTCCTAAGTATTACATCTACAAGAAACTATCATCTTTTCTTCACAGCTTCAATACATTGAATACACACAATATGCATTCCTAAACAAAACTCTCGTTGAAGACTTGGGGCTCACAACATTTCAAAATCCCTGGTAGCCCTTCGGGCAGGCACTCTTCAGGTTTTGGTAGCCCGAAATGAATTTAACTAGCCCACATAAAAAAAATACCTTTTTTTAATAGAGAAAATTGTCTAGGAGTTGTACATTTTCAAAATACAAAAATCAAAGAAAGATTTTTAAATTCAAATTTAAGGCTTTATGACCCTTTTTAAGACCTGCACAAATAAAATTAATGCGGTATGAGTGGGGTAGGGCAATGTCTAGAAACATATTAAACCGTAAAAGGACATGGTTTACAGTTCAAATACAGGTTTTCACAAAACAAAAATGGCAAACATCACATTTCAGCCTTTAAACAATTTTTAGGAAAGTCAGACATTAATTTAAAACATATAAATATCTTACTGTCTTAACTGTTTAGATTTTTAGATGGCACATTATCTTCTTATTGATCCACCGGTTCACATTTACAACTGTACGTGTTTGCTGCTAAAAACATGGGTATATTTTCGCATTGGTCTGGAGAAAAACAGCAGATGGGCTTCTTGAAAATGCAAAATAATTTCCTGCCACTAGGTGGCGCTTTTGGAGCGGCAGAAATAGCGTTTTGTCTGGTAACGGCTGTACACGAAGCAGCGCTGCTCCAGCTAACAAAAAAAGGTCCCCTGAATGGCTCCTGCAAACGTGCCCTGGATGTCTTTGTGTAGGGTTCTTTAGACGTCAAAAGGACGTTGCGGGAGAGGTTCACGGGACATTCGTGAAACATTCGGGACCTTTAGGGAACATTCTCTACAAGTCCTTTTTACGTCCTTTTCATTGCTAGTGTAAACATATCAGTTAGATAAGACAAATCTGAACTACGCAAAGAATAAACACAAGGAATTGCAGGCTGCAAAAAAAATAAAAAAATATATATATATCCAGATAGCACATGTACGTCTGCAAGATGTCTGTGAAAAATCGCTTCATCTGGAAAGCATCTGCTGTGTACAAACATCTGATAGATGTCTCTAAGATAGATCTTAAAGACATCTTCTAAACATCTATTTGACATCTGACAGGAAACGTCCTATAGACATATTGCAGATGAGCAAACACTCTAAAAAATATGTCTCGCAGATGTAAATATAGACGTCTCCGTGATGTGTGTGTGCTATCAGGGTATATATTAGGCGTGTAATCGTTCAAGTTACTCACGGTTCAGTTTGTATCACGGTTTCGGTACAGTTCGGTATGTGCTGTGTTTAGGGAAAATAAAAGGGACTATATTGTCAAATAAAAATAAAGAAAATAAGAACAAATAATCTAATTACAAGCAACAGAACAAATAAATACAACCGAGCAAGGTGCCAAATTTTGATTTTCTGCATTTAATCGGTCTCCAATTCTCAAGTGATCATTAATTTAGACTGTTTTTCTAATTAGGAACTGATCACAAATATCGGTTATGTATTAATTTAGATATATGATTATTCGGGACATCCCATACTTTCAATTATTCGTTCATTAGGGACCCAGTATCTGTTAGAGACTCGCGTGGCCGGCGCGGGTCTCACGATTACAAACTCACCATTCTGAGTTTATTCAGAGGATGCAGAGTGATCTAATACTTTTAAGTCGGTTGCCACATGCTCACTCGTACAAAAAGTGTAGTTTCCTTAGTCACACAGCTGCAACTTGCTAAGTCAGTGACAGACAGAAATCAGAAGATCTCACATGATGTGCCACATGCTCCATGCATTGGGCCTTCAGTTTGACCCATCCATCAGAACAGAATTCTTCTAAAGTTTTCAGTCTGTCTCATAAGTGACTGCTGTGAAATTGAGACCATTTCACCTTTAGAATGATACTAAACATGAAAAGTTTAACCACAATATGTAAGTATAGTAACTTGAGTTCTTGACACTTCTAAGCTAACGTTCAGTGACTTGGGCCATATGCCCAGGAGGGAAGGAGGATGGGTGAAGGGACAGTTGAGCAAATGGTTTTCTCTGAGATCTTCGCTTCTGATGAGAAAGTTTATTGTTTAGTTTGCATAGCATCTGTTCTGTGAGAGCTAGGAGATCGTTTCGGGTCTGACAAGACAAACATTCCACTTCTATATATAATAATAATTTGAACAAATTAGTTTCACAGATACAACACCTTTATTTGTGGCAAATGTATTCAGGTGATTTCAGTCCTGGTCCTGTTGACCCATAGCACTGCACATTATGTGTACGTTTGCATGCAGCGATGTACTAAAAATGAAAACGATGAAACAAGATCTGAATGAGCTGCTGCCAGACGCTGCTGTCATGCTCTGCCAAAAACCCCGACCAAGGGCACGGTGTCCCACCACCTCCATCCACAGGCCCGGTCTGATCTGCGCTGATGAGCCATCCTCCGCCTGCGCTCATCCGAATTGGAAGGTTACAAATATTAACGGTCAGTCTTAACCAACTCACTGGCAACATGGTGAAGGTGACAAATGATGTGGATTTCAAAAGAATGCATGCCAGTGAGTAAATCAGTGGTCTGTTTTTGTGACAAAGACCACTAAAGCTTGCTTAACAATAATGAGCGCTGGAAAGCGGTGCTGTAGTAAGTAGGTTCATGGCACAAACCATGATGAGGAGCTGCTGTTGGTGGAGGAATCAATGCTGAAAGATGCCGCGTCGCTTCAGAAAACATGAGAGTCTCCTCTGTATACAGACCATACAATTGTTAGTGTGAAGGGAAAAATCTAAATGTACAGTTGTTTACATTAAAACCATCTTTTGTGGTATATTGACATCTAGGTAACCCTGTATGGATCATTGAAGAGCCGTGGCCAGATAGCATATATAACAATTATTTCTAACAATATACACTACTGTTCAAAAGCTTGGAGTCAGTAAATAATTGTTTCTATTTTTTTTTTTTTTTTTTTTAAAGAATTTAATACTTTTA
>NW_015555703.1:2792924-2807632 GCF_001515605.1 Sinocyclocheilus anshuiensis
ATTTTAAATTGTAATAATATTTCACAATATTACTGTTTTTTACTGTATTTTTGATCAAATAAATGTTTTTTGTTTAGTTTTTTACTTTTGACCAAATAAATGCAGCCTTGATGAGCAGAAGAGACAAAAGAAACAATAATTGTTTTTTAAAATCTTACTGATCCCAATCGTTTGAGTGTCAATAAAAAAAAAAATGACAATATAAAATACGATGATTAATATAATTATAATAGTACTATATATATATATATATATACATTTTATATATTAGAAACAACTTTTTCACTCACAACGTACAAAGGTTCTCACAATTACGAGGAAACAGCAAGAAAGACTCATAAAATTCAAAAATATATAGAACCTCACATACCCGATATACTCGAAAGCTTCAAATAAATGTTCAAAATAAACCAAAAAATATATATAAATCCCCCACACCCCGCAAACTTGCTAAGTAACTAAATATCTTTAATGTTTAAGACCTTTTTTTTATTATTTGAAGAACGAAGACTTCTTTATTTGCAAGTTTGAAAAAAATTCTAAATTTTTTACAGTATATAGATATATATTTAGTATTATTTGTTACTGTATTTGTTGTGCAGTGTTATTTTAGTATTGAGATACTAGTCTTATTAATATTTTGAATCAGTTTTTATTTTGATATTTTCCATATTTATTTCTATTTTATTAAAGTTTTAGTCGTGTTTTTGTTGTGTTTTTGTCATTTTAGTAGTTGTTTTAATATGTCTATATAGTTTTTATTGAACGAATGTATTAAGCATTTATATATGATTGTAAAGTGCTGTGTATGTAGAGTAGTACAACTAAATATCTTTAATGTTTAAGACCTTCTTTTTATTATTTGAAGAACGAAGACTTCTTTATTTGCAAGTTTGAAAAAAATTCTACATTTTTTACAGTATATAGATATATATTTAGTATTATTTGTTACTGTATTTGTTGTGCAGTGTTATTTTAGTATTGAGATACTAGTCTTATTAATATTTTGAATCAGTTTTTATTTTGATATTTTCCATATTTATTTCTATTTTATTAAAGTTTTAGTCGTGTTTTTGTTGTGTTTTTGTCATTTTAGTAGTTGTTTTAATATGTCTATATAGTTTTTATTGAACGAATGTATTAAGCATTTATATATGATTGTAAAGTGCTGTGTATGTAGAGTAGTACATAAGAAAAGCTCTATATAAATACTTCATTCATTCATCCATTCATTCATAGTTTTTATTCATTTTATTTCAGTTTTAGTTTTACTTAGTTTATATATACATGTATGTGGTGTGTGTAGAGTAGTACATAAGAAAAGCTCTATATAAATACTTCATTCATTCATTCATCCATTCATTCATAGTTTTTATTCATTTTATTTCAGTTTTAGTTTTACTTAGTTTATATATACATGTATGTGTATATGGCTTCTGATGGTGTGTATGTGTGTGTGTATGTATATATATATGTATGTGTGTGTGTGTATGTATATATATATAATATCAGCTGACCACACTTTACATCTTGTGATTATAAAATATAAACATGCGTGACATGTTCTTTAGAAAGCACAGCCTAACAGCTTTCACAGGACAGAGACTTGCCAGTTTCAGGCCCTTAGTAAGTTTTCCTAATTCACACAATAAACGTGACGATGAAAAGTTTCTGTGCTGCAAACTACACCAAACTGGAAGAATACGAGTGTTGTTCCTAATGAAAACTGGAGCAGTCTGTGCGGGTTTGGAGCGCTGTTTGTTTGTGTTTGTGAGGAACGGCTGGGGGCTGCAGGTATAAAAGAGCTTCAGATTTGGGGAGAGAGTCTGACAGCATGCTGGGACCATATTCATCTGAAAGACAACTGAGACCTCTTGACAGAACGAAACCACATACCAAAAAAATGTTTACATCCTGAAAACACTATGATTGCAACAAAAAAGCAAATCATATCAATCTTGCGTCTTTTGATCACACTTTGTTTGTGCTTTTGTCAGATGGTAAGTGGGGAATTTACTCGGGGGTGATTCCAAATATTTAGAGAGGATTCTCAACATGTAAAGGCTTTATAAATATAGTGAGGATGTTACACAAATAATACAACTCTGGAGGTCACAACATGACATGCTAATGAACAACCACAACTTAATGAAGTCCTTCAGCGCCTGTTCAGTCCCTGTGCAACAGAGAAAATCCTCGAGTCTGCTTCCAATACCTCAATATATCCTGAATGTTGCACCAGTTAGGGTACAGTTATGTATCAGTATGTTCTATGCTGGGCCACGATTCAAGCATTGTTTAGATCATGAACGCCGCTATATTTCACCCTCTTTTTGCTGGTTTGTACACAGCACTCCACTTTTTGTATGTGTGTACAGCTATTTCTAAAATGTCATTTTAAACATTTTATTTTTAAAAAAACAGAAAAAAATATTATTCTAAAACTGCAAACGAGTTAAAAAATGATTGGTTTCACTTCATTTTAAAGTGATGTTGTTACAGTATAATTACACAAATAAGTACTGAATATGTACTTACTATTGGGTTTAGATAGGGTTTGGTTTAGAGTTAGTTGTTTGTAATCATTATGTAACAGCTGTAATAGTAAGTACATGTAACACACTCTAAATGCATATAGTTGCAAGTTAAAAATTCTAATTGATTGATTTAAAGGGGTCATATGATGTTGCTAAAAAGAACATTATTTTGTGTATTTGGTGTAATGAAATGTGTTTATGCGGTTTAAAGTAAAAAAAAAACATTATTTTCCACATACTGTACATTATTGTTTCTCCTCTATGCCCCGCCTTTTTGAAACGCGTCGATTTTTACAAAGCTCATCGGTCTGAAAAAGCGAGCTGTGCTGTGATTAAAGAGAAAGGAAACATTTTAATCGCATCATATGACCCCTTTAATTAAACCTTTTAAATTGCAAATTATATTTTATGAGTTCTGTTGACGTAACAATGTTGATCATTATATTAACTTAATATATTGGGTAATGTAAACACATATCTGTATTAATTAATTAATTAATTAAAATATTATTGTTTAGCCTACTTTGGAAACTGGGCAGTAGATTTCTAGTTCTTGCATGAAATCTTCAAAGCATGCTTTGCATAGGACTGGATAAGGAGAAAAATGTTGAAATCAAGTGTTATTTTATTTATTATTTTTTCAAGTCAAGGGAAAGAACTGCCAGTGTTTAAAGCTGCTATGTTTGACATTTCAAAGAGTTTATGTTATGTTTTTATGGTTAGCATTGTAAAACCAGCCAATCATATCAGACCTAGATGGAGAAGGTGTGACTGGAGTGTGGGCAGTCAGTGGCCACAACATAGCCTAATGCATTATTATTATTATCATCATTATAAAGTCTTGACATTCCCAACAAAAATTGTGCCCAGTGTGAAAAACTTCCATAAATATCCCATAAAACTGTGGTGAGTAACCCAAGTCTAAACATACGGAGGCACAACCCTTTATTATCCAATCTGAAATGCAATATGCAATTGAAAAATGTGAAATGGTTCTGCATTTGAATGCGCATTTCTCATAGAGACGCTGCTGAGTCTGGTCTACCAGAAGGGGGACCAATCCGCCTTCACAAGACGCAACAGAAGTCCAGGCTCCGGATCCGGCGACTCCCCGATCCAGACGCCAGATCTTGCCGACGTCCCTCGGATTTTAATCATGCCTCTCTGTCAGTGTTTGAGAGCAGCAGGCTGACAATGATTTCCTCCGTGATTACGCACAGGGCGCGTCCCTGCGGGGATGGGGCCCCCTCTGGAGCCGTCCTCATGGCTTTGGGGGCCTCGCTTCCATTTTCCATTATTATGTGGACTACCGGAGCGACAGCGCAGAGCGAGACCTCGCAGGTTGGTGACGAGGAGGGAGCTCGCATGTTCCTCTCCGACTCTTTTTTTTTTCTTCTTAAACAGACTCAGTCCTGATTCTCCAGACGAAATTAGAAATTTGACAGTCTCAATTAGTCTTTAGCTCGTGCCAATGTAAGGAAATAATTCATTTTTACTCGTTTTTCGCTTTATTAGATTCCCCCCCGCACATTTACAGCGGCGTTTGAAATCTATCGTGCATGCAACTGATCAAATCAAACATGTATATGAATTTAAAGCGCGATATTAGCAGATGGATATGACATTTTAACTCTTCAGCCGCTCTAAACAGACACATCTAGACCAACAGGAATTGACCAACACCACTGTGATTTTTTTTTTTTTTACGTCGAATGCACAACGTGCAGTAAACTGGTGTCAGACTTAATGAGCTTTATGATCACATTAGAGGAGATATAGATATATATGAATGATCTTCAGAGGGTTTCTGTAGGATGTCGCGCCGCAAACAAGCCAAACCAAGAGCTCTGAAAGGTAAGTGCTCCTCCATACCTGTAAAACGGGCTTTCGAGAAACCAAAAAAGGAATTTTGTAGGATGTCAAACAGCTTCTCGGGATAAATGCATGCGTTATGCAACACCGTTATTTCCACGCGCTCAAGTGCGCAAATTGAAGGATCGTTCGTATGCGCGAGCTTCGTGAGCAACTATAATACCCAAAGATGTGCTTTATGAACTACTTGATGTGTGACAGTAATTACAAGGGTCAGAATGCATCGGGAACGCACTGTTTTATATCTGCTGGACTCATTGGAGAGTTCAGGACGATGTGTGCTAGAAGTGATGATATATGATCTGGATGTTAAATTGGCATGCAAGTTTGGAGTGACACATCACGTGACTGCAGCGGAGCTCTATCATGAAAGTGGATGCTTACCAATAGGATAAACGTTATAGATCGTTTGACCATTACCACATTTTCAGCAGTATACTGTCCTCATGTTGTTGTGATGTGTTCTTGCTTTGCATCCAAGATAGTTCTGTTTGTGATATTTGATTATCGTTAACAGAGTCTTTGGCACTGATGATGTTCTGTGTATGTCGCATTGGATTTAATAACATATGTTTGTAAAAGTGAATCTTACAGAGGATTTTTATTTAAATTTTGAGAAAAAAAAAATGACTAATTTATTTCTGTTTTAGTCGGACAGGCATTCCACGTTATTAAATAATTATGAATTAATATAAATTAATGATGTCTATGTTATAATTCCGCAAATGAGTTAAAAACAAAAATTACAGGTACATTATGCTTGGAGCCACTTTACTAATTCCTTGTTTTTTCTCTTGATCATAGATGGCACAACATCTAATCTAAACACAAGGCCATGCACTTCTTAATTTTGTCATTACATCTGAATTTAAACACATGTGAGATTTAGTCAGTCTAAACAGATTTGAGGTTAATTTACATTTTTTTTGTCTCTAGAAAATAGTGATCTGGCATTGTATTAAGATACATATCAAGATTTTTTTTTGTCTGTTAGTTAGTGATTTGTGGATACATTCCTGCTAGATTAGTAGATGCATTTTATTTATTTCTTTTTGAAGCAAGAAGATAAAATTAGACCCTTTTAGGGTGAGATGGCCCCTCAGAATTGGCACTCGAGTGGGATGCTGTTACTAGTGTTATTATTTTTTAATAATATTCATAGAATAAATTTCTGTGCTGCTATTACCTGCCTGCAAATGGATTTATTTGTGTAACTAACTACATCTGTAATTAATTTCTGTAATTACATCTATAATTACACTGCTGACCCTACAGCTACATCTTTAAACCTACCCTTACCACCAAACCTTTCCCTAAACTTACCCGTGTAAGTTTACAACTACGCAATGAGTAAGTTGCATCAAACACTTAATTTTGATGCAACTAGTCAGAGACACCTAATTTGAAATTTCATGTTTTTACATTGCATTCGTTTTCTTTTTGTTCTTTTTTTGTAGACATAATTAATTTGTTTGCATAAAGTACACATTGTAATGTACGAGTGAATCGGGTAATACACATGAATTAGATCAACTGGATAAATAAAATTATAATGAATATTAGCCGCTTGAATTGAGTTGCTTTTATGCTTGCGGTTATTTGGTTGTTACATAATTAAGTCTATAGTGGAGTGTCAATGGGTGGAAAAATAGGAGGACAAAGATTTTGAATAGATATTAATGTAACAGTAGCTCAAGAAATAAAAGCGTTATGTACAATCTTGGGCCAGTTTCCTTTTTGAAGCTATTTATATTTATACATTTGGCACTTTTATTCAAAGCAACTTTGCATATAAGTTTAACATTTTACCAGTTTGTACTGTACATTCCTTGGTAATTTCACCCATTATGTTGGAGTTACTGCCAGACTCTGCTGTTGAGCTGTAAAGAAACACTCATTAGACTGAACCTTACACAGACTTTCTTACCTGTGCTGTTCATACTGAGAAAGCTCTGGCACCGGTGTGATGGAGTATAATGTGTTGGCCTGTAAAAGCGTCCAAGCACATCACGAGAGGTGATGGCGGTCAGTGAGGGTGTGTGAAATCCTGTCCTCTGTCATGGAGACACAAGCTAGTTTAGATACATATGAGCCGTGTGTTTGGATCTCAGGGAAGACATTTCATATAGGCATTTTTTTTTTCTTTTTCCAAAGGCCATTTTAATATATAATGCGCTGGACAAAGGTGACAGCATTATTGCTTAAGGGAATAAATGTCTTCAGGCCAAAGACATACATCATCCGCTCATATGCAAACACGTTCTCCTCTCACGCTGACATTTACTTAGAGCTGCCCGTCTGCATAACACACACACACACACACACACACACACACACACACGCCGTGCCACATTCCTCTCTGTCTCTGAGAATGAGCTCCTAAGGGCTACCTTTACTTATGCTCAGTAGTTGGATGCTTTTTGAGGTGCATTTTACAGAAATGTTCATAAATCAGTAAAAACAGCTCTGACATGTTTTACATACAAATATTTGGACTGTATTAGATTGTTGATCAATAGTTTGCTGACTGATAAAGGGACTTATCAGAAATGTCTGACCATGTGAAGTGTTTGGTTGCTGTACACATATTGTACATGCATCACTTATAAATTATTATGTACACACACTGTAATATACATTATATTTAAACTGTGCATGATTATGTTTGTCAATTTAGCAATATGTGACCCTGGACCACAAAACCAGTCATAAGGGCCAATTTCTCGAAATGTAGATGTATACATCATCTGAAAGCTGAATAAATAAGGTTTCCATTGATGTCTGGTTTGTTAGGATTGGACAATATTTGGCTGAGATACAACTATTTGAAAATCTGGAATCTGAGGGTGCAAAAAAATCTAAATATTGAGAAAATCATCTTTAAAGTTGTCCAAATGAAGTTCTTAGCAATGCATATTACTAATCAAAAAATAAGTTTTGGTATATTTACAGTAGGAAATTGACAAAATATCTCCATGGAACATGATCTTTACTTAATATCCTAATGATTTTTTGGCATAAAAGAAAAATGTATAATTTTGATCCATACAATGTATTGTTGGCTATTGCTACAAATATACCCCAGCGACTTAAGACTGCTTTTGTGCTCCAGGGACACATATATTGTTTTCTTTTTTAAAGGTGCATCAAATATTCAGGAAATTGAGAATGTACTGCTTGTGTTGTTTGTAGGTTTCTTTACTGTTCCTTGTTGGATAATAAACAGTCAACATTGTATGCATTTAAGTTAACAAACATAGAGACTGTTCACAGATGTAGAGTCCTGTTAGTGGTCTGTGATGAAGAGCTCATTATTTTTTTTTTGATGTTACATTGAAATATAATGATTATCATTGGAGAACATAAAGCTGAGCTGTCACTTCTGCTGTTTCTTCTGTGATTTCTTAATGTGTTTTAAGAGCGATGGCTTTCTGCTGAATGTCTTTGGTCTAGTGCTTGCATACAGTTTAGGAAAATATGAACATTTTACTTCATAACTTTAAATAATTGGTATCCTTGAGGTTAAATGAGAATGATTGTATTATTTTAGCAGTGATTTTTCTGTAGTTGGTGTCATACTTTATTTGCACATGTATTGACTTCATATGCAGTCTGGCTTTGAGTCTTTGCCTGTAAAAGGTTTAACCTCATGAGGGTCTCGTTTCATACAGTAGTGTTGCGCCTTGTGTCCTCTGCCCTCTGAAAACCCCCATCACACATCTGTGACGTCAAGTCTGAAGAGTGTTACTTTAGAGAGTAGCTCTGGAAAATCCAATACATTTTAGAGGGATGGTGATGAATGTCGTTAAGCTTTGAGATTTTCCAGAAAGGGAATGTTTGGAGTGGAATGCTGATAATCATGTCTATATACATTTTTAAGAACAGTAAATTCTCAAGAATTACTCAAATTCTCATTTTATTTCCCTTAAAAGTCTATGAAGTTTTTTTTTACATGTAGGTCAATATTTTTTTTGTCCACTCTATTAATGTATTCAGAAGTGCAATTCACATGCACAAGTGTCTTGAAAACATCTGTTCTATGACAAAGTCAAAAATATCAATGCATCTGTCCTAATATAATCCAGCATCATATTTTATTATTATTTCTTAGAAAAATAAATATTTTAACACAACTGCTACACTGCCTATTAATATTTGAAAAAAAAAAAAAAAAAGTTTTTTTCACAAAATCAAACTACAGTTCGTCCTGAAAATATATAATTCAATTATTCAGTGCCACCTTGTTAAAACGCATTTATCGAATTCTTAAAATACTTCCCCTAATATATCTGTGGCAAAAATAACTAACTAACTAAATAATACATACATAGAAAAAGATAAAAAGAATGCCAAACTACTGCAGAATATTTATTGAACAATAACTTTTCCTGTATAAATGCTACCTGGAATTCAACAAAAGGTGAAATACAAACAATGTAAGTAAACAGAGATCGGAGTGTTATTTTAAAAATGCTTTCTTGCACAAATGAACAATTACATAATGTTTGCATTTACTGTTGTAGCATTTTTATGTGAGCTCCCAAAATTCACTTAAAATATGTTGATTGAATCATGTTATCATGGCTAGTCTCGTGATGGATGGGCGTTTGAGGACCACGACATTTCTGCCATGTTGCCGGTAGTTCACACATGTAACCTAGTTTGTTTGCATAGATGAATATGCATGCATGTTACTTTAATAAATCACAATGCATTTTTGTGTTTTAAATAAAACATTGACCAACACAAATGACTCATGATGTATAAGTCTAGAAAGATTGATGCAGTTAAATTGGCAGGATGTAAAATGGATTGTTGTGACACTTACTAGCTAGATTATGAAAGACACTTCAAAGGAATAATTACACCAAAAATGAAAAATCTGTCATCATTTACTCAAGTTGTTCCAAACCTGTATGAATATTGAAGATATTTTGAAGAATGTGGATAACCAAATATTCATTGTTCCCCATTGACTTCCATAGAAAAAAAATAGTGTGGAAGTCAATGGGGACTAGAAACCTTTTGGTTGGCAACATTATTTAAAATATCTTCTTTTGTGTTCAGCAGAAGAAAGAAACTCATACAGGTTGGAAACAACTTGAGGGTGAGTAAATGTTGACAGAATTTACATTTTTGGGTGAATTATCCCTTTAATATTTAAAGATCTGGGATGCAACGTTTAGTTTGAAATAAAGTTGAGCCAAAGAGCACGATTATAATTTCTCCAGCTCTCCAGTCTGTCAGTTATGTACCGTAGAGTATGAAATATACTTCCAGACTCCTCAGTAGACTCTAAATGACTGACTGGCGTACTGTTGCTTTTGAACAATGTCTGCTAAATGGCAAGTAACTCACGTCAAATGATGAATTTGCTTTTAGATGAACTTTGTTTTGGATTATTTGGCGTAAGTTTACTGTATCTTCGTGCTTGAGTAGAAAGCCTGCCTTTGTACAACTATTGGCCTTTCAGCCTAATTGTGTCAGATGGAGGACTTCTTTTTAAAGGTGCTTTTCAAAGCAGCATTCTGGGCTGTCAGTCAGTGCCAGAGACCAGCGTGGGAGGTCTCGTCAGGCGTCCCTTTCCTCTGTGCCAGGAAATGAAAGTGCCGATAGTGGAGGTATAATGGAGACCGCAGGGGTAGAGCTGAAGTCTCCTCCCAGAAAGCCTAATTTCTCATGAAGCAGGTGGGAGTCTTTGTTCTTCTCCTGATTCTAAAATCCATTTAGGTTTCCACACCTGGCATACAGGAGGAACATTTCCTGTTTAATGGGTAGAGAATGAGTCTCTAATGAAGTGGCAGACACATTTTGCATCACAAACTCTGTTGGTGGAACACTGGTACCTGTAAAAATCACTTTATTGGCATATAACATTGTTTTATGTTTGTAGGTTATATGTGGGTTATTTGTAGGCTGCATGTTGGCTGGAAAGGTGCCATTTGTACCGTACATAAAAGGATTTTTATTTTTTAGAAATCACATCAACCAAAGTAACCGTAATACATTGAGGAAGCACCAATACATATACATTGAGGACGCACCATTAGGGGGTTGCATCCTCATCAATATTCAGATTAGTGGTCAACAAAAATGGATTTTCAATGGCTCGTTCTTAAACGATTGTTCCCATTCTTACATTTTGTAACCACCTAGCAAAATACTAAGTTATTTAATGTTGCTAAGCCTAAATTACAACATTATTTCAACTGCAGAGTGAGTTTGGAATTTGTAAAATTTTAATAAATAATTAAATATTTAGTTTATGACAACTCTCGGAATGGTTTTAGCTCGTTAATCCATATGTCAGAGTTAATGTATTTGGTCATGGTGGACTATATCTGCTGCTACAGAACAAGTATGGACTTGCTACTGCCAACAGATACACAGATATTGTACTGAATGAATAGGCATACATCCTGCAGCAGATCTAGACAGGTGGTGCTGGGGGAGGTGGAGGGTTACAGTGAACATTTAAATGTTGAGCAAGCTAATCTCATTGGCTGCAGCAGAGGCCAATCAGCTTGTGCCATGTACTAAATTATGTGATTGCCAGCCGATTGCATGTAAAGGACCTATCAACCTGTGCCATCTAGGGTTTTATGACTGAAGTAGATATGGAATTATGTTATTATAGAATGCTCTAACATCTATGTAGTGGATAAATATGAGCCATATTTTTCTGGGGTAAATCTAACATGCAATTATTGGTCTCATTAATCTATTACTTGTTCCAGTGCAAATAGTTTTGGCTGAAGGCAAAGTTAAGTTTCATAACTTTATATTTTTATATAACTTTAATGCTGTACCAGAGCACTGTACTTTTGACTGATTTGTTTGCTTGTGTGTATGTCCTATTGTACAAACATCTTATACTTTTACAAATAATATGTTATATAAATAATAGTAGTATTTAATAATAGTATTTGGTATCAAAACCATATGTGTGGTAGTGATGATGATTTTAGTTACATTGTTGCGACATTACATAGCGACAAGAGACTGGCTTTATGGGTGAGTCAGTAGTAAAGACTTTTAAATTGAAAGGGAACGAAACAAGGACATTATTTTTACATTCAACAACAACTTGTAAGACGCAGCCAACAAATGCATTGACCAGCATTTTCATGGGAAATCTTTTAACCGTTGAAAGGATACTACAACAAAGATATCGCTTTCCTCAGCAGACATTCAAACTAATGTTTTATTGTGAATATGAGACTGAGTTGAAGAATGAATGCTGTAGCAGATGCAGGTAATCACACTCGCTCAGTCCATCTCTTTCTCATAATACTCTACTCAATACAGTGAGCTTTTAATACAGTAATTCAGTAAGCTTTTAATGAAGCAACTCAACGTTCCTTCGTTACTAGCTCTAAAGTGTCGTTTTTCGAATTAGCAACAGAGGCTTGAGCTCAGCAGTTAAACTGGCAAACTGAGATTTGAATCCATGGTGGAAGGAAATAGTTTTTAAGACACACTGTTCTTGTTTCTTATTTATTTGCACATTTGTGGCATTGAACTGTTTTATAAAAACAATATCACACTCGTAGTCATGCGATATCACTCTATATCAGAATGGAAATATAGACAGAAATATATATATATTTATATATTTATTTTTTTCAGTAATAATGAGAGTGGGTCTTTCTGCTGTTGGCTAACAGTCAAATTCTCTTTCTCAGTGACAGTAGAAGACAATGTGTCAGAAGAGCACCAGAGCCACAGGCAGTCTGCTGTATTAACCGGTAATGTTTTATTCTGTTCTTTCAGCAGTGAAAGCTCTGTGCATGTGTAAAAGCTATGTGTTGTGTGATTTACATACAGATTGGGGTTTGACAATAGAAAGCAGAGTTTAAAACATCCAAATCAGCTGATGCAAAGGTAAACGATGTTCCAAACTGTCCGAGAATTTCCATACAAGACACTTCAAAGCAATGTAAGGAAACTATGCGGCTCCACTGAGGCCATGCAGTCAGTACAAATATTGCTAGTCAAAATAAAAAAATCTATTTGCAAGGATTTGAGGTTTATAATGCTAATAATGCAGATGACACATACTGTTGCTGTGGCATACTATTTTAACATTTCTCTCATGAGGTTGCATATTCCAGAATGATAACACCTTTATACATATACATTAAACAGATTCAAATGCAGTTTCTTGAGCGTGGACTGAATTCATTTATTCCTCAAAGATGTTCGTCACTCTGACACTCTATTTTTCCAAATTTGCATATGATTTTTTTAAACAGAATGCATTACTAGAATGAATGTGTTCCATATAGAGTTGTCTCTGTACCAAAAGTTTAGCAACTGGTACCAATAACAGTGAAATTTCATGATACCAATTAATTGAGGATATTTTAACTCATTTAACTTTTTAACTATTTAAAACGTTATATATTAATGCAAATTAATAATAAGTGAAAACAATGGCACATAGCCTTCAAGCCGTGTTCAATTAAGTAAGTAAAGATAAGTCAACTGTAAGAAAATTTCAAGCAATACACAAAAAAGCATTGAAGGTTCTCAGTATCTGAGTGTAGATAGCTTATTAAAGCTAAAGTTATCCAAAGAACAGTGAGTTGTGTAGTTGTGTTTGATTATTATTAATGACATATCTGACAGCAGCAGGTCTTGTATAGCCTGCATTTGCACTGCAAGAGCTTTTTGCAGCATGCATCAGTGTGTTTTTTCAGCTAATATTGACCTTTTCAGTTGAAGAGAAGTGACAAGGAATGCAGGACTGAATCTACCAGCAGCTGTTAAATGTATTAGCATTATACTGAATTTGAATGTAATTAATTTAGCTAGCTCGTATAAGATTCCAGCACTTTTGCAAATGTCTCCCAGAGATCATCTTCCCTTTTTAGAGATCCATTATGTGCCTTAATGTGTCCCTACTCATTTCTGTGTGCCATGAAAGTCAACCCAGATGGATAATGTATATATGAATCTGATTTGCACGTGGCAGTGCAGCTCTTTGTGCTGTTATATGGATGTCTATAGAGCGGATGTGAGCTGTGGTGGTTCAGTAGATGAATGCCTCCTGTCATGCATGTGGCATTCAGTGGCGGTGAGCAGTAATCAGGTCATGAGTGAGTCCAGCGGATCTGCTGCTTAATTTGTCTCATGTAAAGGTCGGCTCTCATGTGTGTTTATTTTAAAGCTCATATGGATGATGGTACCTGCGAGCCTGTCATCTGTTAGCGCTGCTGTGAAGACATAAATACAGTACAATGGATGATGAAAGCAACGGATATTTCAGCCCAGCAATGCATGTTCAAACTGTGATATTTCATATTTGAGAGTCGTTTCTTTCAGATCTAAAAGATGTCAGAAAACAGGACTTAAAGATGCAGTTCTACCAATACTTTTACCTTTTGCAGAATATGTTAATAATTTTAACAAAATAAGAGGGAGCATAAAAATTGCATGCTATTTTTCCAGCGGATCTGCTGCTTCATTTGTCTCATGTAAAGGTCGGCTCTCATGTGTGTTTATTTTAAAGCTCATATAGATGATGGTACCTGCGAGCCTGTCATCTGTTAGCGCTGCTGTGAAGACATAAATACAGTACAATGGATGATGAAAGCAACTGATATTTCAGCCCAGCAATGCATGTTCAAACTGTGATATTTCATATTTGAGAGTCGTTTCTTTCAGATCTAAAAGATGTCAGAAAACAGGACTTAAAGATGCAGTTCTACCAATACTTTTACCTTTTGCAGAATATGTTAATAATTTTAACAAAATAAGAGGGAGCATAAAAATTGCATGCTATTTTTATTTAGTACTGTTCTGAATAAGCTGTTTCCACAGATGTCTAAATATAGTCCACAATACAAAATAATAACTGAATTTACACAAATTAACAAACGTTTCAAAAGTTTACACCCCTCACTCTTAATGTATTGTGCTGCCATTGTTATGATCTCTCTTATTTTTTTTTTTTTTAATTATTAATAGCTTGCATATTCTGCAAGGGGTATGTAAACTTATGAGCAGAAAATGTAAAGTAAAAAGGCAGAAAAAAAGAGATTATTACAGAAAATAACAGAATTTTGGGATTAAGCTATTATAATTGATTATTATACTTATATTGACTATTAGAATTGGTGATCAGTTATATTTTTGGTTTAAATAATATGCAATTTCAGAATAAAATCACAATTTTCCAGATAGTGGGCAAGTAGAATTTTTTTTTTGTAGGTATAGCTACTTATTACATCTATCTATCTATCTATCTATCTATCTATCTATCTATCTATCTATCTATCTATCTATCTATCTATC
>NW_015555703.1:2807712-2808363 GCF_001515605.1 Sinocyclocheilus anshuiensis
TCTATCTATCTGTCTGTCTGTCTGTCTGTCTGTCTGTCTGTCTCTCTGTCTGTCGCATTAACTGGCTCTACACAGTATTATGGATAGGCAAGTAAATTATGCTATTCTTTACATAAAAGAGTTTTCATTCATGCTTACTTTCAATGCATCGTAATTTATGTCATTAATTTATGTTTAAACGGCAATAAATGTGATAAGGCCTCATACTTTATTTTATATGTGACAGTCTCAAAGAGGGATGCACATCATTCATTTAATTTCTGGAAACTTATTTTAAAAAAGTGTGAAAAGTGTGAAAAATGTCCTCCTAGTCGTCCTAACAGCACGAGCAGCATTGAGAGAAAAAGACCTCCGGTGCTGCACCAGATGTCACTGAGCTGACCGAGGTGAAATGCAGAAGTGTACATACAGTTCACTGATAATGTGCAGTAAGCAACAGCATGAGTGCATTGTCTCTGAATTAACGCTGCTGTTCTGGGATCAGTGTCTTCAGCTGTATTCTGCCTGTGCCTCATTACAACCACACACATCCCGTCGTCTCTCTCTTTCTTATAAACTTGCCTTTATTTTCTCTGCTCTGATTTGTGCTGTCCTTTGGAAGAGAATATGAGTCGAGGAGTGCATTAGACTGTGTGTGTGTGTGTGTGTGTG
>NW_015555703.1:2808901-2826655 GCF_001515605.1 Sinocyclocheilus anshuiensis
TGTGTGTGGACCGATTAGAGAAAGAAGATCGATATACAAAATGAACTTGCTGCTGGGGGAATTAGATAAAGGAGGGGGAAGAGAAATCTCTTATTCATGGCATTTGCCGTATTGATAAAACTGCATACACTTTTCAAGCTCTATATGTTCACTTTCACAGGAATATATATTTGCATTTTATATTTTCTTGATAGAGTTTGTCCTCCATTTTGGGGTCATGATCACTTTGTCAGGGTTTATTATGTGATAATGACTGACCGCACATTATCCTTTGTTTATTGTACAACAGTAGGATGAATGACATGACCAGTGATGCACAACAGAAGTGTATATTTAAAGATCTGCTATCAGCACAGGACAGTGTGAGATCTGCGTACGTTTGTTTTGTTGGACAGAGTTTGTTACTTGAAAAGCAATGAAGGTTTCAGAGTGTGACTTGATGTTATAAATGGAGAACCAAGGAGATTGTGTAAGTACTTGATTGTGTTTTAGTGAGTTTGTGTGGCGGCTCGTGTGTATTGCAGGAGAGCGGTCAGATCCTCAGACGTCCCATTATTGATCTGTCTCATTGCAGTGCACGTCAATGACAGCGTCTCTAGAGGATTCTTGCACAAGGATGGTTAAAGTTCAAACCTTACAGCTGGTAGGTTGAAAATAATCGTAAAAATAACAGCTCGGTGCAGGTCAACTATCATTGAGTTAATTCACAGTTGGCTTATGTTTGACTCGTCTTTCACCAAATTTGAGTAAAACTTGGTAAATATACAGTTATGTAGTATAAACTTTAACTGCAACATCCTTAATCTGATGATGCAACAACGTGATTGCATGAGTATTCAGGTGTATTTTGCGTGAAATGTGGTTCTGCCACATGTGCACTTACTTATATTTGCATAGACCCTAAAACATACAGGATCGACATATTGACTGCATCTAAAACATAAATTATTACTGAATTAACAACTTTACAGACATACAAATTTTTAAGAAATTCTTATTTAATATATGAATGTTTAATTCGTGGAATTAATAAGTTAATTATATTGTATTTATGATTAAATGCAAATTTATTTAATTTGATATTATAAAATGTCATTCTGCTCTGTGTGACTTCTGCTGCCGACTCGTTTTAAATGATTACATAATTTTAATCATGGCTAAACTTTAAAATCTTAAAAGGAATCGAAGTTCTGTAATCATTTTATAATTACTTTTCATGTAATATTTATTTTGTTTGCCATGGGACACACAAAGAATGACCATAAAATACACAAAAGCACCAGAAAATGATCATAAAAGTAATCAGTTTTATTCATGCACTGTAATCCAAATATTCTGAATCCATATGATGAAGTCTTTATTCAGCACTGTAACCATCAAATCCAAATCTCTAGCAAAATTTCCACTTGCCATCCCAAGAAACTAGCTATGCATATGCATATATAATACTTTCAGTAGGTCCATGTTGTCCTGCTTGAATTTTGAAAGAGCTTTAGGACAAACCTTGTAAAATCCACCTGTCAAACAGCTATCAATCTTCTAAACAGTTCAGCCTCTTCTGATTAAACAAAGGTTAAACAACAACAACAAAATGTCATTAATGCACAGAAAAAATATCTCAAAAGGCCTTATATTAGTTTAGTGTTACCACGAATTATCAGCTGTCAGTTCATCAGACTGTGGTGAAATAATAGAAGGATGCAGGAAACCTAGAATCATTTTTCTGAGTGCCAATGAACCAGTTTGCCAAGGAGACGTGATGAGATGCGTGCAGAAATAATTGCAATTTCTCTTGCTGGAGAGTATTTTGAGCAGCCAGGTTTTGAGTAAGTACCAGTTGTCAAAAGACAGAATGAATACAAAATTAAACACCATTCTTACCAAGATGCTGCTATTGTTGTGCTTGTGAGACAGTGATCCATTAGATAGATGCCACGTCCTTGAGGAACAGATTCTCAGAGCTCTGTTGCAAAGAGTGAACTGATAGTATGATGAATGCAATAAATACCGTTTTGTGGCTTTTTAATGTGTTGTGACCGATCGCTGTAGCGCCTCAGTTCAAGCGGCATGTGAACCGATCATCACTTCATCTTTACTAGTTATAGCGCGAAATAAACATGAACGAACATCAGTAGCTATCTTGTTTCAACCGCGGAAAGACGTCAATACACCATTTTTAAACACCATTTTTGGTGACACCAACTACTGTCCTGTCTGGTTTGTTTGTCAACAAGATCACCTGACCATTTATTTTAGTATCGTAAGGGTCCATATTATTGCCTTAAGGGTACATACTATTATTCTAAGATAGTAATATGCATTCTTTAGGGGTTGCTGTAAATGCATGTGCCCACTGTGCACATTTTCCTGATGCCACTGTGGCTTGGACCCGTCATCTCTGCTTGCAGATATATTAGCAATAGTCTTTCTCTTGTTCAGAGAGAACTTGATAGAAGATAATGAGTACAAACTAGTTAATTCGACATGCTGCGAGTGCCCTGCCAAATCTGGTTGGCAGGCTGATTGTAGACTGTACTGTTTGTATTCATTATATTCGCACATGCTTTTGCAATAATGACCAGCTGATAGTAGCCTATATTTGGGCTGCTGGATAATTGTTAAACGGTTGATCATGATTGTTCTGCGATTTCACGATTGTTAATCACAATTATTGTGTTTTAATTTTTTTTCCTACATTTCATCAGAATTATTGCACTTTCACATAAGCACAAATTAAGAGAACCTCAATGGGCATGGACTGCTCATGGATTTAGTCGCAGCAAACTGTGTGAAAGAAAACAGACTGGCTGTATTACACGTTTATTTGAACAGAATATCTAGAGATCGCTAACATGTTTGCTGGTGTTTTCAGCTCATCAGCGTTTTTTCTATAATGTTTTCTGTGCATATGCATATGGTTGCATATGTTTGAGATGAACAGTCAGTCAAACACATGGAGCTTTTCTTTCTCCACTTCCTCAATACACTATCAAACGCTTTACAACAAGAATGCATTGTTGTTGTCAAAGGCCAATCCATGACAATTTGTCTGCCACAGTGGCTGGTAGATACAATTACCTTCAGTCGCCTGCTCATACTGAACAAAATCAATGTTTGTTTTTTTTATTTTGCTAATAAAAAGTAATGCAGATACAATCAATGCAATTATTGCTGAAAAATGATCTCTGTGAATGTTGTTTTAATACGTCTGTTTGTCTTCTGGGATAATGTGAGAATAGATCTTAAACTATTGATGATCATCTCTCCTCCTGCTACGCTTGGTCCATCAGATCCAGATGCTGCTGCTGCTGAGATTGAGCCAAAGAATGAAGGAAATGACCGTCTGAGGAACCAAATCTGTCCTGAAGGGGAGGAAGAGGAGGAGGAAGAGCAGGTGTTTGAGCTCCTGAACACTCTCACTCCACACAAGAGTCATCAGTGTCACCTCACAGGTAAATAATAACCACGCTATATAGATACTTCTTTAAAGTACACACACAACATCACTTCAGGCTCTAGAATTGCATGATGCACGAGTCATATAGACAATTTTTAAACTGTGCAGATGCAAAAATTAATTGGACAACCCCCTCAGAATGTGTATTATACAGGAGAGTTAGCTTTAAAATGGTCAGAATTTGGAACATTGACTGATAAATGTTGACATGTATTTAATAATGTTGTATGTAGCTAAACATCTCTCTTTTTTATGTTTGAATACTGAATAGTTACCATTTTTATAACACCAAAAAGGAGGACACTTTGCAGGATTCGTGAAACCAGGATAAAAAAAATGAAAAATAATCCAAAACGGGTGACAAAAAATAAACATTTCCATTAAGGGACAAAATTTTCCCTCTTAAATTGATTTCCAGGGACATTTTTTTTTTACTTTTATAAGGGCAGATTTTCTAACGTTATTAAATGTATGCATCATCTTTCACCTAAATTCATATATTTAGTCAATAAGTGCAATTAGAATAATGAAATACTATATACTAATACAAAATCCATCTTTGCGCTGCAGAAGTGCCACACAATGCAGCTCAGAGATGCCATGAATGCATTTACACTGCAGTCACATTTGCTTAAATTATGTTAAGAGATTAATGTTTTAAATGTAAAATATACTAAATATAGAACTATAAAATGATATTTAAATATTAAAGTAAAACCAGCAGTAGGTGGTGACTTAATGAGTAAGTCACTGATTCACTAACTCAACCGATTCGTTCAAAACGGCTGATTCTTTCAGGAATGAATCAAGTGACTTGCTGATTTCTGAATCATGTACTAGCATTCCACTACTACTGCTATTTCTGTTATAAAAATATGCTAAAAATAGTAAGAGTAGTATACTAGTATGCAGTTTCGACTTTAGAAACTACAGTATGTTTATGACTGGCTTACTGAATCAATGACTCATAAACGCTGAATCATCAAAATCAACAAAACACCACTGTGTTGATCGAGAGATGCAGTGCTTGGCAAAATAGAGCAAAACTGTCCATATTGACAGTATTGTATCAAAAATATACTTGAACTTGAACATAATGTTAACAATTATTTATTTATTACATACCATTGAATAAAATATAAAATAGCGATCTTAAAAGGAAGATAGATGCAGACTTGATATTATTTCAAAACTGAAAATGATGGTATTATATTGAGTTTCTTTATATTATTATATTGAAATTATATTATTATATTAAGTTTCTTTCTTCTGCTGAACATGAAAGAAGATATTCTGAAGAATGTGCATAACCAAACAGTTGACGGTAGCCATTGACTCCCTTTTTTCCAAACTATCAAAGGTTACCATCAACTGTTTAGTTACCCACATTCTTCAGAATATCTTCTTTTGTGCCTTTAACACAATGTAGATGGCACTCAGATCTGACTCGTGTTTAGATGCAGCACATTCTTGCTTCATTATTATTTGCATCCAATGTTTTATTGCAGTTTGTCTCTTTGGAGTAAACTTCTACACAGACAACTTCGACACAAACATTTTTGGTTTGGTCCCTAAGTTAGAGATTGGGTTTTTGTAATTCAGTACTTCTGCGCAATTGATTTGGCTGGATTTGATCAGCGACTCCCTTTGCTGACTTCTGCCATCAGAGCAGCCCCTCATTAAAAACCCCTATTTCTCTGACAAATAAGTCTTAATTGTTCAGTACTTGAGACGGTGGTTTAAATGAGCTCCCTGTAGAGGCCAAAAAGAAGAATGTAATAGTCATTTGGGAACGGTGCATATCTGAAGAAGAGCAGAAATGTGCAGGTGAAAGCAGGTTTATTAAAACCACGCTGCAATGAGGAGCTCACATTCACTCTTTCTGATGTTTTCACAGATTAAATTCAGCACAAAAAGACTTGAACACACTCATTCAGCTTCATTTTCTTCACAAATAACATGTGCAGTGATTAGACTGACTGCGAGTCTTGCGAGTCTTAAGAGAACAAAACACAGTAACAGCTCTTGGTTCATTTCCAGTTGCAAATCACTAATAGTCATAACTTACTGACAGTTCAGTAATCACATATTCATCTGGTGACAGATTTGTTAGACAAAACCAATAGGGTTATTATAGTTAACTTAACTTTTTTTTTTCTTTTTTTTTTTTTTTTGTGTCTCTGTGTCTGTGTGTGTTGCCAGAGAATACAATGCATTCAAGACATGTTGTCTCTGTAATATTTTGTTGTGCTCCTTATATCAGGTAGAATATATTTGATACTTCTTCGTGAATAGTGCTACAGGGAACCCCGACTAAGGGTGGGCAAAACAAATTTCCGATTTTCATGAGAGAATGAGACACAAAGACAGAGGCAGTGTCGCCTCGATCAATGGCTGCCGTCGTCTCGGCCTGGTCCAGAGGAGCTTCAACACCTCTCTGTGCACTTAAGTCATGACCACTGCATTGCGTTATGGGAATGGGCTGATGGATCCACCCGTGTCCCTGAAGTGATTGGACTATTGATTGTGCTAATGCAGAACTGCAGAGAGAGAGAGAGAGACGGCTATAGGAATGTGTCCCGCAGGACTTGCTGTCTTCCACAGGAACAGGAAAGGAAGAATGCTTGCACCCTCCAACATTCCTCATACTGAACCCCTACCCGATGGGCTGTTTTCCCACTGTGAGGTGCAGGGCTGAAGCGCTGCGTCCCCAGAGAGGGTGTCTTTCTGCCGGGGTAGGATGGTAGAAGTGCTCCCCAGAGTGGGCTGGGATAGGAATGTTTACCCCTGAAAGCTCTCGGCGTCGGTGGGGTTCTGGCTCCGGCCCGGCTGAGGATTGAGTTTCTGCGGATGGTTTCAGCATCCTGTTGGTTCAGCCTCTGCTGTCCTCAGGGAGGCTGGAAATGCAACAGCTGTCCATCTCCACATAAACGCTCAGGGATACAGCTCCTCAAGGTCACCAGCATAAGCTTTTAACCGATACTTCTTTGTGGAGTTGTAAACTGTTACAAAGCCGGCTTATCCAGTTTATTATTATTATTATTATAGGCTGCACCAATAAGGATTAAGCTTAAAGGAATAGTTGACCCAAAAATGAAAATTTGCTGAAAATGTATTCACCCCCAGGCCATCCAAGATGTAGTTGAGTTTGTTTCTTCATCAGGTTTGGAGAAATGTAGCATTGCATCAGTGTCTCAGCAATGGATGCTCTGCAGTGAATAGGTGCCGTCAGAATGAGAGTCCAAACAGCTGATAAAAACATCACAATAATCCACAAGTAATCCACAGCACTCCAGTCCATCAGTTAACATCTGGAGAAGACAAAAGCTGTGTGTTTGTGAGAAACAAATTCATTATTAAGACATTTTTAACTTCAAACTGTTGCTATTGGCTAAAATATGAGTTCTCTATCCATAATAACAGTGACAAAGTTGTCTCATCTGAATCAGGAGAGAAATCTGCACAGATCAAGCACCGTTTACAAGCTGAAACAGTCCAAAAACAGCTCTAAACAAATATGTGGGTGAATTTTGATGTGAGAGAGAACAGGAGATGGAGTATTTTCACTGGAGGAATTGTTATTATGGATTATGGACTCATATTTTGGCCAGTAATTATGGTTTAAAGTTAAAATGTCTTAATGATGGATTAGTTTATTCTAGTCTTTTGTGGAGTGGTGTGGATTACTTGTGGATTATTGTGATGTTTTTATCAGCTGTTTGGACTCTCATTCTGACGGCACCCATTCACTGCAGAGCATACATTGCTGAGACACTGATGCAATGCTACATTTCTACAAATCTGATGAAGAAACAAACTTTTTAATTTTGGATGGCCCGAGGTAAATTTTCAGCAGATTATTTTTTGGTGAACTATTTCTAAGGTGAACTATAAATTAAAGTTAATCTGAAAAATCTTCCATTCAAACATTTTTAAATGAAACATTTAAAAATCCGATTTACATTTAAAAAGTTAACATAAACGGCCTAATCAACAGGAAAAATTCAGTGAACTCCTCCCATTATCTTTTGAGAGTGAAATATGCATTTAGAGTCTAATAGAGAACAAGTAAGTTTTGGGAAATTGTTTATATGTGTAATGGATCTGATGAACCCACTGGCTGAGGATCCATTTGCGAGAGGTTTATTGATAAAAGTTAATGCACTATATGGTGGTCTATGAAGTACACAAATCAAAGTGCAGACACACTTATGAAATAATACTCCAGTAAAAGTGTAAGTACTCCAGTCTACCTTTAAATGTATACCGATCTTTAAGTGCTATAGTTTACTTCGTTTCAATTTCATATTCTCCGTTCTAGTGCTTGAATGCCTGTTTAAGAAGAATTAACTAATCATTGATGAATGTGACGAGTGGGGGCCGAGAGCCGTGGGAACGGAGCGAGGCCGGTGGAGTAATTGATAATGAGCGGTATTTTTATTCCTCTCTCGTCTCTGTCTCTCCTCATCCTTCCGTCTCCTTTTCTCTCGCCTCGTCTGTCTGTCCTTACCCCCAGGTACGCCGTGGCTGCCGTGATCGGCTCCCCCAGAGGGGGGAGGGGGGGGGAGTAGAGCGCAGTCTCGGGAGTACCCCCCGGCCTGTGAGGGGCGATGGGGGTATGTGACGAGTGGGGCGGGTGGAGTAATTGATAATGAGCGACACCTGCACCACTCACCGGTCTCAACTCTCACGGAGGAGCTCCGGAAGGATAAAAAGGAGGAGTGATGACAGTGAAAGACGAGAGAGGACCAGGCCTGGAGTTTATTTTGTGTTTTGTGTGTGGCAGTCGTCCGTGAGGGGCTGTCGCTTTACTTTCATTTTGTGTTTGTTTATTTGATTAAAGTATTTGAACGTTCGCCGGTTCCCGCCTCCTTCTTCCCGAACTATGAACGTTGTTACAATGAATTAATCAATTCAACAATTTGAAAGTACTGGAGTTATCTTGCACTTGGCATTGTTATTATGAATGTGTATCTGAATGTGTGCCACAGTCTCAGCGTGTCCATGTAAAAGCCAAAGTGTCATTAGATATTCAAAGCAGCTCCAGTCTCAGGAGACATATCTATTCCTCTTCCTCACTCTCTCTTTTTCTGTCTCCTGAGCATCCTATCTTGCTCCATATAAACTATTCCTTGAGCTTTGTCTACCAGCCATAGCTCATCTCTGTAGAGATGCAAATATAGAAAAAACAAGAGAGCTATTGTTCTATCTGTCTTTCTGGACTTGAGCCAATGGCCAATGAGTTTCCACTTTGCTTCCTCTAGAGTGCATTAGTGCCCACCTACTTTTTCAGTGGCGCTTCTTCCGGAAGCATTTTTCCCATTCGTTTTTCCCATATGGATCGTACAACCTTTGATTTGAAGCAAAAAAGTAAATTAGACACAAAGACAAAGGTACAGTACAATAAAGAACTATAATTATAAAAGGGAATTAACTATAATTCCATGAAACATTGCGGATCAAATTTAAAATAGAAATAGAAATATATTAATTTAAAAGTGGTTTGAAAGCATAGGAGACTGACTCGATTATGGCATGGATGGAGCTAAAGATCTCTTTTGGCGCACTTTGCTCACTGCAACTCTCCGATTGGTGGAATGTTCTGTACAGCATCATGCAGATTTTCTCCACAAATTTCCACTATTAAACATGATTATTTTAAAAATAAGTGTAATTAATGTGAATAGATGGGTTTGACAAAAGCATATACAATCAGTTAAAACCTCAGAACTCACAACAGGCCTGCCCTTAAAGGTTTATCAGTTAATGCTAAAATCAATATCCCTATTGAGAAAATAAATGTTTAGTTTTTAGTTCTGAAACCTGACTGGCAGCAACTTTATCAAATGTGAAAACAAAAAATATATCAGTAAATAGAATAATTGAATACAAATCATACTTTGTAGAAATTTGATAGCATCACAATCAGTTAAATTTATTGACCCATTGGATATTAGCAAACAGATTTGCACCCTGTGAAACCTTGCTGAACAGACAATATTTGAACAAAAAATACAACTGCACATGTCAATAAGACAAGGTCTTGATCTTCTAGATTGGTGATTGGCTGTTTTATTTGTTTTAAGGCGGGACTTACTTTACTAGAGCCACAATATTGGGCTTTCAATTTCTCCCATTCATTGTGATACCAGTGTTGCCCTTCTAGGGAACTCGTGCTGCGTCCCCTAGTGGACACTGTGGGGGACTGCCGCCAGCAGGACCGGTGTCTGAAGCATGTGTGAAACAACTCCAATCCCATTGGCCCACGCAGCCAGTGACGTCACCAAATTTTGTTGTCTTCAGGAGCCGTTTTTTTGACAGTGCGTGTGAAGACGTTATGGAGAAAACCAAGTGAGCGTTTTAGAAAGTGTGTGCCTCTGTGTCAGAGGTTTTATGACACCCGGGGACACACACGATCTATGCATTATGTGTCTTGGTGAGGAGCACACGCGTTCGGTGCTTGAGTTCTCTGAATGCACTCATAGTGAGAAATTCTCAATGAGAAAGCTCTGTTTGCGTTTGTCCCTCTTTTCGAGGGATGAGGGACAAGCATCTGCATCTCGCAGCTCGGGTCCTGCTGCTGCCGAGGCACAACGTAGACTCAGATCGTGGGGTTCGCAGGTTGAGCTTGCAGAAAAGTTTGAGAAGGATATGGACCTTCTGCTGCGAGCTCGAGCACTCGGTGGGATTCAGACGCTCTTTCTCTTGGGTCATCTGATTCCATGGATAGTGCTACATTGGGCTCATCTAGTGAGAGTAAGGACGTGGATGTGGTTGGTGATGGTGATGAAAGTGTGAGCACTGAATCTTCCCAACCTAGCTCCAACCCGTTTACCCGTATATGGGTAAATGCCGGAGGTAATGGCGCACGGTACTAAGAGGCTTGATTTAGTCTGGTTACGCGAAAGGCAGAAATATCTTAGAATCTTCTGAATCTTAGAACTGCTTCGAACGAATCGTTGGAAAATCAGGTGACATTAAATGCATATTTTGAGAAAACGAAAGGGTTGTTTGACCTTGCATGCATGTAAACCTATTGTAGGAGACTCCCAAAACAATATCAGGAATCTTAAAAATTGCATAATAGGGGCACTTTAAGCTTAGTCAGGTAGTAGGGGTGGGCTGCCCCCCCTTCCTAGGGTTTTTTTAAGTGGGCAGTCCCCCTGGGCCCTGCATGCTGCTTTGGATCATTGTAACATAGCCTTCTGAGGATAGCTGTGTTCTTAGCTTGGTTAATGGGATGTCTCTCCTGATTGGCTGGGCTCCCCATTTTTCCGAGTTATGTTAGTGGCCCGAGGTGTCAGTGGCTTGCCCCCTTTCTGTGGAAAGGTTCGGTGTATGTCTGCTGCTTCCCTTGGTGCTCTCTCACCAGTTGAACAGGCATGTGCCGCGACATGGCTTAGTGGGCATTCTATTCTCCATAGTGCCCGCTAGAGAACGCAGCGCGAGTTTGCTAGAAAGGGAATGTCTCGGGTTACGCATATAACCATGGTTCCCCGAGACACTGCCAGCAGCAATTACTCTGCAGCTCTCGCCTGGTCGCTCACTGAAGCTAAGCAGGGTTGAGCCTGGTCACTACCTGGATGGGAGGCCTCCTGGGAAAACTAGGTTGCTGCTGGAAGAGTTGCTAGTGAGGCCAGTAGGGGGTGCTCACCCTGTGGTCTGTGTGGGTCCCATCCTTCGGATGAGACGTTAAACCGAGGTCCTGACTATCTGTGGTCATTAAAAATCCCAGGATGTTTTCGAAAAGAGTAGAGGTGTGACTTCAGCATCCTGGCCAAATTTGCCCATTGGCCTCTGACCATCATGTCCTCCTAATCATCCCTATATACTGATTGGCTTAATCACTCTGTCTCTTCTCCACCAATAAGCTGGTGTGTGGTGGGCGTTCTGGCGCACTATGGCTGCCGTCACGTCATCCAGGTGGATGCTGCACACTAGTGGTGGATGAGGAGATCCCCCCCCTCACAATGTGAAGCGATTTGAGTGTTTAGAAAAGCGCTATATAAATGTAATTAATTATTATTATTATTTTTACTATTATTATCGCCATGCCTAGGACTTGCCTGTTTTCACGTCTCCTTCAGAAAAGTAAGTTAGTGACGTATTCTGTGACATCAAGGACTATGTGGGCCAATGGGATTGGAGTTGTTTCACACGTGCTTCAGACATCGGTCCTGCTGGCGGCAGTCCCCCATAGTGTCCACTAGTGGACACAGCATCTCGTTCCCTCTCGGGAGCCCTGGTTACATGCGTAACCCAAGACAGTCCGTCTCAACATGATATTGTCTCTGATTGCAAGGCTTTCTTGCAATGAAAATTTATTAAGAGGCACAAATGATTGATAAATAAGAGCTTAAGTGTAGTCCAGTGGAATATAAGTGAGTTCATGGGATATTGGTTGAGCAGATTACAAGACAGAATGCTATGTTTGTTTGTTTTTTTACATTGTGAGAGCAGAATAAATATAAGATGCTGCACACTAGTGGTGGATGAGGATATCCCCCCCTCACAATGTGAAGCGATTTGAGTGTTTAGAAAAGCGCTATATAAATGTAATTAATTATTATTATTATTTTTACTATTATTATCGCCATGCCTAGGACTTGCCTGTTTTCACGTCTCCTTCAGAAAAGTAAGTTAGTGACGTATTCTGTGACATCAAGGACTATGTGGGCCAATGGGATTGGAGTTGTTTCACACGTGCTTCAGACATCGGTCCTGCTGGCGGCAGTCCCCCATAGTGTCCACTAGTGGACACAGCATCTCGTTCCCTCTCGGGAGCCCTGGTTACATGCGTAACCCAAGACAGTCCGTCTCAACATGATATTGTCTCTGATTGCAAGGCTTTCTTGCAATGAAAATTTATTAAGAGGCACAAATGATTGATAAATAAGAGCTTAAGTGTAGTCCAGTGGAATATAAGTGAGTTCATGGGATATTGGTTGAGCAGATTACAAGACAGAATGCTATGTTTGTTTGTTTTTTTACATTGTGAGAGCAGAATAAATATAAAAATCCAAGAACCTTTAAAAACAGACTATAAGAAATCTCGCCAAAGAAAGTACTTGTGATACAAATGGTACATTAAAACCACATAATGATATTTTAATTGTAATTTACATTACAAACGGAGCACCTATCCTGTTTGTGAGACTTGAGTCATCCACAGACCGGTTGTTCATACATCTGAATTGAATTAATTTCAAAGTACTGTAGTACTGTATGTACTATATTTGATGAAGAACATATAGTACACCTTGAGCATTAATAAACTGTGTTCTATAAGTATACAATTTTGTAATATGATACTTATATATTTGTATTTTTGACAATTTTTGACCTTGTAAAACCCTGACTGAATGCTCATCAGCAGATTTGCAGCTCTTAATTATTTAGTCAGTGACACAAATTACCAGGCATGGAAATTTATTAGAATAGACAAAGTAATAAAAAAAGAAAGAAAGAAAATCAACTGGGCCTTCATTGAAAACATACAAGGCTTAGGTCTGGGAATCCTGCCCTGGCGCCACCCATTCTTTTTAGTAGCACTTTCTAGCTTCAAAACACAAAACAGCTAATTGCTAACATATTTGGAGATAATATTTTGCAACAATTAAATACTTTTTTTCAAAAACACTCCTATCTTCGAATGTAATCCAGCAGCCCCATTCTTAATTCAATAACCTTCATGCATGTTTGCAAACACTGCCTGTGCTCAACACATTTGTCAACTGGTTTCTCGTCCCAGATATGTGTGCTCTCTCTGAGTTTGCTTGCATGGCTGGAAGCCGTATTAAGTATTAAATGTTTATAAGTCTGTGTCTGGCCGAGACTGAGCTGGTTTGTTCTCTCTCCCTGTTTGACACGTGACTGCAGACGAGGAAAACTGTTCCACCAGTCTGCCCATAATGTAGAAGAATCAAGGCTAATGTATCATTTACACCACTTTATACTCTGTAAAATGTTATACTTCGATTCAGCTGATCTATGTAGCTAGCTATGGTTAGCATTTAGCTAGCTAGCAGGACTTATTTGGCAACATAAGGAAAACAGCACATCCTGATGTTGGGATTATTTTACAGTAATTGTTGTCTTATGGTGCATTCTCCCATACTTTAGTTTTTGGGACTATATCTTCTAGTGCAAATATGCTACTTAGTGAATTTGCCTAATTGACTATAAAAATGTCCTTAAAGGGTTAGTTCACCCAAAAATTTTAATTAGCCCATAAATTACTCACCCTGAAGTCATCCTAGGTGTATATGACTTTCTTCTTTCGGACGAATCCAGTCGGAGTTATATAAAAAATTGTCTTTGATCTTTCAAGCTCTATCGTTGCACTCAGCGGGTGTTGCAGTGCTTCGGTTCAAATGACGTGAAATAAAAAGCACCCTTCCACAAAAAAAAAGTGTCTCACACGGCTCCGGGGGGTGAACAAAGGCCTCCTGTAGCGAATCGATGCGTTTTTGTAAGAAAAATATCCATATTCAAAACGTAATAATCACTTGAATCTAGCTTGCGCTCACTGTTTTAAACGGAAGCAGCTCCGGGAGCATGACGTATGAGGTCAGCTTTGGGCATGCGCCGGTGCGTCTCGTGAAAACCAACGTTTGTTTACAGGATCAAAAGAAGCAAAGTTTCCTTACTTTAGTCATTGGATGCAAAATTCACTTTTGTTGTTGTTTGCACATACATGTGTTGGAAGTGTGTGTACACATCCACCCTATAATGATAAAAATCCACCCAGTGTTTTTTTAAAAATCCCCTTTCTCAAATCAGGCTGTTCTGAGATTCCTGTCAGAGTGACGTAGTTCTGCACAGGCCGCTCCCATGATCGTTGATTGACAAGTCCGTCTTACCTTAGACCCACCCTGAGTGAGCTGTGAGCTGTCCGCCATTGTGTCGACTCCGGTGCAGGGGAAGTCAAGAATGTCTCCTAAGCGATTGCGATGTTTTGTTGTTGGATGTAATAATGAACATCGCAGTCGTCATTTACTCCCAACATCTGAGCCGCTGAAGATGCAGAGGATTAACGTTACTTTCGTTTTTGAAGGGAATGCGCCGATCCCCGATCTACCTAAATGCGTTTAAGTTCGCGCGAATCATTTGTGATCCAGCTTCATCTACAGAAGTAGTGAGTATAAGGGTTTTTTATGAATCTTTGCAAATCGCCTTTCCTAATATGTGCTAGTTAGCCAGTTTTGTGGCTGAAGTTTACAATCTGCTCGTCACCCCATGGAAGAGAGGGGTGGGGTCAGCAGAGCTCATTAGCATTTAAAGCAACATGGACTAGAACAGCGTGCTGAAAACAGAGCTGATTTTGACAGGGTAAAAAGGGTGTTTTTT
Source organism: Sinocyclocheilus anshuiensis (assembly GCF_001515605.1). NCBI lineage: Eukaryota > Metazoa > Chordata > Actinopteri > Cypriniformes > Cyprinidae > Sinocyclocheilus > Sinocyclocheilus anshuiensis. The sequence continues at coordinate 2,823,708 of NW_015555703.1, forward strand.
ACACTACCATTGAGAAATTTCAACCAAAGTATGTTATAGACTTTTCATTAAGACCCTAAAGAATCATATCAACTTGTGGAAAATGGGCATCCGATGACCCCTTTAATATTTGTATTGCATGGTAATAATTTATAAAAGGCACTTAAAACCATGTTATATTGTACTATACACTGATGCACATAGTGCCTTATATATCAGAGCAGACTACTCAGAGATCTCAGTAAACCTCTCGCCTGAGGATGGCCAGAGATCGGCTGCACACAAAAGCTCACTGACACACCTCTACCTGTATACTGTCTGCTTAAATTCAGTGTACGTCCAATCAAGTCTCAGGGGAAAACGCAGCTAATTCTTATGAATTCATTTAAAATTAATCATGATTTTTAGAAAAAAATAAGCACGAAGGTCGACCCCTAAACATAATGTTAAATTAGTTGTCTTTTTCTCTCTTTCATCTCTTGCTTTATTTTTTGTCATCTTTCCACTGTGCCAGTATGTTTATGTTTGTCTCTTATTGCATTTTTGTAATATGTATTAGGCCTACTGTTAAATAGTAATAATAAATCATTGATGACAGAAATGGATATAGCAAATTTCATAATGATCAGCTTTTCACATATTAGTACCTAGTAGCTGCTGAAATTTGATTGGCTGCTGGCAGCCATTTTTGTTGGTTTGAAAAAAGTAAATGTGATTATTATAGCGGCACCTAGTTACTGCATGGATGTGTGTATGAACACCTGGGTAGTGGGTGGAACCTACAGAGTTTTGGGGCTTCGCCATTTACAGTCTGACACCCACATGACAAACATAATAGTTTTCCAACACATTTGGTGCCTGCACCCTGAATACTTAACCATCAATGGGGAGTAACTAGATCGTAAGAAAATGTACAAATTACATTTAAATACGCCACTAATTAAACAAAACAAGTTTTTGTCTGTATATCTCTCACTGGACTCTGGAGTAATGACTGATGCTGCAGATCTCCAGTTGACTGAGAGTGATTGTGAAGTACACATTGGTTTAGATTTGCTACTCATGATTGCTTTAGACAGTGTTTGAGTTTGATTTTAAAGGGGACATAACACACACAGTTTCACCCAATCACCAATTCACTCAATATTAACATTCACCCAATGTTAATATTGAGTACCTATAGAGTAGTACTGCATCCTTCATATCTCCAAAAAGTCTTTAGTTTTATCATATTTATAAAAGAAAGATACAGCTTTACGATTCTCTCTGGAAGAGGCCGAGCTCCTGGAGGCGCGCCGTGGGCGGAGCTAAAGATTGACGAGCACTTGAGTGCTGATTGCCAACAAAACAGACATTTGATGCAGTTTCACTTACCGTCTGCAGTTCTGAATCATGATACAATTCAGTATCAAACGATGTGCTAATCCAGTGTCGAACTGGGCTTTGTTTATAAAACGTTCGTCAACAAACACACTTGTGAAACTGCGTTGCTGCTCCGGAAAAACAAACTGCATCCACCGTTTACATAACGTTGGGTTCTTTAGGAAGCTGAACAAAGTTATCTTTCCCTTACAACCAAAAACACACTTCTTTAGAGATATTCTTCCCGAGCAAGTCCCGTGCAGCGCTGCTGAATGAATCACGTTGATGGGCGCACAGGCACTCTTGCTCTCGCTCTGGTCGATGTGTGTGCGAGCGCGTGCTTCCGGGAGAAATGCCCATATAAGGAGTTCCACCCTCATCTACGTCATGAAGAGCCACGATCGGAAAAAACTCTCCGAAACTTGTACGAACCCGGAAGTAAGATTTTTAGCACAGAAATACTCCGTCATACATCCAAATGTTTTTTTTTTTTAAATTTTGTCCATGCTTAGCATGAGAATCCAGCTCTTTAACAGTGTAAACAACTCTGAATGCATGAAACAGCATTGTACCCCCCCTTTAAGCACGCATTCATGTTTAGCTAAGAAACAACTAAGGCTCATCCACCATCATAGATGTATTTTTACATCATAAACGTCTATTTCCATTATCTGTGTTTTGCTGATGTGTCCCTATTTGTTAACGTACCTCAGTCTTTTCTCTCGTTTCTCCTGTTTCGTCTTCTCTCTCCTCTGGCCTGTTCAGTATTCTGCTCTTGTCCTATGTTGAGTGATTTTGCTCAGACACGTCTAGCTCTAGGTAAAGGGTCCCCAGAGAGCGCGCTCTCAACCCCTGGGTCGCTGCATCATGAATACATTATGATCCCCCGTTTCTTTCGGTTGCCACGACAGCACTTTCTGAGCCAGCGGCCGATGAAGATGGTGTCAATACCGCTCACTTCTGCTCCTCAATCAGACGGCAGACTCTATAGTTTTTCCATTGTCATTTTAACAGCGTTTGCGTGTTGTGCTGTCTTTGGGTCAATAAGGGAATGGCTGTACTACTGTACTTTGTTTATAATCGTTTTTTAATTGTCTTTTTTTAAGCGTATGTATAAAACATGGCGCCTCAAGTAGAGGACGTTTTCCTGTAAATGGCCAGTGTGTGCACGCTCCGAACACTTCACTGAGCAATCTGTCAGCATGTCAGCAACACATGTTTTGTAAAAAGCTTCCAGTGGGAAAAAGAAGCCGCTCCTGCCAGACCAGAGAGGAAATGCTCCCCCCTCTCTCTCTCATTCTGGTGGGTTTTCTAATGCTCGTATGTTCAGCCCAGAACCGTCTCTCTCCTCCTCCCCTGAACTTCAGAAATTTGAACTGCAAGACTCTTGGGGGACTTCCAGCTCTTTTCTTTTTCTTCTTTTTCTGCTACTTCTTCCTCTCTCGCTCGGATGAAATGGTGGAGATATATTGTAGCCGGGGTCCCCAAGCGGTCTTCTCTAATACCTGAATTTCTATAGAAACTGGAAATTACCGGCAGGATTCTTCGGGGACTGTTTTATCCGCAGCAGGATGAGGGAGGCCAGAGCGGCGGGGGGGGGAACACCC
>NW_015555703.1:2827093-2830516 GCF_001515605.1 Sinocyclocheilus anshuiensis
ACTTTTTTTTTTTTTTTCAATGTTTTGCAGGTTTCTCTTCCTGCACAACAGCAGTAGTTTGTTTAGGTGCAGTGCATGTCTGGACTGCTGCTGCGTCTTGACTCAGAACAGTTCCTGCGGTGTCAGAGAATGCTGCTGTATTTAGCAACGGTTGCATTATTAGGCTGCTCTCGTCCATGCAGAGGCTTCACACTTTTGTCAGTACAATAAGTTTGTGTTTCAAATCATTGCTATAATCTGAGGGATACACATATCAAATCTTGGCAAACAGACCTGGAACTGGGATGGGCAACTTCAGATCTTGGAGGACCACTGTCCTGCAGAGTGTAGTTCCATCCCTAATCAGACACACCTGTCTGTAATTTTCAAGCAATCCTGAAGACATAAGCTGTGTCCCAATTCAGGGGCTGCATCCTTCAATGTCTGTCCCAATTCGAAGTCTCCTTCAAATGTGTCCTTTGTTTCCCGAGGCGTGAAAGACACAAGAGATGGATTCATTGCGGCCCACCTACCTGTAACTCCTAAGCAATCCTGAAGACCTAAACTGTGTCTCAATTCAGAGGCTGCATCCTTTAAAGGCTATATTCGAAGACTGAATGCATCAGAGTGGTGCGACAAAGGCTGTCCCAGATTGAAAGCTCCTTTAAATGCGGTCTTGATATACGTCGTTTGTTTCCAGAACCATGAAGAAAATGGTAGATTTGCACTTTTAAATGTAAGTATTGGGTTTCCAATTAACTTAAAATCTAATGTTACAAAAATCACTTTAAAGCTGTTTTAATGTAGACATATCTTATTATAGATAGTTCATACTTTTTATTATGTACATAAATAGAACAACGTGAAAAGATTTAGATTGTTGTGAACCCCTTTTTTTCAGACTTTTGATTATAACTTTTTTTTAAAAGTCCAGTACAAACATTGCTCCTGCTTAAAGCCTCGTACACACCGGGACGATTATCGCCGACATTTTTCGACGCATCTTTTGTGTTCATACCCAAGCGATTTTCGCTGGTGATGAGCCGAGTGAACGTGCAAATTCACTCCCTGACATTAGATGGCGCTTAATGAAAAACAGAAATACCAACTGGTACTCATCGAATCCTATCTGCAATTCCTCTCCATAACAACTCCCTCTTATCGAGATTTTTGTATTTGCTGTCGCGTTTGTCATAAAGCCCTTTGTGTTCAGACACCAATGAGACCAGCAGCTCTACATTCATCTTGCCTCGATGCATCTTCTTGGTCTACTTACTTCCTCTTGCGTTAAACGTCGGCGATAATCACGCGCGATATTCGTCCCGTTGTGAACAAGCCTTAACAGTGCTCAGTTTGACCCTTGCAGACTTCTAAGGCATGGCTTTTGGAGTCTGAATCCTTCGAAGGATGCAGCCCCTGAATTGGGACACAGGTATAGATTTGATTTTCAGGTGTTTGATTAGGGATGGAGCTAAAATTTGCAGGACAGTGGCCCTTCAGGACCGGAGTTGCCCGTCCCTGATCTAGTCCAATACCAGGCCCTTAAGACCAAGATCGTGACACTTAGACAGATGCTGAGGAGCCACTAGAATTCTTTCAAATTCTCTGTAATGGTGAATATACTTTGTCGACTTGTAGTTGAGGTCATGTGTACAGTAGTTCTTCAAAGACTCAGAACTTTTTAAATTGTGAGACCCCAAAATTTGAAATGATGTAAATATTTATGCTTTGTTTTCATTGTTCTGTCTGTTGTTTGTCTGTACTTGTGTCTCTCTTCTGTATTGAGGAATAAGGGAGGGTGAGATGAATATGACTGTGGAGAAACAGAAATGTTTGTTCATCTGGAGTGGATTAGAGTATGTGAAGAGACAGAGAGAAAATCTGCAGTTAAAAAGACCGAAGCAGAACGTCAGCGTGTGAGTCAGGTTTTCCCCACATTGTAGCGACCGAATGTCCCCTCAAGGATAATAAAACATGAAATCAGCTAGGTTACGGGGAGCACCCAATGGTCCCCATGAGGAAAACGGCTTGATAAACATACTAAATAACGTCTTAATGAAAATATAAGAAAGCAGAAAGGTTTTTGTAAGGCTTAGGTTTTGGGTGTAGAGGCAGGGTTAGAGGAAAGAAAATATACTATAAAAACAATAAAAAATGAAAGGAATTTCCCCCAACATGATAGCAAAATTGTGTGTCTTCTGTTTTAGTAAAAAAACTTAAGCGATTTCTGAGAAATGCTGTTGATATTTGAAATCACCTAAACAACACACCCATACCCAAAAGGATCTCAGCTCTATCTTGATAGCTCCGCCCCCAAATTCATGAGCATGATATGCAACAATGGCACCTCCCCCGTAACGAATGGACACGCCCCTTACTGGTGATTAACTACAAGTGTGTTTTGGTGCTCGGCCCGATCGACTTTCCACAGTGTTTCACAGAAATCTCTTACTGCACCTTTAACTCTCTAGTATACTTTTTAAAAAAGAGCATATTATAGCAATGATATGCTTTCAGAGTACACACATACATAATACAGTATTTTGGAACTACTTATTGCAACTTACCCTATTTATGTTTAAGTGATACTAAATTAGATTTGACATCTTGAAAGTAAAATGTTAAACATTTGAGTGCTTTCTCAACCCCTTTAATGGCACTTCAGCATAGCTATGTATCTAAAATTGTCATAATTTATAATGCACCTGATAAATATTTAAAGTATATGACTGCTTGATCCATTAAAAAAACGCATTGCATTTCACACATTTCATTCTTGCATTAATGCTCTTCAATATTTTTTTTTTTATGTTATTTCTACTAAAATGCACTTTAATGAAACTATGCTCTGAAACATTTTATTTGAAATGTCATATTAATACCCATCCATCCACCCATCCATTCTCCAAACCACATCAGATGCATGATAATACCATCTCATGTTAATATAACACTACTATTAACTATTATTCAACTACTGTATTATTTTTATTAGTCAGTTTTTTTCAGACTATTATTCATCAAATGCTCAGTGAACTTATAGTCAGCTTTAATTTAACCAAACTCAGACACTGCCTCTCATGCGTCCTCAGGAAATACATCACTTCCATTTGTGTGAGCTTAGACGAGGGGTTTTGCTCACCTTTGTCCAAATCTAATCATTAATGAATGCAGTGTGTGTGTGTGTGTGTGTGTTCAGGCTTGGCGGTATGTCAGTGCATCTTCACACTGATGGGGAATACATCTTGACATTTCAGACAGGAGTGCATGAAAAACACGCTGCGCGCCTGAAAGAGACCAATAGAAAGCTGCTTGGTTTGAAACTGACTTCTGTGTAAGTGGTGCTACATATATATATATATATATATATATATATATATATTTAAAAATAATTTATATTATATAAATATTAGAGGGGTCATATGATGTGATTTCAAGTTTTCC
>NW_015555703.1:2830587-2831737 GCF_001515605.1 Sinocyclocheilus anshuiensis
ATATATATATATATATATATATATATATATATATATTTAAAAATAAGCATTCGAATTGTTGAATATTACGCAGAACATAATTATTTGTCATTGCAAAAACGAAAACAGAGCAAGCTTATGGACACAGGGACACTGGCGCCTCTCGGGCCCCCTTTAGAGCTCCTGGTAGCAATAAATGCTGTCACACACTGTTTGCCATTTTGAAGTTGTGGAAACAAGACATGCTGAGAAATGTGTTTGGTGTGAAACAGACATATGAACTGCTATGAGCAGTTGGAGTTTGTTTGGCTCATCCATCTGCTTTTTTTTTTTATTTGGCCGCCTGTCTTGGTTGTAGTCAAGTGCAGACTGTTGTATACGGCTGCTCAGCTTTAAAAATATGATAATTCTTTATATATATATACTCAGACATACATATATATATATACTGTATATATCATTTCTTTTTTTTGTCTGGCCTTTGAAGTAGAGAAAGTTTGACTTGGGAACCTTTTATAAATGTTTGTTTACTTGTGTGTAAGTTATGTGTGTGTATTTTTTTTAATCCCTAATTTGTGAAGCACTTTAGGCAACAAAGTTGCATTTAAATGTGCTATATAAATAAATGAAGTTGAAGTATATATATATATATACAGTATGAGCGCTGCACGCTGAGATGAGCCCGAGGACGAGGGGAATATCACAGGAAAGAGCTGATACAAAGACTCTGATGAACCGTGATAAAGCCAAGAGATGAAGTCAGGATTAAGTAGGGCTGGGCGATTTAAAATTTATGTCGATGACAATGATAAATTCTGGACATTTCTACTCAATATGGATTAATCTAAGAGCAGAAATAAATATGGCTGCATGTTCTGCGTGTCTCTATGTGAACGAGTGCTCTAGTTTTGTTTACTCAGTGTTTTCAGTCACTGCGTCTCAATATATGAGGACACTCGCTCACACACAATTCATCTCCAGAGCTGCTCTGAGAGTCACTTCAGCTGCTTTACACCGTTTCATAAAAAAAAAACACTACCATCAAATTTACACTGAAACTCAAGATCTTCATGACAGACCGCCAAAATAAAAGTTTGGATTAAATTAAAGAAATTATGACAGAAATATATTACTATTGTATACTAAAATGCATGTCTCAAATAATAATAAT
>NW_015555703.1:2831861-2845897 GCF_001515605.1 Sinocyclocheilus anshuiensis
TGTCTCAAATAATAATAATAATATATATATATATATATATATATATATATAATATTTAAAAATATGATAATTCTTTATATATATATACTCAGACATACATATATATATATACTGTATATATCATTTCTTTTTTTTGTCTGGCCTTTGAAGTAGAGAAAGTTTGACTTGGGAACCTTTTATAAATGTTTGTTTACTTGTGTGTAAGTTATGTGTGTGTATTTTTTTTAATCCCTAATTTGTGAAGCACTTTAGGCAACAAAGTTGCATTTAAATGTGCTATATAAATAAATGAAGTTGAAGTATATATATATATATACAGTATGTATATGTGTGTGTGTATTTATTTATTTTATTTTATTTTATTTTAAAGGTTACAGACTTTACAATTGCCAAAATCCTTCATCACTGCAATCATATTCGGGTCTCATAAAATTGGTAGAAAATATATTGAAGTTATTTTACTGGTTTACTGGTATGGGAACAAACTCTTTTATACTGATGTTTGGTTAGATGATGTTTTTCTCAGCGGTCCGGGAATTTAGGTCAGCATGATGCAATCATAGCTGAAGAGTCAGTAACTGGCCTCCTAAACAAGATTAAACAGTCTTAGCCGTAGCCTGCTAGAAATGATGATGGATGGAGATATGAGGAGGAGGTCTTTAGCTGAGCTTTCATGTGAAATGCATCAATATATTCCTGAATTATGCAGCTAAAGAAGCCTTTTGAATGTTGAAACCTTACATTTCAAATAATATTGCTACTGATTTGAGCGCATTTAAATAAAATCTAGACCTCATGCATAACTTTTGCATGATGCCAGGAGGGATACAGAGAAGGGGCATGACTATAAAGCATCCTCCTAAAAATGTAAATTTATTTAAATGTAAAATTATTAATATTTTAAACTTTGCACTTGCATTTTTTCCATTTTTTTTCATCATCACCCTCACAGCTCATAACATCTTCCTCTGTACGATGACATTTCCCTTTTACCATGTTTTCATGTAATTTCTTCCTGTCTGCTTCCTTCTTTAGAGTGACCACACCAGTGGGCATATTAGTAATCTGCAGTGTATTGTGCCTTCAGGAAGTGTTCACTACTTACATTTTAGCTAAACATCCAAATCTTAACAGAAAAAAAATGTTTGACAATCTGGTAATTATTCAGCATCTTTTTACATAGTTGTTTACCAGCAATAAATAATTGCCAAAATTATGGTATAATGGTTCATCTACATAGAAGCCATTATTATTCGTTGTTTATGCATTATACACTGAAAAAAAAAAAAATCTGAGCTTGTTACAACTGAACTGAACTGAACTGAATTTGTTACAAATGTATTAGTTTGTTTCAAATTATATTTAATTACATTTTTGGTTCTACCGTAAATTTTTGATTTGATATTAATTAAAAATATTGTTTTCCAAAGATAAAAATGTACACTCATACAAAATAAAAAGATTATTTATTATAAAAAAACAATCTTTATCTTTAAACACAAACCAAAATGTTACTTAATTTAGGTCAATGTAATATATTTATATTTATAATATATTTTTACAACTTAATTTCACCATAAACAAAAGCTAAATTAGTTATAATATGAAAGTAGAATATTCGATAAAGATAAGTAAAAAAAGGTAAAGACAAAACTAGAACCATTTTGTTAGTCAATGTTTCAGTTTACTTACTATAAATAAATACAAGAATATTGTCTTTGAAAGACCTTACAGTTCATTGCGATGTCTTTTTACTGTATATGCATCATCTTTTCTGTTATGTTCTAATAAAAAAAGAAACCATATGAAAATTCACTTTAAATAAATGACACTGTTGTTTTTCTTTTTTTCAGTGCATTAGAGTTAGGGCCCTTAAATGACTCTAGACTGTTATGCTTAAAAATATAATAATGAGATATTAATAATTCATTTTACAGTTTTGCTTTTTTCAGTGTTTGTTAACTGTCAATCAGCTCTGGAAATGAACATGATATCATGGAGGATCACCTTTGTTTAACTGTTGGATGGAGCAACAGCAGCTATTCTGAACTATTAAAATGCATTATTCCATTTCCAAGCACTCATAAAGCTGATGTCAAAAGTGTTTCCAGCTGTGCAGAGTGGCTGCTTTGAGAGCTACATACACTGTATGCTTAAAAAACTCCTGCACCAACGTCAGCCCATAAGATGGAGGTCTTCCTCTGTACAACTGTCAGGATGTTGGACAGTGATGCTCAGGAAGGCTTTGGCAGGCCAACAAAGACAGACCCTCAGCTGTAGGGTGTAGGTTTTCAGGACCAGCATCCCCTTTGGCAGGCACACAGAGGCCGCTGCCATGAGCCGGGGATGAGAACCCATGAGACTCTGGCTTTTATTTACTCTGGCGGCTAGCGTCCTGCACATTTCTCGTCTGAGTGAAGGAAGGAAAAAACAAGACAAGTAAGAGAGACAAAAACATGCTTTCATTTTGCCCTGACTCTGATCCCATCAGTCAGTGTTCACACTCTTGTCTGTAAGCACTAGACAAGCCTGGCATTGATCTTGAAAAGTGTTAAATCACAATTGGAGTACATCTACTTACTGTATATATTTCATTGTATTACATCTGTGTTAACATTGCAACAGAGCATTGTTCATATTTTAGTTCAGAATGTTCCAAACTGTGCAGTCAATAGGACAGGCAGAATTAGTCAGAATGTGTGTCTTGGGCCGAGCTGCGTAAAGCTGTGTGTTTGGAGGAACAGCAGGTCAACCTGCATTGTTATCTGTTTCCTGAAGATATGCTGCCAAGGGTTAAGTGCTCAGAAATGCATGTTACCGTGGCAGGTAAAAACAATGGAAGAAACATGAATATGTGAGTTGGTTGCTTGAAGATGTCTCATAAATCCTAGCCATTTCCCCTGGTTTTTCTCTTTCCCACCAAAGCCTCGTGGCAGTTTATTGGTTGGCAATTCACTCCATTATTTAAAGGGATATGGACAAAAATTGGGTTGAAGGGTTGTCTGAAAACTAGTTAGTTTTAATCAAGGCCTGTATAATTACTGTAGGTTACATTATGTCCTCCGGCCCCTGATCAGATGTGTTTATCGTAAACTAAAATATAGAAGTGACCTTTTATTTTGTTAAACTATAACTTCCTAAATGCAGTCCTGAATGCAGATTGATGCTGTTAAGTGTAAGCTTGAACTCATAGGGTGATCCTTGATCCGCATGCAAAAGTTCATTACTGAAATATTGTGAGTGCACAACATCCTACAGTTTGAGGCTTTTTTATACTGCATCTATTTTAAAGTGGTCATTTGTCTGTTCTGACAGACACCTGGGAGTGGATACCACACTATAACAAATCAACACCAGAATCCAGACAATATGAAGTCTTAATATGTGTGTGTGTGTTTTAACCTACATATTTCATGGGGTGTACTTACTTTTTCACACCAGGCATTTTCAAGTCGAAAATTGTTGTTGTTGAATTGTTGAAGGTGGAGAATATATACAGAAGTGGTTCATTGATGGCTGTGGTGGATGCATTAAATGCAAAGAATTAAGAGAATAAACCATTTAGTTTTAGTCATTCCCAGTGCTGACTATTAGCAAATATTAACTGAGTTTAATATACAAATATCAAACTTAATAGTTGACCTCACTGTCGTCCAGCAGCCAACTTGTTAATTAGTTGACCAACTTGGCCCTTTTTTATATTGAAGCAAGGGAATTTCTGTGGCTGGTCACCTTTTAAATTTGATTTAAAACACTGTTGGGTATGTACTTCAAGTAAATCTAATGCACAGAGCAAATTATTAAAAACGTGACTGAACTTTGTGTTAAATTCATGTTTATCTCTATAGGACACATCAAGATATACATTGTTTCAAAGCAGATTTAGAGAAAATATTGCATAAAAATAAGAGCAGTTTATGGGGCACATATATATTTTTTGACCCATACTGACACCCAGGTCAATCGGCTGTTTCTTTAAACAGACATGACAGCTTCAGTGAGGCAGGGGTCAGTGAAATATCAGTTAATCTCGAAATCTTTATTATACAACATACTAAAACAAGTCTTTGACTAATGCATAATGACTATTTTTTGCTGAAAGAAATTAGGGCAGACATGCAAATCAAATATATTTTCTGTGGGAACTCATGGTGGATGATAGTTTGAAAGACTAGCATACTTAGAGTAGCATTAATTATTAGTACACAAGCAAATATTATTTGAATACATGGTGTAATCGACCTTGCCTTGTTGTCTAACTCTACCACACAAAAGCGAATTTAATTATGAATGGAGAGATGTCTCACAAATACAGTTTGTTAGAAGACAGACATCTTGTTGTATCTGTGTACCACCAAACAGTAAAAAGGTAATGCATTCTGTCTTATCTTCTGGGTGTTTTTGACAGATGGAACTGATATAGAAGATGACCCATCCTGCTCTTGGCTTACATCGTCGCCATCTAGTAAAGACCACACTTCTCCAGGCCATGTCGATGACTATGAATATGGTGAGGATAAAGGAGGTGCAGGCCTACCCTACCCATGCCAGTTTTGTGCAAAATCCTTCAGTCGCCTGAGCTTCCTTAAGTGCCACGAGCAGAGTCACAGAGATAAACTTCCCTTCAGCTGCACATACTGCAGTCGCTTGTTCAAGCACAAGCGCAGCCGTGACCGACACATCAAGCTTCACACTGGTGACAAAAAGTACCACTGTGGAGACTGTGACTCTGCTTTCTCACGCAGTGACCATCTAAAGATCCATATGAAAGCGCACGCTGCCAACAAGCCCCATAAATGCCCAGTGTGCCACCGAGGGTTCTTGTCCACCAACTCGCTTCATGGACACATGCAGGTGCATGAACGTGGGAAGGATGGAGCAAATACAAGGTCCCCTCAAGAGTGGAGGTTAAAAGAGACGCGCAAATGCAGCCGCTGTGAGGAGGGTTTCGACATGCCTGAGGAACTGCAGAAGCACATTGCAGAAAGCCACCCAGAGTGCTCTTCTCCTGTAGGAGGGAGTCTTGAACCTGGTCTGCAGTGCATCTACTGCCACGAGCCGTTCGGTGATGAAGGAATGCTTCTGAGCCACATTGATCAGGTGCATGGGAGAGATAGAAAGAGCAACACATGCACTGTGTGCTCTGAGCAATTCCCCACTGTAGAGGAGCTGTACACTCACATGGAAATCCACCAAATTCCAGAGTCCAGCAATAGCCCCTCTGTGTTGCCCGTAGGTTATACTTCTGTTTCAAGCACTACACCAGACTCTAATCTTTCTGTTGATAGTTCGACCATGGTGGAATCCGCTTCTACAGTGCCTAAGACACGTGGGAGAAGAAAGAGGGCCACTCATAATAACATGTATAGGCGATCTGCCAAACAGCCAAAAATCGAATACAGCTGCATTTACTGCAACAAACAAGTTTTCTCAAGCCTTGCTGTGCTGCAGATTCATCTTAAGACCAAACATGTTGACAAGCCAGAGCAGGCTCATACTTGCCAATTTTGCCTGGAAATTCTTCCATCGCTTTGTAATTTGAACGAGCACCTGAAACAGATCCACAACACCAAGAATCCCGCAGATGTACTGGCTAACCTGTCCGATGACCTGTTGCAGTGCAATTTCTGCCCAACATTGCAGAAAGCCACCCAGAGTGCTCTTCTCCTGTAGGAGGGAGTCTTGAACCTGGTCTGCAGTGCATCTACTGCCACGAGCCGTTCGGTGATGAAGGAATGCTTCTGAGCCACATTGATCAGGTGCATGGGAGAGATAGAAAGAGCAACACATGCACTGTGTGCTCTGAGCAATTCCCCACTGTAGAGGAGCTGTACACTCACATGGAAATCCACCAAATTCCAGAGTCCAGCAATAGCCCCTCTGTGTTGCCCGTAGGTTATACTTCTGTTTCAAGCACTACACCAGACTCTAATCTTTCTGTTGATAGTTCGACCATGGTGGAATCCGCTTCTACAGTGCCTAAGACACGTGGGAGAAGAAAGAGGGCCACTCATAATAACATGTATAGGCGATCTGCCAAACAGCCAAAAATCGAATACAGCTGCATTTACTGCAACAAACAAGTTTTCTCAAGCCTTGCTGTGCTGCAGATTCATCTTAAGACCAAACATGTTGACAAGCCAGAGCAGGCTCATACTTGCCAATTTTGCCTGGAAATTCTTCCATCGCTTTGTAATTTGAACGAGCACCTGAAACAGATCCACAACACCAAGAATCCCGCAGATGTACTGGCTAACCTGTCCGATGACCTGTTGCAGTGCAATTTCTGCCCAGAGGTGCTTGGTGATCTTAATGCTCTGCAAGAGCACATACGGTGCTCCCATGGCTTTCCTAATCCAGTCACCAAAGAAAGCAATGCATTCTTTTGCCCCAAGTGCTTTATGGGATTTTTGACTGAGGCCACTCTAGAAGAACATGTCAGACAGACTCATTGTGACTCTGGAAGCGTGCAGTTTGATTCTCCTCTAGCGGTCACTCCAAAAGATCCCATTGTGGAGATCTACTCCTGCTCTTACTGTACCAACTCCCCCATTTTTAACAGCGTCATGAAGCTTAACAAGCACATAAAGGAGAACCACAAGAACATCCCTCTTGCTCTGAATTATATCAACAATGGGAGAAGATCTCTGCGAGTCCTCAGCCCATCATCTCCAGTCTCTGTAGAACAGGCCTCACTATTCAAACAGAACAGCACTTCCTTATGTTCAAGTGAGTTCATTTGTAACCAGTGTGGTGCTAAGTACACCAGCTTAGACCTTTTCCAGACACACCTGAAGACCCACCTTGATGGCATCGTGCCACAGCTAACCTGTCCACAGTGCAACAATGACTTTCCTAACCAGGAGTCTCTTCTGAAACATGTGACTGTTCATTTCACCATCATGTCCACATACTACATCTGTGAAAGCTGTGACAAGCAATTCACATCTGTGGATGACTTGCAGAAGCACCTTCTGGATATGCACACCTTTGTGTTTTTTCGCTGTACTCTTTGCCAGGAAGTGTTTGACTCTAAAGTGTCAACTCAACTCCATCTTGCAGTGAAGCACAGTAATGAGAAAAAGGTATACCGATGTACTTCTTGCAACTGGGATTTCAGGCATGAGGCTGACCTTCAAATGCATGTCAAACATAGTCACCTTGAAAATCAGGGCTGTTCACACCGTTGCATCTTTTGTGGTGAGTCCTTTGGTACAGAAGTAGAGCTGCAGTGTCATATTACCACCCATAGCAAGAAGTACAATTGTCACTTTTGCTGTAAAGCCTTCCATGCTGTTTATCTGCTTGAACGTCACCTTTGTGAAAAGCACTGTGTGTCTGAGGGAAAGACCCAGAATTGCAACACCAATGGATCCATGTCTGGTAGCGGTGATTCAGTTGCCAAAGATGATGGAGACTTACAGGCCTTTCTGACCAACAGCCACGGAGGCACTGGAGCGGGGGAGTCTCATAACAGTCGGGATGGCAGCGAAGAAGACTTTGATACCTCAGAGGTCATGTATAGCTGTGACATCTGTGGTGCATCTTATACCATGGAGTCCCTCCTAACCAATCACCAACTTCGTGACCATAACATTCGACCAGGAGAGAGTGCTATCCACAAAAGAAAGGCAGAAATGATGAAGGGAAACCACAAATGCAACGTCTGCTCTAGAACATTTTTCTCGGAGGGAGGACTTCGGGAGCACATGCAAACGCACTTAGGACCTGTTAAACACTACATGTGTCCCATTTGTGGAGAGCGCTTCCCTTCCCTACTTACTCTGACAGAACACAAGGTCACTCACAGCAAAAGCCTGGACACTGGAAGCTGTCGGATCTGCAGATTACCTCTGCAGAGTGAGGCAGACTTCCTGGAGCATTGTCAGATGCATCCAGATTTGCACAATTCTTTGACTGGCTTCCGCTGTGTGGTCTGCATGCAGACTGTCACCTCAACTCTAGAACTCAAGATCCACGGTACCTTTCACATGCAAAAGACTGGAGCGGCATCTACAAATCAGCCAACTGCATACTCAGCTGCCACAGAATTTCAACACAGTCAAAGTCAGAAAGTCGTCAAGTGTGCTGCATGTCTCAAAGAGTTCCACTCTAAGCAGGACTTGGTAAAACTTGACATTAATGGTTTGACATATGGTCTTTGCACGCTGTGTGTCAATACCGCTGGTAGCAAGAGCTTTACTCTAAATGGAGGGAAACTGTTGCACCAAGGAGCTCAAGCCCCAATGGGTCCTGCTGCTGGATGGACCCAAGGGGAGAGCCTTAGCCCTGGTCCTGTGAAGGGAAAGGCTGTCTATTCTTCCTCATCATCTTCATCAGTATCACCCTCTATTTTCAAGACCCGCTGTTCCAGTTGCAATGTTAAATTCGAGTCAGAGGCAGAGCTTCAAGCACACCTGCAGACAGTGCACAGAGACCAAACACCAGAAGCTGCTCTTTTACGGACCCCCGATGGCTCCCCCATGTCACGAGTTAGCCCAAGCCAAAGTGACGAGGTAAGATGTGGCTTACAGCAATCATACAGTGCATGCTCAGTACATTTGCCGTCAGTACATTAATAGTGATCGTTATTGTTGCTAAGGATTTTTATTGCGTAGTACCATTTACATGATTAAAGAGGAGGAATACACTTTATTGTGATGGTCCCATTTAGACATTCTGTTGACTAGAAGTATCTTTGCAACTACGTCAACTAACTCTGCTTGGTGGTCTCAGGGGACCATCAGAATAAAGTGTTACCAAGAGGAGTGAAAAAACACATTTATAAGGGACATGTACAAGAGTACAAGGCACGTGTATTTTCTTGTTTCAGCATCATTGTCCAACACTATTAATTTATACTTGGTATTTCTTTTTTCCCAATGTTTAGAAGAAGACTTACCAGTGCATCAAGTGTCAGATGGTCTTCTACAGTAAATGGGACATTCAGATACATGTGGCCAATCATATGCTAGGTAAGACTGTTTTAATTGGATCTGTAAGCAATGGCTAAACATTTGTTTGTTAATTCAATGTCAATTTTGGGTATTGCTGTCAAGTGTGACCATGTAACTTGTTTGCCACTTGGATCCTTTTATTTAATAATATTACTGGAATATGTCTCTTGTATACAGTCAAGGCTAAATCAGGGTTGAAATGCGGTGAAATTCAGTTTGAGTGTTGGTAAGAATGTTACAGAGAACAAAGTTTCAGGGTGGTATGCTTTATGTCAGGAAATTAACATAATTAGTCAAGGTCTACAGTATGCAGTTATCTTCTCTCCTGTTCTTTATTCATTACTCTTATTCATTCTTATTCATGATTTGGTGTGTTTTATGGAAAGAAAATGTGTCAGAACAGAATTGCCTCTCTGCTTGAGAGAAGCATGTTCCATTTTTTTTCAATAGATATAGAAGCTTTCAATTTTCAATTGGTTCTACTGAAGCAGGTTCTGTTGCAGTCTCCCAAGTTTGTGTAAATCTGGACTGTAATTCCCACTCAACCAGCATGTGCCAAAACTGCAAAGATAAAAAACAAAGGCCTGATTTGAGAAGCTTTAAATATCTTTTCCCTTGGAAAAAGGGCACACTTTCTCCTGTTAATGGCCATCTGTAAAGATGCATTGAAACAGGGGGCCAGGGGTTATCTGCGCTCAGCTGTCAGTGTTATTAGGCTATGTAATGGAGCAGGCGCTATGCTCTTCTGGGTGTTGTTTCTAAGCACGTGTCTCTGCTTTATTGCCATCGATAACTAAATATGTAGAGAATGGCATGCTATTAAACATGAGCACAAAAGCCAGTAGGTCTTTGTAACCTGGCCTATTGGTTCGTAAATGTAGAAAGGGAGATTTGATTCACGGTCATTAATATTGCTGATTTCCACAGAGACATCTTCCAGAAGGTAATCAGATAAGGTAAGGAGGTGGAGGTAGGTGTGAACTGGACAGTAGGGACTGGTCTTGGCCACAGGAGCCCTGAGACACCTGCAGATAGAAACTCACAGCTTGAACGGCCCAAATCCAGATTTGCTGTTTAGTTGGCTAGTCTTTTGTTGAAGATGTAGAAAGGCTTCTGCGCCAATGAGGAGACTGATGGTTTGACTTACTTGCATGATCCAGCCAATAACATTTGATTTGTCAACATAACCCCAACGTATTTCTGATTATATGAGATCAGCCAAAAGGAAAGAGGGCAAATTTCCATCATCCTCTAAAGCTTTCGCCAAGTTGGTGGGCCACCTTCTCAAGGACGGTCACACATGGGCATCCTGCATGTGGCATGAGGTGGGGGTGGCTGATTACAGTGGCTCACGCTCAAGCAGCAAACACATCCAGCCTTGTGTTGCTGTGTTGCACAGCGGGGAGCGAATGGCCTGGGTGGCCCAGCCAGAGGAAGGTGGGTGAGGTGGATGGCAGAGAGCAGTTGGTGCAGGCTTGGAGCAGTGTAGGATGCACATTTGTTGTCCAGCAGGCCACTCTGTGTGAAGCAGCACTGTGGGCTGAAGTCATGCTGAAAGGAGAGAGGAGAAAATCTTCTGAATAAAGAAGAGGGAGTGGATAAACAGAGCAGTGGTGTATCTTAATACACCATCTTATTTTCAGCTAACTGCATTTAATAAATATTTAAACTGTAATACATTTTTACTAACATAAAAAATGTATTATAGTAAACATGCACTTCAGTGTCCGAAAACATTACATTCAGTTCTTATTCATTCATATTATTTTAAAGTACAGTATATTATTTCCATAATAAGTACTCTCTTTAAATCTGTGCTGAAGTGTATTTTTTATTTTTTTTTCACAAGGACACAGCAACTGTTACACATGGCTTGATATGTATTCTATAGATTTGTAGGGGTCTCTGTGTTTGTGGCATTTCTGGAGCTTGGCTCAGTTTGGTTTCTCTTGTTTTTCTTATTGCTTTTGGCCCCCTGGGCTCTGCTGGTGAACAGGATGCTGATTAGTGAACTCTCTCATTGAAGTCCTTCATGATGCCCTCTGGCTGCAGTCATGGAACCCTGTGGAGTGTTCCAGAGTGTTCTAATAAGATTCAGGTGCTTCAAAACAGTGGGCACATGCCAGATCTGCACCATAGTTTAAAACTGTCCTATCTTTAAAAGAAATCAACACCTTGAGATGAACTTCATCTGAATACTCCATGGAGCTTTATATTCAGATATACCAGAATGTTTATTAAAGCAACGTAGTCTTTATTATAATTGTTTTTATGCTAATGCTTTTTTTATATCTGTCAAGTTGAGTTGGAACGGTGCAGTTGGCTTGTAACAAACATCGATATCAGTTTGTACATGCATATATGTACAGTATTGTAAGCAAATATTTTTATACAAACCATATCACCATCATAGATAGATAGATAGATAGATGTCAGTATTTTGTTAAGAATTTTCTCTTCACCTATTATCTTAGCCACTAGCACTTTTTTGAAGTGGCTCAGCCTTCTTTGTTTCTTCTGACAGAGATTTTATTGTTTAACCTTGTCCCAGATGTAGACATTTAACAAAAATAAATACAAAGTTCTATCATGAAACTCTAGATGGCGCAGGCCAATAGGTTCTAACTGATATAATCTGATATAATTACATCATCATTCACATGACACAGCTGACTGGTTTCTTTTCACATCAGCAGCTAATGAGCTTGCTGTTCAACATTCAAATACTCAGCTAGTACTTGCTGTAATAGTTGAAACCCTCCACCTTCCCCAGCTCCACCTGTACAGATCTGCTACGGGCTGATTTCCTGTATGTTATATATGGGGTGATTTCATATATGTTATATGTGCAGCAGCAGTATTTCTTACATGCTCACAGCAGCATGTCTGTGGCTGTATTGGCAGTAGTAAGTGTCGGTACTTGCTCTGCCACAACAGCAGCAGCATAGAAGGTTATTATCATATAACCCAGTCACTAAAATATTTTTACTGTGCATAATTTTCAACCAAGCAATTTTTTCTAAATGTGTGGCAGTAGTAAGTGTCGGTACTTGCTCTGCCACAACAGCAGCAGCATAGAAGGTTATTATCATATAACCCAGTCACTAAAATATTTTTACTGTGCATAATTTTCAACCAAGCAATTTTTTCTAAATGTGTTAAAAAAGACAACTGTCATAAATTTTAGTCAAAAGTTTACATTATTATCAGTTCCACCATTGAACACTGTGTACATACAGTAATTATACATAGTTTGAACACTGTTTCAAAATATTTAGTTTCTGATTTTTTGTAGAGCTTTTTGTTGGTGGTGTTGAAATGCTCTTGAAAGAGGACCATCAGCATTTCATTGCCCATATTGCCTCCCACCTCTCCCCACCCCACACAGACACCTTGAGACTCAAACCTTAAACACTCTCTTTCTTTGATTAATTTTTTTACGTTTCTAATTACTAATTAACTTGAGAGATTTCTAATGTAGTCCTCATTCACTGAGGTGCACGGAGGACAACAGATCATTAGCTTCAATAATGAATGTGGATGGTGCAGATAATGGCCTGTGATATGCCCACACTGACACCTGCACTCACAAGACAAAGGTTTGTGTGAAATACAGTGAGGGGGATACACAAGGAGCTGGACGCTTCTGTTGCTCAGATCTTTTATGTGTTGACGTGAAAGGTGTATCCAATGTTTGTGTTTGTGTTTGTATGTGTGTGTGTGTGTTTTATTGAGCAGACATATTTAGACACATTTTATTATTATTATTAGTGTGTGTGTGTGTTTTATTGAGCAGACATATTTAGACACATCTATCTGTCTATCTATCTATCTATCTATCTATCTATCTATCTATCTATCTATCATCTATCTATCTATCTATCGTGTGTGTTTGTGTAGATAGCATATATAATGCATTCTGTAGGATTTTTGTGTATGTGTGGTTGTAAGTGGTTTTAAATGTTTTCATAAATTTAGAATAATTTAAGTAATAACTTTAATTTATTGATGAATCATTGATATATCACATGATAGCTCACAGCTTCCACCTCTTTACTGCAATAAACATTTTGATTGGGTTTAGAATTTCCGAAGGCCTTTGTTGTTATAATATCTTTCATCTTAAAATATTCACTTCTGAAACGCGTATCTAGACAAACATTCCACCAAACAAAACATTACTGTGGAAAAAGTGTATGACCATTTGGGAAATCATTTAGAACTTAAAGTCATTTTCAAGGTTCACCAGCGTGGCATGCTCAGCATTTCCCATCATTAAGAGCATGAAGTGTTAATTGCAGTTTGATCTCATTAGTGATTAGAGTCATTTTCTTTGAGCATCTGAACTTCTCTGATGAAGACTCCTCTTCTTGCTTCTTAATGGCAGCGTTGCCTGCCGGTGTCTGCTAACTCCGCCGACTTTGGGGAAACATGCTTACGCTGTAATGATTATTATCATTAAGAAATATGAAAGTGCCAAGCATTTGTGACCCAGCTGTTCATTAAAGCAGAGATTTTTTGTAGCTGGAGTCAGAGCATCCACTCATGAGCAGACCTCCACCTGCGCAAAGTCCATCTCTGTCCACATGACACCATTAGCTCTCTTCTTTGACCTCCACAATAGTTCGCTCTATGTCTGTCTGTAGGTTGTTGGTGAAGCTAGAAGGGATTTCATTTAGCTCATGTAATATTATCAACATCATAATTTGTTCTGAATAAACATCACTCCATTTTTGTGTTGTATGTATTTTTGTTATTTGGATGTGAATGGAAATATTTGCCCTCCCAACACTAGTGTTCATTTTTTTAAATGCTGCTGTGAGCAAAGTCTATTATTTTTCTTTGTAGTTGATATTAGTTGAGTATCTATCTAAAAAAAGGCTGTCCACTGTCGCTGGAGTGGAACCCTTTCAAAGGGTACTATTAGGGCCTTTCGCACCGCTTTAGTTCCAGAACTAAATGTACAGTACTAAAGTACTGGGACGATTTTGCGCGAACTATTTCCCAGTACCATTTAAAGGGTTGCAGTCGCACCGACAGTGGGTACTAAGAAGAGACGCAAGCCGGTCGACAGCGTCG
>NW_015555703.1:2850213-2863653 GCF_001515605.1 Sinocyclocheilus anshuiensis
GAATGATCTTACTTTATATTTTTGTTTCAGCTTTTCCCTTTTTTCACAAATGCCGCCGTCACCTTTCCTTGCAGGCCCTGCTTCACCACAAATGTTCTGCAACAAATGCACAGAAATCAAGAATAAGGGCTCCTGGGATTGAAAATTATCCATCGGATGAGCACTTCAGAATCTGGGCTGAAGCAGTTGGCCATCCGGGGATTTCTTGCCTACTCTTTTATGAATACTGAGGTTTCGGACATACTACTCTCTTCACGTACTCTTTTCTCCTATATAAGGACCTTTCGCACCGCTTTAGTTCCAGCACTAAATGTACAGTACTAAAGTACTGCGACGATTTTGCGCAAACTATTTCCTAGTATCATTTAAAGGGTTGCATTCGCACCGACAGTGTGTACTAGGAAGTGACGTAAGCCAGTCGACAGCGACGTCATTTGTGCGCGGCGTTCGACAACGGAAACAAAGAAGAACAACGTTAACAACAGGAGGATGGAGGATGCTGTGATCGGAGCTTTGTGTTTGTTGTGTCTCGCGGGTTTCACAATAATGGTCATGGAATGTCGACGTATACGTAAAGCGATTGAAAGAACGGAAAGGAGGACTAAGAATCTCCAACGACAACTGGCAGTGCTACATTTGCTACAAGTGCCTGTACTTCAGCGTCCGTCCATCTATCGTTGTTTTACATACTTGCGAAATAAGTTGACACAATGTTTACAGTATGTTTACACGGCATTTTAAATCATGGCGGGTGAGGGCGTTTTCGTACGCGTTTGGCCAATCAATGTCTACTTACGTCACGGGTAGTACCAGTTGTGCTGGTTAGACCCTGCTCCGGAGTAGGAGCTAATTTGTTTTTTGAAAAAGGTAGTCCGTTACTAAAATCGCACCCAGTTCCGGCGGTGCGAAAACACCAAAAAGTGGGTAGTTCCACAATTAGTTCTGGTACTATGAAAAGGTTCCCGCGGTGCGAAAGGCCCTAATATGTACTTTTAAAGTATTAATACCGTATGTACTTCTAAACTAATAATGTGTGCCTTTAAGGTACTAATACGTGCCAATTAGGGGTAAATAAGGTTCAAAGATGTACCTTTTAGCTTTTGTACTTTAGGGTTTTGTACCTTAGGGTTGTACCTTTTTTGTGAGAGTGGTCCATTTGCCAGACCCATTGTCACCTTTCATATAAACACATACACATTCGTATACACGTACCTGTAATAAAAACTGATTAAGATGATGATAAAAGGGGATCATAAAACATATTGTAATATTGTTGTGTGTTTGTCATATTACTAGGCCGCTTGTTTAAATGAAAGTTCTGATAACCCTGTCGGGGCTTGTTTTGCTGTAATGGCTGTCTGCCTTATCCCTTACATACCTGTAATGTATATATATATGGTTTGCCATTCGATTCATCTCTCGTGCTCTGGGCTGTATCTGAGACCGCGGGTCCTGACGCGGCCAGCCTGTCGGTTGTTTGCTAGCTCGTGTGTCTGTGTGGAATTGAGGTGGTATGAAAGCAGTGCAGTGAGTGCGGCGGCGTCCCAAGCTGCCCGTTTGCTTGCCTTCATCAGCATTCCACCGATGAGAGTAATTAAAGCTCAAATTAATTCTGCTGTAAGCAGACGAGCCGCTGAATAACTGATATTGGAGGCGTGATGATGAATGCGCCACATCAAGGGTGAAGCCCTGGAGACGCTGCAGAAAAAAGACATCTCCTTTTGTCTGCTCTCATTTTTGCTCTGGCTCAGTTCCATAACCTAGTGAGTGAGCTGCCTTACTGCCTACATGGGCAGCTGCCTTCTAAGGCCGCGTCCTAACTGAGATGAAACCTCAGGTTTGGAACGCTCTTATGCATAGTTAGCAACATAAATAGTTCTTGTGTGAAAAAGACTGTAGACTCACTTTACGAACGATTGCCATATAGTTCGCGTTTCTGAGCTACTGCCAAAACAGACACATTAGAATTGACTCTACAGAAGGAATGGAATACCATTCTTCCAAAAGATATTCCCTCATTTGGTGTTTTGATGATGTCTAACACATTGGTCCAAAATCTTCCATTGGGTTGAGATCTGATGACTATGAAGGCCATAACATGTGACCCATGCCCAGTGGAGCCAACCCATGCCAACAAAATTCCCCCGACATCATAACAGATCCACCGGATCCCCGAGAATTTCCTACAATTTGTCACCCGTCTTTGAATATACTGTATGTTGTTCTGCAAATATGTGACCTGTGCTGGCAAAATGAGTCACAATGAGCAAAATTTCAAAAGGTGAGTTATTTCTATTTTCTCATTCTCGTTAAAAGACCTTCAAAATGATGTATGATTGGTTGGAATTGGAGGAAAAATGCCTGAGCTACATCCGTTGATAGAGTAGCAAAGTCAATTTTAAGAAAAATCCAGTTAAAGTTTCCTGAAATTTCCAAAGCAAACTCAGATTAATTCTGCTGTAAGCAGACGAGCCGCTGAATAACTGATATTGGAGGCGCGATGATGAATGCGCCACATCAAGGGTGAAGCCCTGGAGACACTGCAGAAAAAAGACATCTCCTTTTGTCTGCTCTCATTTTTACTCTGGCTCAGTTCCATAACCTAGTGAGCTGCCTCATTGCCTTCATGGGCAGCTGCCTTCTAAGGCCGCATCCTAACTGAGATGAAACCTAGGGGTTTGGAATGCTCTATTCCACATAGGTTGCAACATTAATAGTACTCATGTGAAAAAGATATATAGTTTGATGTCAGTGTTTCTAAGCTGCCGCCACCACTTGCTGCCAGAACAGCTTTAATGCACTTTGGAATTGACTCTACAAGAGGAATGGAACACCAGATATACAAGATATTCCCTCATTTAGTGTTTTGATGGTGATGGTGGTGGAGACCACCATCTAACACATTGGTCCAAAATCTCCCATAGGGCTGAGATCTGGTGACTGCGAAAGCCATAGCATGTGACTCAACCCATGCCAACAAAATGACACCCCCCATGTCATACCGGTGCCACCCGATCCTTTAATTTGTCACTCGTCTTTTATATATATACATGTTGTTCTGTAACATGTTTTGTCTGCAGCCTGTGGCTCCCTCTACAATATCCAGTTGGAGTAACCTTACCCTGTTCTGCTGGAAAACTGCAGCCAGATGGAGGAATTTGATTAAACAGCAGTGGAACACCAAATGTTGCGTTGGATCCAGAGTCGGTCTGTGAGAGAGATCGGTGGGGGCTGTTGAGTAGGAGTCTAAAATGGCCTTCTGGTGCGAGTGGGCCAGTGCTCTTTCTAGAAAGAGGCAGCCGCTGGGGTGCAGTGATATAGAAGCCCTTTTCCAACAACCAGCTGGGCCTTTTAGGAGCTGCTATGCCCACAGCAGACACCCAGCAGCCTCCGAGCAGCTTGACTTCACCATATGTGGAGATTTTTTAACGCTCCACCTGGTTTCCCGGGAGGAAGTCGAGCCGCTGGGATGCCGGGAGCAGATGAAATGCTCTTAATGCAGCCAACAGTATGAGAGAACAACCCGATGCGGATGACCTTGGAGCCTGTGCCCGCACTACAGGAACACGGCCAGTTGGATGCTTTACTCCACACAGTCCATATCTTCATATCCAGATCTGTTTCTACTTTCACAAACTTAAAACACTGGAGAAAAGAGTGGAATTGCCCCCTCAACATACTCAAGAGCACACAATCTCCCAGGACCTGAAGTGGGAACTCTAAATAGTCTCTATAGTGGAAAAGATGTCCGGATGTAGCGCATGTCCTTCCTTCACCATATGAGGATGTTCAACCTGCCACAGGAGCTGCTAATGCAATTTTTTCTTGTCATTGAGTTGTCCTGTGCTCTTCAGTAACTGCCTTGTTTGGTTTGGTTGCCAAACAGGACAAAACAAGGCTACAACAGACAGTCATGTGCAGTATTGGGGGTAACGCATAACAAGTAACGCAAGTCACGGAATCATATTACTTTTTCAAGTAACTAGTAAAGTAATGCTTTACTTTTAAATTTACAACGAAATATCTGAGTTACTTTTTCAAATAATTAATGCAAGTTACTTTTTTCCCATTTATTCACTGACACCACTACTGTCGCCACGTTGAGTGAAATTGGTGCAGAGGCACTTCCTTTAATCTGAGGCTTAATTTCACTTTTGGCCTTTACAGTTGCTAAAAATGTAACTTTTAAGGTTTTTGGTTATTAAAAAAACAAACAAACAATCAAACAAACAAACAAACAAACAAACAAACAATCAAGTCCAGCCCCGGTGACAAAAAGTAATATAAAAGTAGCATAACACATTACTTTGCATAAAGAGTAACTAAGCAATGCAATTAGTTACTTTTTTATGGAGTAACACAATATTGTTGCATTACTTTTAAAAGTTACTTTCCCCAACACTGGCCATGTGTGCTGAGAGAATGACTGGTGATCCTTTGCCCACCCTCCATAATGAGGAAATGGGCTTAGAAAATAAAAAGCACAAATCCCACACACTAAGGCCCTCCTGCATGCACTACAACATCTCCAAGAGTCTGAGTGGGAGGTTAGTTTGCTGGACATGGGATTAACAACAGACCTTCTACAGGAGAACTTCAACAAGCTAATCTACTTCAGCGCTCCCACATAAGTTCCATGCATTTTGTGTAGGCTTTTGAGTAGGGCTGCAACAGTACACAACATCCATGGTTCAGTATGTACTGTACCTCAGTGGCAACTCTGGATTTTAGTGAAATTATTGAACAGAATAGTAATTACAGTGCTAGTTAGAAATCTAGCCACAAGAGGAGATTATCGGGGTCCACACACAAATGACTCATGTAGATGATGTAGTTGACGATACAATGGCCATGTCTCTTTTCAAATATAATACGAGTCTTTGAGTGTCTCTTTATGGAAGTATTATTCTATGTACTATATTACAACATGCAAATAATATCGTCTCTTCAGTTTAATTGGACAGCAATACATTCAGTTATGTCTGGCAACTTGACAAATATGTTTTCAGTTTCATTAGGATATATAAAAATAAAGGTAATTTGGAGATTACAGTTTTTTTTTTTGCAAACTGATTATACTTAGATTAGATAGATGCAAATTAATCAAAGCATCTTGAGCCAAGGAATCAGAGGAAAGAAAAAAAGCCTTTTCTAGCCCTTATGTTGCAAATGTCATTAATTCGAAAATTAAACTCCAAAATTGCTGTGGTTATTGTTCAGGCTGTCCTCTATCAGTGTGCCAAATTTCACAACGTTTTACCATATTTTTCTATGAAGAAGAAGAAGAAGAAGACTACAATACCATACTAAGAAAATCCTAACAAATAGAGTAGGGTTCCATTACTTTGTGCTTGGACCCCTAAATAGCTAGATAACACCACCTATCCATCCATAGCATTGCCATATCTGCTACTTTGGGCTTGTTTTTTTTCTTTCATAGAGCTATTTGGTTACATTTAGTTAAATTTTTTTGCACTCACATGCGCTTGTTTGGTACACAGTATGAGCTGTTCTGTCTGTTTGAATGAGTGCCGTTAGTGAGGTGTTGGAGACAGGTGCTATCTGTGTGTGTCTTTAAGCATTATTTTCATACTCAGATGGGCAGAATGAGAAATAGTTACATCTCCTGTGCATTTCACATGTGGAGCACTGTTTGAATGGCACAAGTGACAAAACATTGACATGGAATCATTGTGGTGTGTTACTGGTGTGTGAATGAGACCAGACTCATCACAAAGTTTCTGACATATTCCATCCAGTGTTTGAACTCACATGAGGCTGACAAAAAGTCCTTGAAGCAATTTGATTAATTTTTATAATAGGATACAATATGAGTCAATATATATTTCGATGTGGTCCAAAGTGGCTAATTGGCCTGTATCTTGTGAGCACAGAGTCCAAAGTGCACAAAAATTGGTACAGATGGAGAGCAAGCCATTCTGAGTACACATGCCAAATTTAATCAATTTCCAATTATAGTGACTGCATTTACCAAAGAAAGACTTGAACATTTGAACTGTGTTAACATTGAGCACAAACCCGTATGCACAAGTAATGTTGTTTTAAAATTTGACAGTTTTGGTTATTTTCCCAAATTTTGAAAAAACATCTAAACAGACTCTATACTACAGAGAGTGTGTTATTTGAAATGCCTTCCACCTCCTTTTAGCCTCGAGTGAAATCCTGGCTGCATTAAGTCATTGTAGATTGTATATAGAAAGGCTGTCTTCCCTCATTGGAAGGCTGTATGAGTTCAGCATGCTTAGACCTCAGTGCGGTTTCTAGTGGTATGTTTTTTTTCTTCTGCATGGTCTTCTTGACAGATCTGGCAGCAGATCAGAGTTGGTTTTCTACTGGCAGGAGTCAGGGGAAGCTGATTTCCTTCAAAGCAAACAGTCATTAGAGTTTGGCTTTTCACTGGACAAGTAGCACACATGTTCATGAGCGCATATGGAAAACAGGTGACTTTAGAATGGAAAATGGAGCTATTCACACAATCATCTTTATAAACCGACAGCAGTTTTGTTTGTGCAGCTGTTGCCTCCATTGCATTAGATGTTTTGTGGCTTGTTCCTCTTACAGTGCCCACATTACTCACCCTGAGCAGTGTCACATTGGGCGTACTTATCACGTGTGCCCTTCACGTACCCCATCACCTGGAATATACCAGGGTAAGCCTTCCCTGATTCAAGTGAGAGGGCCGGAGAAAACTGTTTGCCTTGAGACGAGATGTCAGCCTCTCTGAGTACACATCCAGTGGGAGTGAATTACTGAAGTCTTTCTTCTGCGCCTGTGTTTCTTCTATAAGTGTGTGTGAGTATAATTGCAAGCGTAGAGGGAGCGTGTCTCTCAGTTTTGTGATTGTGAGGTGCAGACAGCAGCCCGAGGGTTCCCCCTCGCCTGCGTCACCTCACACATCAATACAAATACACACACAACACATTCTCCCACAAGGGCGCCTACCCTCAAAATCCCCCGCTAATGGAAGCCACTGCAGTTTTCAGTCTGGTTTTCATGCACAGCTTCATGTAAACGTGATGCCATCAGACAACACCTTCAGGAAGAAAGAGAAAAAAATACTGAAAACACTAAATTGTGTTCATTACATCATCGCTGTTTTACACATGCATTTGATTCAGTCTAAAGTGATTCTTTTTCACGTTACTTCTTTAAAGACCCCATGAAATCAAAGGAGTTTTTAATTTATGTTAGTCATCTATATGCTAATGTACTCCTAAAAGTCAGCTGAACTAATTTTAAGCAGGTATATGCATTTAAGATAAACATTCGTCTCCTACCAGGAAAATATTGACAACATCTTGCAAATGCACATTTTTGTCCATTCAAATGCCCTCTACAATAAGAATGTCCTTCCTAAATCATCAACTGACCTTCATTTTTGCATTGCTGTGCATGTAGCAGTGCTTATGGTTCATAGAGTTTCTGTACTTTTGTTTTCATCTGTTAATTTAATCTCTTGATGATTTCAATAAATGGAAGTATTTCTGTTTTCATGAGTTCTCTATTTAAAAGGGAACCTTGTCAATGATTTCCAAAGTTCATAGAAGTAAAACTGTTAACATTTTGAAAGCTTTTCATCTGTAATGAATGAGTTCTTTATTTTGTAATTTAAAAATGTACTGTCCATCATCTATTATATATTATAGTTGGTTCAAATAATAACCAACTGCTTAAACTGAAATGCAATTAACTACTAGTTTAAATGTGTAACATATAGTTTTTACTGTAGATTAACTGTTAATAAGGAAACAGCATAAAGATGTTTTTTCCACATTTATCCAGTCTGTAAATGTGACAGTTTAAATGCATTTTTAATTTTTGAATGAACTACGTATGATATAGACAATGTAGGCAAGCATTAGCCTCATCTAACACTTCCATCAAAAGAACTGCAATGCCTTCTCTTTATATCACAGAATTGTTGCACATATGCCAGTGTATTTGGTGTGCAGCAAAGCCACAGTATGTTAATTTCGTCAACGAAGACGACAACGAAAAATATTCGTTTCAATGACTAAACATTTTTTCTGTGACTAAGACGAGACGTTGAAGAGCTAAAACTAATATCTGATGATAAAAACTATGACGAAATTTATGCCGCGTCTTCATTAACGAGACGAGACGGGACTATAATGTTATTTGAGTACTACCGGACATTCTAAATACATCCTATAGGCTACTGTCTTGTCCTTCAAAATGTGCGTCAATGTGACTAAGGCTATTAAGCATTTTCGTCTCAAGATAAAGACTTAAGACTAAATCAAAAATGCCTGTCAAAATTAACACTGCAATGCCATTATATATACATGAAATGCTCAGTTTTAGATGCAACTCTATTACGTTTATGGTTTCCGCACTGCATGCCTTACATAATTACTAAAATGATTGATTTTTATATATTCTTCATGCTCATAGCTCATAAAATTATGTTTTTTCATGAGATTGGGTTACATAATCTGTCTAACAAATGTCTTTAGTTATTTAATAGAATTTGTTTGCATTTGAAGTCATTATTCTTGCCTGCTTGAATAAGTTATTCATTTTTGGGCACATTTCAACTGAATGCATTACAATTCCATATTACTTCACCACAAATTTAAGAATTGCAAAAACAAAACAAAACAAAAAACCGTCTCTGTGCTGTTAAATTATTCATGGTTCAATAGTGAAATTATTTTATCTAAAGGATTATTTGTTGCTGTTATTATTCAAGAAAATCATATATCAGGTAATCGTTTTATGGAAATGTGTACAGAAAATGTAAAAGAACTCATTTAAATGCATAAGCTATGCACATGGAATAATTAGTCAGTCAGTATGTATCACATTATGCTATAAAATAAATTTCTTTACATGGCTGCTTCAGATCGCTGTATCGCTGCATGTTCTATAGCACGACACAATCTGATGCGTGCTGTTTGATATCCGCGGTGTAATCTCACAGGACCTGCTCCTCCGTGCCGTCTCCTTCATTTGGCATGCTGCACAACAATCTGATTTGTTTGCTAATTGTGTCCTGTTCTTTATCTGATTGGTGCTCTTGCCTCTTTTGAATTGTGAAACTATGGCAACAGGCTACAGGAACGCGCGAGCCAAAGAAAAAAAAAATCAGCCCTGTACTGCAGACATTTCTGTTTTTGTATGATTGTTATCATCTACACGTAGAGGAGACAGAATTGAAATCATTTATAGACGCAGTGATAGTTACCTGAGAGAAATCTCTGATTTGCAAACAGTTCTTTTGTCTGAACTGCTCACGTTTTCGACTCATGCAGCAAATGTTCCCGAGAGCCAATATTGAGCATATTTGATGCAGGACTGATGTCAGCTCTGCAGGCATGTGGCTTTCATTCATGCAATTATGTACACATGACTCGCATCTCATTTCTGAGCAATGCATTCTTGATTTCAGTGGAAAAATAAGAATAAGTGAACTGAAAGAGAAGAAGATTGTGAGAGAGAAAGGGCGGGCGGTGGAAGTGTGAATCTGCTGTGTGAGGCAAGATATCGTCCCGCGTTGATTCATCACGTCTCCCTGCTGGATTGTGAAGGGCCGTCTAATGAAGTTCAGGCCGTCAGAATGAAGGGTCTAATTCTGATTTAGCTGAGCTAATGAACTTCCTCTTTCCTGGTGTGAGCGGCTCATGGGGCGGCCGACAAACTGATGGAGAGACACTGCAAGACGAGGAAAGAAAGAGTGTGTGAAATGCTTATTTGGTGAATGCCGAGAGGTATTAACACGAAGAGCGTGTGTGCTCTGAAATTATGCTAATGCTTGGCTTTATGTATATCTGGTTTTGTATGTGAGCAGGATAAATATATGTTCAAATTAGGTCAAAATTGTTGGCACAAAAGCACTTACCAAAAGATTTTCAAATGAAGCAGTACTTCATGTTCGCCACATGCACACTGAAAGGGAGTGAAAATGGCATTTAAAGGGATAGTTCACCGAAAACTGAAAATTCTGTCAGTACAAAAATACAAACATTTCCTACACTTCATTGACTTTCATAGTATTTTTTCATGCTATGGAAGTCAATAGGGAGAAGAAAGAAACCCATAAAGGTCTGGAACAACGCGAGGGTGAGTAAATGATTAAAAAAAAAATATTTTTTGGGTGAACTATTCCTTTAAATCACATCTGGTTGTCCCACAAATTAATGCAAGTTTTCAGCCTAATTTTGCTCGCTGACAAATAAGATTTTGATGATTGTATCCTGCATATACATGCATCAAATCTATTGTCTTTAATTTGGTGATATCCCAGTCGTGAACTGTGAGAATTCTTTTTTTTTCTATTTTAATAAGAATTCATGGTAAATCGTTATTTTAAGGACTAATTCTAACTATTAACTAGCATGCATATTACTATCATACTGACTGTTTATTAGTACTTATAAAGCACATTTTAATGCCTTATTTTGCGTGAGCATATTTTAGATCCCTTAATCCTAACAACTACTTTACTAACTATTAATAAGAAACAAATTAGGTGTTTAATGAGGCAAAAGTCATAGTTAATAGTTAATATTGAGAATTGGACCTTAAAATAAACAATTTTTAATTTAATAATAATTAATTTAATAATTTAATAATTCATGTATTAAAATTCAACCTCCTACTGTACATTATAATGTGGGAGTCAATTGTTTCATTCATGTGTGAGAAAAATGATCTCCTGTACAAATGAAGATGACGAATGCAACTAAAGGCAACATAATATTATAGTAATATTAATATAATAATTTGTCCTTCTGTCTTCATCAGTCATGAGATATCAATCTCGCATGCAGATCACATGCAGAAACACTACAGCATTCATAAATCAAGTATAGCTCAGATCCATCATTAATCATCAGTGTTTGATTTGATCAAGTTTCCCCTATAAAGCCCTCTTACACTATTTTCAGCGTTAAATGAATAAACACACGGCAGCCTGTCTGAGCTGCTGAACTCATCAGGGAAATCACACACACAGAAGGAGGAGTCAGCGTTTAACTCCCAGGGCTTTAATCACTGTTAATTTGGCTCATCGTGTATTAAGAGATGCACGACTCCCTCAGTGAGCTGTTCTCAGGGCAGTATCTGCCGCCGTATAGCTGCAGCATCACATGTATCCATTGAAGATCAGCCAATCTCAGAATGCATTATGACAAACTGTTTATATCTATTTCAAATATATATATATTGTTCTTCAAACTTTGTTCAGCAATCTGCTGGAAATGGAGCTCTGCCATCACAAGGAAAAAAAAAAGTAACATTTTAAAATGTATTACAACAAGTGAAAACAGTTTATTTATATTTTAGAGTTACACCGATATCTAGAGACCAGAATATGGTCTTAGAGGTTGGCTCTGTTGAATTGGCAGCCATGCAGACAACATAACAACCTCCCAGCAATGCCCTGGCAATCGCCCACAGCACGCCAGCATGGTGAAGGTGACTTTTGCATGGGCAAACCACTCGCATTTAAAAAAACAAATTGTGCATATGAAGTTTTATGTGTGTTGTCACCAGTCTGGTATTGTGTTTGGGTGCTGTAGGTGCATTTGAAGATCCTGTCACTGTTCACTCTATGCTAAATGCCATCTGTGGCCACCTGTGCCAACAACTCCTCTGGGGTTTGATGGGCTGCAGCTGCTCTCATGTAGCAGTGTAACCGCGTATGTCCACACAGACCTTCAACATCAGACCAGCTCTGATATCACTGATAACATCAACTCCACTGTATACCCATTTGTCCCTTATAGAGTCTCAAGTGGTCACATTCAAGGTTTACGACTAAAACATGAACTGTGTACAGTAAATCAGTGATTCAGTCAGTATTGTCATATGTTGATCCAATTAAAAACTAGATTATAATGTCATTGAATTTACAGTTGTGTAGAGTGAAATAAAACTCATTCGGTGTTAAAAGGTATGACAGAAAATAACGATGTGATATCAATAACTCATTGGTAATATCAAAATTCAATGGTAATACAACATAGATGCATGGCTTTAATTTACCAGCATCGAAAGGTAAGATGGGGAAATGTTGATATCAGACGTGATATCAACGGTGATTCGTTTTGTTAAATCGAAACAAGATTCAACGTTGATTCAACCTTGATCCCCACTGGACTGCACTGTATATAGGTTTTCTTTTTATTGCATTACACTGTAAGAAAAACTGCATAGAAAAAAATGCTGAAGATTCAGCTTACAGATATTTCCTTCAAACCAAAATCAGAATACAGTGCGATGCATCATTCAAAACACAGATAAAACACCAGTGAAAAATTCCCTCATAATAACACTTTTCTTGACAGACTTTTCTTAAGAGACTATGACAGTATGAATGAATGCTTTTTATTTATTTATGCATTGTTTATTAAAAACCCTTTCCATGTTGTTGTGAGCCAATCCAGATCCTATTTTTGATTTTAAATACACTTTTTATTTCTTAATTCAATATGAAATTAAAAGAAGTTGAAGGAAGATGAAGTAGCAGAAGGCTTCTGCATTGAAACAATAAAAAAATCTAATGCATGTATATCAGAACCAAAAATATAACTAATATTTTTTTTTATCTGTTCTGAATCGTTTTTTTTTATTGTTTTAGGAACAATACAGGAAACACGTGATAATGATTCACTCGGTTTTAGTTTCATGAGTTAATTAAATAAATACTCATTTAATTAAATGAGAAAATGATAATTTATCATTTTTGGACCATTTTACATTGTGGTATATAAAGTTTTTATTATTTATTTGTTTGTTTGTTGGGAGCATTGGTTACAAAGTGTATACTTTTACAAGTATTCGTATCTTTGTTTCAAATCCTGTAAATTATGAAACAGATTGCCAACTTTTAAAAGTAAAGATGACACACACGACTTTAAATAATGAACATCTGACGAGGTTTCAATGTCTCCTGTTTATTCCTGACTGAGATTCATTTCATGAGAATTTATTATGAATGCTTAAAATGCACTGCAAATCATATAGTGTGCTTGCATTGTGAATCTTTCAGACATTTCCAGTGACACAGGCTTGTTTGTGTTTTTCTGTCTTTTCTCAGAGGAAGGTCTCATTCATGAATGTAAACTATGCAGTCAAACCTTTGACTCTCCAGCGAAGCTGCAGTGTCACCTCATCGAGCACAGCTTTGAGGGCATGGGCGGCATCTTCAAGTGTCCCGTCTGCTTCACAGGTGCATCTTTATATTCGTGTGTGTGTGCGTGTGTGAGTGTGAGTGTGAGTGTGTGTGTGTGTGTGTGTATGCCAGAGCAGCACTAAAATCAAGCAGTCTTTCATATAATATCAACAACAATAGTTTTTTTCTATTAATTAACAACAGTTTTCCACATATGTGTCCCTGGAGCACAAAAGCAGTGTTAAGTCGCTGGGGTATATTTGTAGCAATAGCCAACAATT
>NW_015555703.1:2863901-2871830 GCF_001515605.1 Sinocyclocheilus anshuiensis
GACCCTTATGACTGGTTTTGTGGTCCAGGGTCACATTTTAGAATGTTAAAATCATCAAAACTTTGAAATAACACAAATGGAAGTATGATTCTGCTCACACTGGATATTCTTTCATGAGCTGCACCATGATATACTTTGTAAACACCAAATTCACATACTGGTTTTCCTTTATCAAGATCACTCCATGCAATCTTCTCCATGCATTTAAGATCACACACAGACACTGATTTCCTCAGTCTTTTGACTGGTAGTGTGTTATTGTGACAGTGAGTGAGAAGAGCAGGACAGACAGAGCGCATGCAGTATTAGTGGATGTCGGTGTTAATGATCTGCTCTGTCTCTGGATGTGAAGGAGGGTGGGAGTGGGATCAGACCCCGTCCTGAGAGGAAAGCGTCTCATCTCTGGTGTCAGCAGGGTTAACTGTCTCCATAATGAAATCCCAGAGCTCACAGAGGCTGTTTGCTGCTCAGTTTCAGAAAAGCTTCATTTCAGACTCTTTCAACTGTTGCTTAAGTCGGGCTTTCAAAAACACCTGCACGTTTATGATGGAACTGTATTCAAACAATCAAAATACACTCTCAGAAATAAAGCTACGAAAGCTGTCACTGGGGTGGTACCTTTTGAAAAGGTGAACCTTTGTACCTTGTTTACCCCTCAAGGGTGTGTATTAGTACCTTAAATGTAAATATGAGTACTTTAAAAGAACATATGTGACCCTGGACCACAAAACCAGTCATAAGGGTCAATTTTTCGAAATTTAGATTTTTATATCATCTAAAAGCTGAATAAATAAGCCCTCCATTGATGTATGGTTTGTTAGGATAGGACAATATTTGGCCGAGATACAACTATTTGAAAATCTGGAATCTGAGGGTGCAAAAAAAAAAAAATTAAATTACTGAGAAAATCACCTTTAAAGTCATCCAAATAAAGTTCTTAGCAATGCATATTACTTACAAAAAATGAAGTTTTGATATATTTACAGTAGGAATTCAACAAATGAACATGATTTTAAAACGTAAAATCACATTTGCAGTTTCTACAGACAAACAGTTTTCTGTCATTTATAGCATTGCTTCACAACCTCAAAGCCTTTGGTAGGTCTGCATTAAAAGGTATTTGCTTTTCTCTACGGAGAAAATCCATCCAGGGTGTTCTTGTTTCAAAAGAAGGTTTGCGAAGCCCTGACTCGGGAGCTACGTCAAGCATATAACTTTAAACCTTAAGATGCATCTTTTACAATCACTTTATCTTGATGTATTTCTCTACTGCCGCCACAACAACATGCTTCATTTGTCTCTCTCTGTCTTTCTCTGCTTCTCTCATTCTTACTGACTTGATCTACAGGGCTCTTTTTTTTTCATTTTGGCTTTATATGGTGTTGGCGCCTGACAGACAGGTCCCGCATCTCCTTCCGCACTCATATTGATCATGCAGCAGAGAGAGAAAGAGAGAGAGAAGAAAGCAGCTCTGCATCCGCACTGCAGAAATCGTGACAAACCTATGAACACATGCGTCACACAAACATCCCAACACTGATCTAGGGGTGTTTTCACACTAGTTAGATCATTTAATTTGTGCAAAATTTATGGATTGCTTGAAAACAGTAGCCTGGGGTTTGGTCAATTGTGTGAGTGCTTTCTAACTCACCTTGCCAACAAGTGTGACTGATGCCCTGCAAACAGAGCAGTGAGTGTATTTTAATTGCTGCTTTTCTCCACAGAAGAAGCCTTCAGACAGCAGATCGCATTCTTTGCATCTCTTATAGTGTATTTGCAGCAGACAGATGCAAACACCGTTCTGTGCTTGTTGAGTTTTGGTAAAACAAAAATCTCCTCTTGAGTGGTTATTTATACACAGGGGTAATCAGCTGCTGTTTGCGCTCATGTTGATGACACTGATGCATTGTGGTTCCAAATATGGCAAAAAAATAAATATATTAAATGTATTTAAAAATATACATATAAAAAATGGCATAAAAATAGGTTTGCTTAAATCTCAATTTCAAAAAACTGACCCTTATGACTGGTTTTGTGGTCCAGGGTCACATTTTAGAATGTTAAAATCATCAAAACTTTGAAATAACACAAATGGAAGTATGATTCTGCTCACACTGGATATTCTTTCATGAGCTGCACCATGATATACTTTGTAAACACCAAATTCACATACTGGTTTTCCTTTATCAAGATCACTCCATGCAATCTTCTCCATGCATTTAAGATCACACACAGACACTGATTTCCTCAGTCTTTTGACTGGTAGTGTGTTATTGTGACAGTGAGTGAGAAGAGCAGGACAGACAGAGCGCATGCAGTATTAGTGGATGTCGGTGTTAATGATCTGCTCTGTCTCTGGATGTGAAGGAGGGTGGGAGTGGGATCAGACCCCGTCCTGAGAGGAAAGCGTCTCATCTCTGGTGTCAGCAGGGTTAACTGTCTCCATAATGAAATCCCAGAGCTCACAGAGGCTGTTTGCTGCTCAGTTTCAGAAAAGCTTCATTTCAGACTCTTTCAACTGTTGCTTAAGTCGGGCTTTCAAAAACACCTGCACGTTTATGATGGAACTGTATTCAAACAATCAAAATACACTCTCAGAAATAAAGCTACGAAAGCTGTCACTGGGGTGGTACCTTTTGAAAAGGTGAACCTTTGTACCTTGTTTACCCCTCAAGGGTGTGTATTAGTACCTTAAATGTAAATATGAGTACTTTAAAAGAACATATGTGACCCTGGACCACAAAACCAGTCATAAGGGTCAATTTTTCGAAATTTAGATTTTTATATCATCTAAAAGCTGAATAAATAAGCCCTCCATTGATGTATGGTTTGTTAGGATAGGACAATATTTGGCCGAGATACAACTATTTGAAAATCTGGAATCTGAGGGTGCAAAAAAAAAAAAAAATTAAATTACTGAGAAAATCACCTTTAAAGTCATCCAAATAAAGTTCTTAGCAATGCATATTACTTACAAAAAATGAAGTTTTGATATATTTACAGTAGGAATTCAACAAATGAACATGATTTTAAAACGTAAAATCACATTTGCAGTTTCTACAGACAAACAGTTTTCTGTCATTTATAGCATTGCTTCACAACCTCAAAGCCTTTGGTAGGTCTGCATTAAAAGGTATTTGCTTTTCTCTACGGAGAAAATCCATCCAGGGTGTTCTTGTTTCAAAAGAAGGTTTGCGAAGCCCTGACTCGGGAGCTACGTCAAGCATATAACTTTAAACCTTAAGATGCATCTTTTACAATCACTTTATCTTGATGTATTTCTCTACTGCCGCCACAACAACATGCTTCATTTGTCTCTCTCTGTCTTTCTCTGCTTCTCTCATTCTTACTGACTTGATCTACAGGGCTCTTTTTTTTTCATTTTGGCTTTATATGGTGTTGGCGCCTGACAGACAGGTCCCGCATCTCCTTCCGCACTCATATTGATCATGCAGCAGAGAGAGAAAGAGAGAGAGAAGAAAGCAGCTCTGCATCCGCACTGCAGAAATCGTGACAAACCTATGAACACATGCGTCACACAAACATCCCAACACTGATCTAGGGGTGTTTTCACACTAGTTAGATCATTTAATTTGTGCAAAATTTATGGATTGCTTGAAAACAGTAGCCTGGGGTTTGGTCAATTGTGTGAGTGCTTTCTAACTCACCTTGCCAACAAGTGTGACTGATGCCCTGCAAACAGAGCAGTGAGTGTATTTTAATTGCTGCTTTTCTCCACAGAAGAAGCCTTCAGACAGCAGATCGCATTCTTTGCATCTCTTATAGTGTATTTGCAGCAGACAGATGCAAACACCGTTCTGTGCTTGTTGAGTTTTGGTAAAACAAAAATCTCCTCTTGAGTGGTTATTTATACACAGGGGTAATCAGCTGCTGTTTGCGCTCATGTTGATGACACTGATGCATTGTGGTTCCAAATATGGCAAAAAAATAAATATATTAAATGTATTTAAAAATATACATATAAAAAATGGCATAAAAATAGGTTTGCTAAATTATGTTTCAGAATATATTTACGGAAATATATTTTCTATCAATATATTTTTGGCTATTGTTTGAATATTTAAAAAAAATATATAATAAAAAAAATATTAATATTTTTTTTCAAGCATTTGAAAATATATTTTGCCATCCAAACATTTCTGTCCAAGAAAATACATTCACATATGTCAGAAAAACCTTCTTTGTTCTTTATAATACATGTGTACATATAACACATTTTAATAAAAATCAGCATGTTCCAAAAAAAATAAATTGCAATATATAAAAAGAAATTACATATTAATAAATCATTATAAATCTAGTTTTGATCTCTAGTAGGCTATTCCATCCACATTTTCATTTAGCCTAAATTTAGACTGTAAGACTGAAAATGTATTTTCTGGACCCTGAAATACATTTTGGTATATGAAGGTTGAAAGTAAATATATTTTCAAATTAAAAATATATTTAATTGAGCTTTACATGTTTTCAACATATTTGGCATATATTAAAATATGTTTTGACTGGGGGAAAAAAAAAGTGCATGGGTCATAGTCAAATATAATGTATTTAATATATCAAATATAAGACACACCTCCTGGGACCAGGGTTGGAACTGAAACAATCAAACCTAGTGTGAAAACAGTCTGAGACTCAGCTGAAACGTTTATGCTCTTCACTGAGTAGAATATGGTGGCCTCAAATATTGATCATTTCACCAGTGGAAAATCCGAAATGATATACAATTTTAATGTATTATTTCAAGACGAGCAGTTTTAATAGAAGCGTTTGTTTGGGGACTGCAGCCGGAGAGAGTGGAGGCAGGAATGAAGGAAGGACAGACGCAGCGTGATCATGCAAAGCGAGGGAGGATGAGAGAGAAAGAGGGGGGAAGGAGGTGAAAGAGGAGTCGAGGAGCCATCCAGAGGCAGTGGGGAGATGTCAGAAGTGTGGCTCTCATGGGACGCATTTGACAGCTATGTGAAGTCGGGCAGCCCGCAGCTGAAAGTAGCTCCGTTCACCCTGGAGGAAGCCGAGCGCAGAACAAACACTCTGCATGCCGCTTATGAGCTTTTGTCTCACTTTACACAACAAAACACAACTGTTTTACACTCAGTTGTGTGCA
Organism: Sinocyclocheilus anshuiensis; assembly: GCF_001515605.1. NCBI lineage: Eukaryota > Metazoa > Chordata > Actinopteri > Cypriniformes > Cyprinidae > Sinocyclocheilus > Sinocyclocheilus anshuiensis. The sequence goes on from NW_015555703.1 coordinate 2,869,027, forward strand.
CGATAATGCTGCCTGGCCCTGGGTTTGTGAATATGTCACCATCAATACAAAAAATAACTTCTGTACAATACATTTAATACAAGTGATACCAAATAATAACAATTAAACAGTCAAATGTGCTTTTTTTTTTAAGATTGTACTTTTCTATCAAATCATTCATTGGTTCCTTAACACTGAGTTTACCGAGTAATATGATGAATAAGCCTCATTATAAATAAATGTATTTGAATAAATTAAAAAAGAAGATCTGTGCATTCATTATCCTCATGGATGCCTTTTTTTTTTTTTAATAAAACAATGGAGCCGCACTCTAATATTAGCATGCATAAGTAGCATCCCATAATCCCATTCTGCACATTTGTGATCCTTACTGTAAAGTGTGACCTATTTCTATTCTACATTACTTGGTGTATTACTATGTCATGCACCTTGAATGTTAAGACTTGCAAATGAATAAATAGGCATAAACCAAGGTAAATTAATGTAAAGAGGAGTTGTTAGTTCATATGTTAAATGACGCATTAACAAATGATAACCATTTAAGTTATCAATATTTAGAAATGCATCAGTATATGTCGAACTTAACGCTTTAAAATAAGGTTCTATTTGTTCAGTTTAGTTAACAACATTAGTTAACATTAACTAAAAATAAAAATACCTCTAAAGCATTTATTAATCTTGGTTAATTTTCATGTCAGCATTTACTAATACATTATTAAAATCAAAATTGGCATCTGTTAATATTATTTCATGGTCCTGAGCTTACATGAGTTTAACAATGAACAGTTGACTTTTATATAACAAAGATTAATAAATACTGTAACAAATGTATTACTTAATGCTAGTTAATGTTAGATAATGCATTACCCAGTGTTAACTACTAGGGCCTTATTGTGAAGTGTTATTTGAATGCTGTATGCAGATCTTGTTCATTGTTAGTTTTCGATCAACTAATGGATTAACTAATGTTAACAAAAACAATGTTATTGTAAAGTTTTACAGATAATGGAAATTGTAGTCTACCATTGTACTAGTAACCATTTTCTACATGGTTGAAAACAAATCACGTCCATCTCTCTCTCTCTCTCTCTCTATATATATATTATCGCTCATTTATGCTCATATGCAGGATCTCAAACCCAGATGCAGGGCCAGATCATTTTACCTGTATGACCTCTAATGTGAATTAGAAGACACAGGTTCTCATTGACCTAAATAAAGCTTGCTTGGTAGCAGTGAACATCAAATTTGCATCTAAATCCAAAATCCACAGTGACATGAAGGCAAAAGTTGTTTATCCCTCGTAAGAAATTCAAATGAAGACCAGAACTCACTCTTTACCTCAGAGACATGACTCGTCGTGTGTGTTTGTGTGTGTGTGTGTGTGTGTGTGTGTGTGTGTGTGTGTGTGTGTGTGTGTGTGTGTGTGTGTGTGTGTGTGTGTGTGTGTGTGTGTGTGTGTGTGTGTGTGTGTGTGTGTGTGTGTGTGTGTGTGTGCGACTAGCCACCATTAACATATGGGTCTCTGAAAACAAACAGCATGTTTGAAGTACTCCTTTGAGAATAACTGCATGCTTTCTCACACACACACACACACACACGCACGCACGCACGCACGCACGCACGCATGCACACACACGCACTCAGCAGCTCTATCGCTTAATTAAAGGCACACAGACGCACTATGTGTTTTAAGTGCCATTTCAAAGATTATATGAGACTGAAATCAGGCTACGCATAAATAGTGTCTGCATGAATATTAATAATGTCAATATAATTAGCACTGTTGACTAATAGAGACAGTGTTTTTGCATGAGGAAGGGACTGCAGATCCTGTGCTTGTTTATGTCCCTACAGTGGCTCTAAATAAAGCACATCATTATTCCTCACTGTTCACTATGACTCAAAACACTGACCGCTGACCATTATCCACTCAGACACAGAGCAGAGCCTGCCAAACCCTGGAGACTTCCAGCTGGATGGTGAATCAACATTTGCCGAGTGTTTTGACCGAAAGAGTTGTGCGCAGGTGGGATTGGTTCTCCCATGATGCGAAGGACTGGAAACATTCGGGTTTCCCAGCATCTTGATTCACTCATTCATGACAATACTTCTTTCATATGCTGCCAAACTGTAAAAATTGAGCTCGGAAAACAGAACATATGTCTTTCCTCATTTGAACTGAGGAATATTATGAAAAAAATAACCAGAGAGAACTTCCTCTAAGTCCTCATGTGTGTGTGTTTTACCACAAACACTACTGTAAAATGCTGGTTAAGTGTTTGCTACTGTATGTGATCCATGAAGAAAAGTGATTTGAGAGAGAAACGGAGAGAAATTAAATTTTAGTTTCAGACATGAAGTGTTTATATTTCTTATAACTTTATGATATTCGAAACATGTTCTTTTGAAAAAGTAGTTTTATTGTATGTACACTGCAGCCAAAAGAACCCTCCACTCATTATTTATTATAACTGCTTTCTACATATTTGAATAATAGTAAACTCAGTAAAACTATGAAATAACATGGAAGTATTTATTTTTATTTATTTTATTTTTTTTTCAAACTTCCCACCCTCTGTCATTTCTTCCTTCTCTTTTTTACAGATTTTTTTTTTAATTAATACTTTTATTCATCAAGGACACATTAAACTGATGAAAAGTGACAGTAAAAACATTGATAAAAAAATAAATACAATTCAAATAAAAATACTGTACTTCGAACATTGTATTTATCAAAGGATCCTGCAAACAAAAAGTATCATAGTTTCAAAAAAAAAAAAAAAAAAAAATAAAAAAAAAGC
>NW_015555703.1:2871853-2891504 GCF_001515605.1 Sinocyclocheilus anshuiensis
CAGTTTCCACAGAAATTTTGTGCAGCACAACTGTTTTCAACATTGATAATAATCAGAAATGTTTGTTGAGCAGCAAATCATCATATTACAATGATTTCTGAAGATTGTGTGACACTGAAGACTGTTTTTTTTAATTATGCTGAAAATTCAGCTTTGATCAGAGAAATAAATTCACATAGAAAACAGTTATTTTAAATTATAATACAATTTCACAATATTAATATTTTTACTGTATTTTTTTGATCAAGTAAATGCATCCTTGGTGAGCAGAAGAGATTCTTTTAAAAGCATTAAAATTCTTTCGTGCACAGGCAAGACTTACATTTGTCTACAGTACTAATTTCAAGAAATCAAGCATAGGCCTGTGTGTCAAAAAGCTTTACGATGCGAAACTGGTAGTGCGTATGGAAAGATGTGACTTTAACACGTGTTGTGTCTCGTTGCAGTTTTCGTGCAAGCCTGTAAACTGCAGCAGCACATCTTCACCGCACACGGGCAAGAGGACAAGATCTACGACTGCTCACGATGCCCGCTGAAGTTCTTCTTCCAGACCGAGCTTCAGGTGAGATGAACTGAGAATGAGCATGCCATGCTGAGATCACATGACCAGCCAAATAACCCCATCATGACCTTATTCGTGGCTGAGCAAATAAATCATGGGGAAGAAATACGGTTGTAAATAGGGTGTGTTTAAGCAAAAAATACCTCTGTCAGATCAGCCAGTGAAGCATGAACAAAACAAAAAGGCAAAGCATCACTGGGACAGTTTGAAAATCAGCTGTAACATTGTGATGCGACACAAAGGAAAGCTCATTGAAATCAGGCACTTAATTATATAATATTATACAATATAATGATATATGTCTGCCAGCAAGCATAAAGTTCTTGATTTATTTAAAACAGATGTAAATCTAATACCAAATGTGTATATAATAAAGCAACATTAAAATCACAGATATTTCATTATTTTATAGTAGATGTGTTATTACTGGCCAGTTCTTTTTTTAGAAGCTTTTAAATGCATGCAATGGATTTAAAAATGTTTGCTTTGACATCACAGCTCAGGAGGGTTTGGGCCTGTCCTCGTGTTGCCATCAGCCAATCAGTGCTGTCATGGCATCATTTTCCTGCAACTTTAGAGTAATTAGTCACGTGGCATTTACAGCTCCAGTGATTGGCTCCAAAAATGACAGCAGAACTGAGCCTATGAATAGAGATGGCAGATTTCAAATTGCGTGCTTCCTTTATCAGCGAATCGAGTGCTATTGAGCAACTGCATTATTTTTCAGATATTATACACCTCCTTAGATGAGCGCTGTGAATTCCTCATATTCATTTTTAAACCTGTCCCCTTTTTATACCATCTCTGTTTTTTCTCCCCTCTCTATGTTTATGTCGGCCTTGCACTCGGCATCCTTTTTCATTTTCTTTCATTGTGAGAGTAAAAATACCTCAACTGTTTCTGTTTCCTTTTCTTTTCACTTAAAAAAAAAAGACTTTACTTTGAAGAAAGCAAGAATGAAACAAGCTAAGGAGCAGCTAAACATTTTAAAACCTACCTGTGCTTGTAATGATACCAAAATTCTGGCTTGTGCTTGTATAGTATGTACTTCTAAAAAATATTATACTTCTAATATATAGCTTCATAATCTATACAGGATGGAAAACTGTATTGTGGCCCTCTTTACCTCGCACAATTAGAGGATTTACACCATGTTAATGGGAGTTTAGACATTTTTTATGTTAGTGTGACACCATGGCAATAAAAAGGATTTACTGTGGAGCTCTTTAAGCAGATTCTTAACGTTACTGCTGTGATGCATATAAACAGGTATAGTGAAGACAGCAGAGAATTCTCCTGGTAGACAATGAGACATTTCATTGATAAATAAATGGGACAAGTTATCCACACATAAGGAAACTAATCTTTCCTGGGACAGTATCTTTTTAGTGGCTGCAGCTCTCGTGGGAAATATGCTAGATATTGCTTGTTATAAATACAACTTATTTTATATGATCTCATACATGTGGAATTTCAATGTTGTCTTTTACTCTGAAAGAGAAAGGCCTCGTAGTTATTCACCAGTCTTTGCAGTGTATAAGCGTGCACTGATGAACATTTTAATGTGTCCTTTTTACACATGACATATATTTACAATAATAAAGTATAATTATGCATAATTACAAGCAACTAACGCTAAACCAAACCCTAAACTAAGCTCTAAACCTATATTAAGTGCATGTTGTTAATTAACACTTACTTGTGTAATTACATTACATAACATACAATACGTAACAAGGACAACTTAACATGAAATGAAAATTCAACCTATCTGCTTTTTAAAAGCATATTATAATTCTTATTGTGAGCTATTCATCAGTGAATGTTTCATAACTAGATCTTCCGGTGAAATGATAGATTGCTCTCTGACATATGCAGGACTTCTCCAATCATGTAGTCAACGTAAACTCCGCCCCCACATGGTCATCTGATGCCACGCCCACATATCAACATCCAATCAACAGCCAGTGCATAGAGCCAAGTGCCACCCCTATATTTCGTCACTCAGATGTGCATCACAATACAGATAAAAAGATCTGTTGCTACTTCTGTTTCTGTTTTTATTTTTTGTGATTTTTGAAATCACAGTCAACAATTTGTAATCAAAGATAATAACATCAGAAATTTCACCATGGTTTTCATCTCAAACATCTGGTTACCTTAAAGTGGAAGTGAAGCAGTCAGTCAAGTTTACATTATATAGTAAACTGATTTCCACTTTGATTGAAAAATATATAACAAATACGATTAATGTTAAAGAAAAAAGGATGTTTTGTTATAGCTTTTGGAGCAAAGGTGCTGACGTCTTGCAATTACACAGCGTTGGCCAGTGAAGTAATATAAACATTTCTTCACTTTTTGAACACACAAATGTTATTTTAACACACAAATGTGTTTGGTTTTCACCATAAATTGGATGAATATCCCACATCAAACTGTCTAAATCACAAAGTTTTGATCGTGGTATGGCAAACATTGTTTTCATTTCCTTTTTTCTTTAAAATGGTTACATTAATTGTGTTTATATATACATATTTTTTTATTAAAGTGGAAATCAGTTCACTTAATAATGTAAACTTGACTGACTGCATCACTTCCACTTTAAAGCTATAGTATATGTGTATATGAATCCAAACAAAAGGGTTTATCTGTTGGTTTACTTCGCTGTCAGAATCGCACTTATCCGTCCATCAGAAAGTCAAGGTTGTTTTCTTTGGACTCCTGTCTTGTGTGGGATCTTGTTTCTTCAGTTCTTCACACTGCAGTCATCTCCGCTCAGTCAGAGAGGTCAGAGGTCACGAGGACGGATGGATACAGAGATGTTTTATTTATTTGTGTTGAGCTCATATAGGTGAAGATGAAGGGCTGTGACAGACCGTGCCCAAACTTCTTATACCCTGAGCTCAGTGAGGAGTCACTGCATCACCACTGACCTGCCAAGAGCATGATGGGAAAAACTCAACCTAATCAGCTCTCATAGGAACAAGCGCCTCGCCTTTACACCCGTATACACACAGTAACACACCATATGTATATCTATACACATAACACACACACCGAAATACAAAAAATGGATGTTAATTGTGTGTGAAATTTGATGAATGTGCTTATAGGTTTTAAATAATTTGGCCTGAAGTCATGAGCCTCTTTAGATTCAAGAGTTGAATGTTCAGAGGTCAGGCAATTTGAATGGCTCTACAGGTCAATAAATCTGTGCACAACCTTTCAAATGGCATAAAATAATCTTCATAATCTTCCTTAAAATTTTGGGATCATGCTGAAAGTAATGTTCATGTACTGATGTGCTTGGCCCCATAATTCCTCCTGTACTATATTGCTTAAATATTTGCTTATAATATTAGCTACATCTCATAAAGCATAACATCTTTACTTTTGATGCATCTCTGTCTAATAAAGAAATAGCATCTACTGATAGGACCCTTTAATTGCAACCAGTCTTCTCTACCATTTCATCAACATTTTATGAAGTGCAACTGCGATGATTGAATAGAAAATGTAAAATATAATTATGCTCACTGCGCGCTTTTTGTGGGTGGTGCTATATTAAAAATAAAAATAAATAAATAAAATGTATTGATCGTATTTGTGGGTGTTAATATAACAGCATTAATTGAAATGTGTGTTTGCACTGAGATGTATAATTACATTTTATTTCATCCACTTTAGACATTCTACTAACTATAAGTAACTTTGCATAATTATGTAATAAAATGTAATTATGAAATAAAGTGTTACCAGATGTAAATGTGACACAGTAGTGCAATCAGGTTAAACTGGATTGGAAAAGATGCATGTTTTTGCACTGAAATATACAGCAACTGTTTATTCAATTCCTTAATCAATTAATCAGGTCAACAATAACCCTCCGATTAATTCATGACAGCAGCTACATGAAAAACTAAATCCATGTTTCCCTGAATATTTGTATCAGCATTCACAGCAGACAAAAAAACTAACCCAGTTTTCTAACCATAGTTTTCTATCACTCAGACTTTTGACATTAACTCTGAAGCACAACAAGAATAAAAGCATTTGACTTCAGGTTTAAGACTGCTCAGATGTTTTTAAAATATGATTCGTACACAAAAGTGTAATGAAAGCTCCGATATTACCCAAGAGTGACACACGGATGCAGGTAGATCAGATACAGACAGCAGCGTCCTGCGAGAGTTTGCGTGTGTGTTTGTGTTTGTTCCCGCCTCTGGCTGGGTCTGATGTGTGTATGCAAACACATCGTCTTGAGACGGTGACAAACCCTATGAGCGCGCTCATTCTCTGCTCATCACCGCTGGGAGACGCACAATCCAAACAAACAGGTTTGATCTGTGACACACTTCTGCTTCCTGTAAACTTCCTGTGAACTTTTTTACAAGCGATTCTGCTAATGTGAAATAAAATATACTTTGCTTCAGCATTGTCAAGACGCACGCTGTTGTGCAAATGTTTCAATTAAAGTCATTTAGCAGAATTACTACTGATGGCATTATTGGGGAAAGTGAATCTTGGTCTGACTGTAAAAACTCAAGTGCAAGAGTCCATCTAAAACTACTTTAAGCTGCATTTTCAAATCGTATTTATAATTGTTGTGCATGCAGCTTTCATGAATTCATATACAATTTGGAACATTTGTACTTTATTTTTTCTCACTGCAGAATCATTGAAATCAAAAAAAAAAAAAAAAAAATTTTAATTTGGTAAAAAACTTAAATGGTGACCGGTTACGGTAATAAATGCGTAAAATAAAAAATGACAACAAATATTCTCATTGTTGAATATTCATTTGATTGTGCAATAACACATTTTGACCACAGGACTGCTTGGTCACATGATTATAAACTGTAAAATTACTTCCTTGAGTGACCATTGCATGTACTTTTGTTAACCGCCTTGATGGAGGGCATTTTGTGAAGGGGTTAGTCTGTTCATGTTTAGTTAGTAACTTTATTCATCCCCTTGGGGAAATTTTGTTTCAGTGAATTGTTTCAATATGCGGTTCTCACAAAAGACAATACAAGATATTGGGAAGAGAGAAAAAAAATCCTTTCTTTTATTTAAGAACTTCACTACAGATATTTTTTCGAATCAACTATTCGGGCGATTAATGCAACAATTAATCATTAGCTCTTAGCTGATTTTTCCGACATGTAGAGCTTTTAGTCTAACAAGCCATTTTTTTAAACATTTAACATGCACAATGTTCTCCTGTAGTTTCCCATAGTGTGTGACATAAAGTTTTGAGAAATTGCAAACAAAACAATCCTGTCATGAGTGATACATGCAAGATTGGAAATGGTGTTCAGTAGGAGCACATTGTGCATGTTAAATGTTACAATAAAAAAATGGCTTGTTAGTCTAAAAGCTATATATGTCGGAAAAATCAGTTAAGAGCCAATGATTAATTGTTGCATTAATTGCCCGAATAGTTGATTCGTTGTTCTAATTATCACTAGTTGCAGCCCTAATTTAAAATCAGATGCATACACTTGAACCCAAATGTTGATTTTTAAGAAAAAGATTGATAATATGCATTTGTTAACTGCTCAGGTACAGTAAAGCACTGATTACATTTTAATTAGATTTCGGCTTTTAGTATTTTATTATTTGTCTTTAATTCCCATGATTGCAAATGTTGACATATTTCCTTATTCTTTTAGAGCAATGTTGAAATGGAAGTCCTTAGGCTGCCAAAAAAGTATTTTTGGTAAATATTTCAGTATGTTAATTCAAAAAGAAACTACACAATTCTTGTATTCTTTTTTTCACTTAGTTGTTCATTTCTACAATCCAGCAATTGTCTGTTCAGTTTTGAGCTTTTCTAATACAGTCGTCGTGATTCACAAACTACAGCAAACACACACTGGAGAAAGTCATGTCTGAAGCTGCCAGCACTGTTGGCTGTTAAGTTTATTAAAGATGCTTTTTTAAAGATCATTATTTTGTGTATTTGGTGTAACAGAATATGTTGACATGCTTTAATGTTCAAAAAACACATTATTTTTCAAATACTGTACATTATTGTAGGTCCTCTATGCCCCGCCTCTCTCAAACGCTTCGTTTTCTACAAAGTCCCTCCTTCCGACAAGCGCAGTCTGCTCTGATTGGCCAGCTGACCCAGTGCATTGTGATTGGCCGAACACCGCAAGCACTCGTCGGAAATGTAACGCCCCTTACCATAATCGCGAGCTTCATCTTTCAAAATAAATGTAAAGACAAAGCCCGAAAGGGGAATAGAGTCGCGTGACACACACAGTGATGAAGCTGGTATGTGTTTGCAGTACACAAGCCACTGTTAAGACAGCTGCCTCCACTGTGATGTGACCCTATCTCTCTCTCGCTCTCTCTCTCTCTCTCTCTCTCACACACACACACACACACACACGCGCGCGCGCACACACACACACACACACACACACACACGATGCGCAAAACTCCGCATTTGAACAGTACATAGCAAATACTTAAACTAATAACAAAACAGTAGCTGATTCAGAAGCGCCAGATTGTCATAGCAAAGTCAGAATTACCTCCTCTCCTAGGTTCACGAAACGGTCGTCCATAAAATGCATTGCTGTTCTGTTGTAAGTAATCTTAAAGATTCCTACATGCATCTACTTTCGGAAGGCCAAATAAAGTGCTTTTGCTTTTGCCTAGAAACACACAGCGTCTCCCTGACATGCTGCTTCAACACTAACTGCGGTTACTGAAACCACGCCTTCTTTCTTTGCGTGAACATTTGGGCGGCATTATGCAAATATTTCCACATAGTGAGGTAGGTATGTGGGGGCGTGTTAGAACGAGCCGTTTTAGGGGGGCGTGGCAGAGTCTTTGATAAAGAATATCTCTTTGGTTTTGAGACTTTAGTCTTTGCAACTTCAGGGATCTTATCTATGCACAATCAGCTTGTAACACTCCAAAGAGAAAGGAAAACTTGAAATCACATCATATGACCCCTTTAAATCTTTGTTCAAGCTATACGCTCAACCATGATCATATCATGTCCCCAAGAGCGCCTAATGGCCATTTCAATTTCAAGTGTGTAAGAGACACCCTAAGTGTGTTCTTCACAAGCTTCAGTGTGGTGAAGCGTTCACAAGCCACAGTTCTTATCACAGACAGAAACTTCATGCCAATGATGCGGTAGACGTGAGTAGGCTAAGACAGGAAGATATGGCAGCATATTGCACGCTGAACAAATTCTGCTCACCAACTCCAAGCCCTAATTACCTCCCGGAGAGATTTTACTACTCCTGAGAGCTCCTTCACTGTCCTCAAACAATACATATCCAAAGTTGACATCTTCAGCTTTTCCCAGTGTGTTGCCAAGTTTGTCAGTTCTACCTGAATGTCCCTACTGTGACACGGTCATCACAGTTGATCAAAAAATTACTAAAATAACAAATTGCAGAGATTTGTATTCACTGAATGTTCTGTAAGTCGCTGTGGATATTTGCTTCTAAATGACTGTAGATTAAGTGCTTCTTTGTAGCCTATACTGAATTATAGTAATAGCACTTGACAATTGCTAGGTAGCCTAATGGAACTTGTTAACACTTGGCTTAATTAACAAATGTTAACAATGCAGCCTATTGCAGTTGTGATGAAATGAGCCTAATTAGCACAGGTTTTCAAGCATACAGTATTTACAGATCAGACTAAATGATAAATAGCAGGGAAGAGTGCCAGAAGATGAGAGGATGGATGGACCAAATCTGATCCATTTAAGAGATACAATTTGCATTACTATTAACTTGGTGTTTCACAGTCTAATAGCACAGTCATGGTGTGATAAATCCACTGAATCACCCTGGCATTTGTATCCCTGTTCGTTCTCTAGGGCAGTGGTTCACAATCACGTTTCTGAAGCATGTCTCCATTGCACGTCTCCTTTGTCTGACAAACCCATTTCCGGTCTTCAGGTCTACTAATGAGCTGATGACCTGAATCAGGTGTGTTTGATTAAGGAGATGTGCAAAATGTGCAGTGTTAGGAAGGCTCCAGGAACAGGGTTGGGAACCACAGTTCTAAGGCTGGGCTCTCACAGCATGGGATACCCATCCATGCTTGAAAGATTGGACTTGTCCAAATACCCACATTTGTGTTCTTGGCCACTTGAAAGCATGTGCATGCAACAGGAAGTGTGCGCGCAAAACTGTCCCAGGTCTTAAATTCGTCAAAGCACAATGCCTTTAACACACACTAAAACCTCCGGAGCGGTATTCGAGGATAAGTATATCCCATCATGCATCATGTTCTGGAAATAAATTGAGACTTTTTGCCGAAATCTGACTCAGATATGACTCAATTAGAAGCACCACAATTACTTAACTGTGTCATCTGTTATAGAGACTACTGAACAGACCTTTAGTAGTTAATTGTAATAAAGCTCTGTAAACACTTGCATATTTACAACACTATAAGTGTGTCCCGTCAGGTAATGAATTAAAAGTTCTACACACACTTGTGGTCTTCACGCTCACTTGAACACTTGGACCAAATACAGGAAATACATCACGTAAGTAGACAAGTGGACAAGGGCAAAGACTGCAAGTGTGGGTATTTGGACAAGCCCATAATTTTAGTCATTACAGACCTAGGAGGTGCTGTTGGATTTTAAAACTATGATGATGAGGGTGGACCGTGACCATCGTGGACTCTCTCGATGACTAGTTGCAGCATTCGGCTCACCTCCTCAATAATCTGTCCTCAACGCCCATCGGGCCACTGTCTTATAATCACCCCTAGCAGCATGCATACATGATATGCTGTCGCCTCAGTCTGACAGGAGAGCTCTAGGAACACTTTTTAGAATTTGCTCACCAGGTGGCTTAGATTCCTTTTTACATCCTCGTTGGAATCGCTACTCTGGTGGAGAGAAGAAACATCTCTCTGGCGATGTTGCGTAGTGTGGCTTTGCAGAGAGGATCTGCTTCAGGGTATTTTGTGGTATAAACATATAGGTAATGGGAAATTAGGGCAATTATTGGCATGAGTAAGGGAATGAGTATGGAGGACGATGAAACTGCTCCCGGAATCCACTAGGGTCCTAGGGGTTGCACCGACTAGTCGACTTCAATGCTCTGCCATGACGCGTGACGTCGACTAGTCGCTGGTCCTATAGAGGGTGCAACAGGATAAGAAATCTTTGAAGGCGTGCACACAGAATCATTCAGTGCGGAAATGCATTGTCAACACTGTTCTGTGATTTATAAAATAAAATAGCTTAGAAACTGAAATCCCACAGCTTCACTACTAGTAGAGAGACGCTGCCAGGTAGAATTAATTCACACACGCAATCGCTCTCACTAATGCATTCATATGAATGTAATCTTTACTGTGCTACTTTATCTGATTTAGAACGAGCAGAAATCTGTGAGAAATATAACGACCCAAAGACAAAAGAACTGATAAAAGAGCTGTTATAGGAGCATTAGCCATGTGGGCAGCGCTGTGTCATATGCCATAGCTGTGCACAAGGTGTTTGAGTCTCAGCTCCAGACTTATTTGTTCATTAATGACGTCGTCAGCGACTAGTCGACTTCGACTCGACTTTCATCACATAAAAGTCGACATTAAAAAATCTGAAGTCGTTCAACCCCTATGATGTGCTGTCAATTTAGTTGGTTTTCCCGTCACAGAGCATTTGGGATTTGATGGGGTGGATGATGGCCATACAGGCATGGATCTTTGGGAAGTTGAGCAGCATGGTTTCCTTTCGGATTTCGCACTGCTCTAATGGGAAGGTGCCCTCCGGCTGTCGGCTCTCTGATGTGGTCTTCTGTGGGAAGGTTGGGGTGCTATTCACAGCATCTCTGGCATGCGTTGCCTCTCCATTGCTTTCTGCTGGGTTTAGGGCAGCATGAGAAGGAGTTTATCAATGACCATCTTCTCACAGACCTAGGCCTGTTGGGTTGACCAGCCTCCACATTGTCCTTCTCTGTGATAATCCCAAAATGAATTCCAGTAATGTCCTGCTCACCTCCTGAGGCTTTCGCTGTTCCTTAAATGCTCCCTTCCTTGATGAAGGATATTGAATTTAGGTTCTCCCGACTCGGTGTCTCCATTTACAGCTGCCAGAGAAATATATTATGGTCAAGGTCAGGCACGTCGGTTAAACCCCTGTAGGTTTGCCACATTTTAATTTTTCATTCTGAACAAAAGTAAAAACACAAGCTATAAAACTGTTGCGTTTCTTTGTTCTCTCTTTAGTCAGCCCATGCATTAGATTATCTTTTTATTTTGAGATATTTTGACTAGATTTTGTTAAACCAGAGCTGCCTGAAGTGAGCTTGTGTGTTTGTTTTTTTCAAAATCAAAACAGAATTGTGCAGAATCACACAGGCAATGTGATATAATGAATAAATATGACTACATCAAATGATTGTTGATTGTTCAAGCCTGTCTGATTCACGTGTTCAACAAAACAAACGCAGTGTGAACACATTCTCATCTGGGCTGAATGTTTTAAGGCGAATTAACAAACTGTTACTGTGTTGATTGACTTGCATTGTGTTTCCTTTTTCAGAACCACAGTCTGAGTCTGCACAGCAGTTAACAACAGAATCGCCTGGAAGAGAATCAAGACCCCATCATGACCCAAGAAATATATGAACATTGCATTTTTGTGTTGCACTCAGTCAAACAAAACAATTATGAAGAAATGAAGGCAGGGGGTAGAAGGATAGATGTTTGACATTCAGTGTTCCAACAACCTATTTGTAAGTAATATCCTTCATGTTTTGCTTTTCCTATTCTTGTAAAGAGTCTTGCATTTTTATTGTTAAAAATAAACGTGTTTGAACATTACAAAAGAAACCAGATTGAGCAGATATGAGAAAGAATTTGGGCTCACAAAACAAGAGCAGCCCAGCCTGCCTCAAGTGACCAGAACACCAGACATCAAACTTTTGCGTGACATGAAATATAAATGATAATATGTCGAATATATGCAAAATCAGAACAGTACAGAAGCAGCAGTAATCCATTCCTAATGATCTTCTCTTATCCTGAGCTCATTTCTCACAGTTAGAGAAACTGCTGTCTGTCCATGTTGACTTGTGTATTTCTGTTTTTAATGTTTACTGCTTGCTAAAGTCTGGATGTGTCTAGAATGTTTCTTTCTATAAGAAAGAGGGTGAGGGGTTGGCTACACAAATGCTGTCAGGAGCATGTCACGGCTGACTGATGTGTAATGCCCTACTCTTACTGTATCGACGTTGTGTTTAATATGTACAGTATATACCAGTTTTACATTAAATGAAATTGACATGCACTTTTGCAACACTCCATACTTTTATGGATGTTCTTGTTTTGAGCTGACTCTATACACACTTGATAAGTGGCAACTGGACAATTGGAAATGAGACTTTTATTATGTCATGACATGTCAATTAAAGAAAAAAAAAGGTTCTATAAAAATTTTAATTGAGGTCCGATTTGTTGGACCTTTTTGTGTTCTCATGTGATGAAAACATTAAAATTGTATGAAGATATGGATTTGCTGTGCTTTTCCAAAGATGTTTCATTACTGTGTTTTTATGTTTGTTTGTGTATATTCTTTTTCCAAACATTACATAAAAATAAATTAATAATAAAAATAAACACACACACACACACACACACAATACACAATGCCCTATGATTAGATTTTTTTTTTTAAGTGGCACTTTCCATATATAGGATACATAATTATTAATTAATTATAAAAATAATTATAAAATATACATAATTATATATATGTATATATATATATATATATTAAAAAAAACTTTTTACCCAAGTGTCAGTGAAAGGAAGTGCTTAACCTTCAGAAAATGTTGTCCATCCATCTCAGAAGGTCAAACTAAATATCCAACATGCTGTTCCATTTATTTAAGAGGTTTTAAATTGTTGCAACATTTGGGACATGTCTGAATATTTATATTTCTCTCTTCCAAATGGTCCTGGACTGAAGCTGCATATACAGGGAAGATCAGTCCCAGCTTGAGAGACACAAAGCTGGATTTGTGGGTGATGAGGCATTGTGGTAACCTTTTGGTTTTATGAATGACACAGAATGCAAACCTTGGAACATAATCCAATAAAAGCACAAGCTGCTCCAAGGCAGTCGCCATTCTTCGTTCTGTTTGTAAACGCTGATATGGGGCTAATTTGCAAACGTGACAAGCTTTACAGAGGGTCTGATGGACAGCATATGATGTGAGCTTTATCTTTGTCACATGCTGTTTCATGCTGGCCTGGAAAACAGGTAACTTCAGGAATTCAAAATCTAACATGGATTTCACGTGTTATCTCTCAGCGTCCTGTGAGATAGTGGGGAAACAGATAGTGTTGTTCACTAATTTGCTTCATTGGCATAAACTTGAGGAGCTGTTCTAGTGTAGTATACATCTAAGTATAAAGACACTCGTGTTCAAAGCATTGTAATCTCTTTTATGGCCTGCTGGTATATCTCTTCATATATAGAACAGATATTGATGGCCTAAAATAATGCATGCTAACAGTGTAATTATGAGCCGTGTTGAACTTCATGCAATTGAGCAGCGATGAAACCACTGGGAATAAAGACAGCTCACATGACGCTTGTGTCCCAGTAGCTCAGCTCATAGAGAGCAACGCCAAGGTTGTGGGACTGATTCCCAGTGGATACACACACACACAAATTAAAATGTGTTCCTTAACTGCATTGAGAGATGCTTTGATTTGATGATTTGATTCTTGATATTGTTGGATAACGTACCTGCCATCAATGGAATTGCTTTCTTTCTGCACTTTGCAAGTCCTAAAGTAACAGGGATTTGAATGATGTAAGCCTTTAACTGTAGCAGTGATTTAGTGTTTTTCTCTCTCTCTAGTGGTACATATGTTAATAAGTTTTCCCGTATTGAGGGAGTTCATTCATTTAGACTTCTTCTGTTGAAATCTCTCAAACAGAGATGCCCTTGAGCAAAGCGCTCAACCCCAGGCTGTCCTGCGGTCCTAATAACTAGCTGCTTCATTTAAAGTTAGGGTAGGTGATTTTTTCCAGAAACATTTTTGGTTAAACTGGTTGAAAGTCTCTTCGCATCTTGATAGCAATCAGTAATTAAAGTAGTCTAGATATAAAACTAAACATCCACTGTGGAAGGCCCAGGGTCATAAATTGTTCGTCCAAAGCGTTGCAACCGATGCAATGATAGGATGCCCTACCTGCCTGTCAATCTATTTGCATACATCTGCACCATAGACTGTATAAAAAATGGACGTAGTGTCCGTGACGTCACCCGTAGGGTTCCGAAGAGAGTTTTTGAAGCTCAAAAGTGGGCGGAGGCGGCCGTCGCCATCTTGGCAGTGCGTCACCGCGCGTCACTCCCGGATAATCGAAGATGGGCAAAGAGGCGGGAGCTGGTTGTTGAAACCACGCCCATCTAGCTCGATGGTCGTGACAGCAGCGGCAATTCCACCTGTCACTCAAGTGGCCACGCCCTTAATTATGCAGAACTTTAAGGCTTAATGTAATTTAAACGGATGAGTTATAAAAAAATTCACCCCCCTCACAGTTGTCATGAAGGGCAAAATTAGCTATATAGACCAAAATCATTTTTTGAACCAGGCTGTAAACATGTTTTTTTCTGCTGTAAAGTTGGGTATTTTAACATGGGGAGTCTATGGGATTGACTCCCTTTTGCAGCCAGCCTCTAGCGGCCAGTCGATGAATTGCAGTTTTAGTCACTTCCTTGTTGGCTTGACAAGAGAGGGAGGAGGAGGTTGCCGCTTGATCTGCACAGCCAATAGCGAGAGTTTGGGGGCGTGGCTACTGCAACAGCTGAGCCAGAGGGTGTTTAGCGGGTGTGGAAAACAAATTCAGATTGTTACAGAAGTGCAAAGCAAAATACAATGGTTTACCAAAAATACACAGAGACAGACAATAGAGTAAAACAATGGTAAACAGTGGCAGTGTTGGAATGTTTGAGTTTCTTCTCGACAGGTAAGCTAAACTTCAAGTTAAAGTGTTCCTAATATGTTGGAGCTTTTATTGAAAGTAGCCTGATTTTACTGTATCTGTTGAGACATGCCTTCACTTTATAGAGCTGTGTTTGTGATGTTTGAGTTGGGAGAGACATGATGTGCACGTTTGCAAACGTTTGTTTTTAAAAGGAATAGTAGCCCCAATTGTTTCTTTATTAGTTTGAAAGATCTGTATGATGTTTGATTATGTATGTGATAAACATATATTATTAATTATATTTGTTTTATGAGCAAATGCTTATCAGCTGTCACGTTTGTATAATTAATATGCTGATGTGAACAGTTGTGGATATTAATTGTCAGTTTTGTTTTGTTCTACAGTTAAATGTGCACATTACTCTAAACCACAACGACCAAAACTGGATTAAAAAACAAAAATGGATTAAAAACCACAAATCAAAATCTATGTTATTGTAATAATTTCATTGGTAACATGGGTATGGACAGTAATAGTTGTTGTGTGTACTTTGGCTGTACACTTATTGTGGTGTATTGTGAGTTACCTTAATATCCACTATGTTTTCGTACACTACTGATTTAATATCAAAGAACAAAATTTCATGGCATGAGCTTATACATGGTCTATACGATGATATCAATCCTAAAACTCTGATGTTTGCTTGACTTGCATTGTTGTGTTCGAGGCATTCTTTATATTCTTATCTTTGTTGTTCAGGGCCAGTTTTTTTCATCTAAAAGCAGCTCTTCCATCCAAGTCCCCAAATGCTCACTTTAGTTAATGATAAACAGTTTATTGCTAAAACAGTGCAATAATAGCGCTCCTGATCAACCACTTCATTCTCTTTGTTCTTCTCTTTGCTATTTGTCTTTTATTCTGCTTTTCTTTTGCAGAAAGAAAAGGAAACTTAATTAAATATGGAACAGAATGGAGCAGCATCTTCCTAAACTCTCATGTCATTAAAATGGAGATAAGCATAAAAAAGCAACAGGATAATGTCTTGTGTGAGATATTTATGGGCTATGTTATGCAAGCATGTCACGTTATTCTGTTTGTATGTTTCATGTCATTATCACCTCTTGTCGTGACGTTCCTCAGGGAGCCACTGGAGGAATGACAAGTGAAGCAATGTATCCACATTACAGGGTTTTTAATTGCTTTGTTGAGACTGTACTGTTCTACTGTTGCGTTTTGGTGATTAAACCAAGTGCAAGCATGAGATCAGGATTTGAAAGAATGACTAGCAGTGTTACAAATCTGATCAATGTGGAGTTTTGTGTGAAGAGAATTTACACATTACTATACACATAACTAAGCGACTAAAAAAATGACATTTTTAGGCATAGTACACTCTTAAAAAATGCTGGGTTAAATACAACCCAGTGCTGGGTAATATAGGAACAAACCCAGCAATTGGGTTGTTTTGACCCCGCGGTTGGATTAAATGTTTAACCCAACCTTCTGGGTAGTAACCCAACCGCTGGGTCAAAACAACCCAGTTGCTGGGTTTGTCCCTATTTGACCCAGCACTGGGTTGTATTTAACCCAGCATTTTTTAGAGTGTATAGTTTAACAGCATTAATTCAGTAGCATTGCTATGTAATATGGATTCGGGTGCAGACATACATAGTTTATCTACTTAATTGCATCAGATTATTTACTAAAATAGTTCATTTCTTTTGCTGTATTTGTTTTCTTTTCTTTTTTTCATTTCATAATGTGTTTGTATAGCCACTTCATTACAAACACTTTGTAGGGATTAAAAAACTTTTAATTGGACTTCAATAGATCATGGAAACGATTCATATTTTTAAGTGTCATTAGAAGCGTCTTTTTAAAAACTTTATTAATATGAATATTCTTAAATCTAATTTATATCTTTTATTATATTCATATAAATGAGCAAATGTTTTACTGAAGTAAACTAGACCGTGATTAAGTCCTTGTGCTGAAATACATACTATAAAAAATATATCAATTCAATTATGTCATGAATTAAAATTATTTTAAAACCACCCAAAAATGCAGTCAGATTGTATGATGTTCAAGAGAAAGATCAACAGTGACATCTAATGGACAAAGTCAGTCAGCAGGATTAATGCAGACAGTCATAATTAAGTTATTCATGTATTTATTTTCAAATACTACACAATACAGTACTATAGTTAACAGGGAGTGTGATTATGTCTGTATAATGTGCTGTTATTGCATGGGTCTGATTTCTCTGCAGGACAACAGTGACGTATATGAGTCTGACATTGAATTGTATCACACCCTTTATTGTCATATCAGTTCATTAATGTTTCAACTTCAGCCTGTAATAACACTACTAATCAAAAGTTGGAATGGATAGTGAAGGAAAATGATGGATAGTGAGTGTTTAGCAAACGGGAGAAAAGAGTGTGCAGAGCTGTAAAAGTCAAAGAGTCTAAAATATAAAATCATTTTGGCCACTACTTATTTCCCATTTGTGTGTCACCGTTTATATGGCATAGCTTGATGACTACTAGATTTAGGAAATAGTAATAATAAATAAGCAGGTATTTAAATTTTTGACTGGTACTGTGTACAATTTCATCTCGATTCACAAAATCTAAATCATTATATGAGTGTGTTTCTGAATAATTCCTAGCAGAACAATAGCTTTAATTATAATTTAAATCATAGATTAACAGTTTGGCACCGACTGAAAGAAAACCACACATTACACAGAGAGCTCATAATGTATAATGCAAAATGCATTTGCTTATAATATACAATTAATGTAAAATACAAATGCTAATATTATAAAAACTGAACATTTACTGTCAAAATTAAAGTGTATGTGTGTAGAAATGTTTAAGAATGCAAAATTATCACTATATAACATTTAGCAGCCAGTTATAATACTGAATATATGTTGTTCAGTAAGAACACAGATTTGATTACTTTCTTACAGTAAAACAAGTGAGTAAGACGCATACTTAATTGCACTGGATAACCAGTTGATGGTAGGCACTGACTTATAGTATGGAAAAAAAAAATACTATGGAAGTCAATGCCTTCCATCAACTGTTTGGTTACCAACATTCTTCAAAATATCTTCGTTTTAGCTCAACAAAAGAAAGGAACTGTGCAAGTAAATGATGACAGAATTTTTATTTTAGATGAACTATCCCTTTAAAGAGTCATCACATACTTAAACATAGTTTTGAGGTGTATACAGTATGTGTTGCACATGATGGAAGACATTGTCAGCATTTATTTATATACTTATATATACAGGTGAAAGTCACGTGACAGGAGGATGTGTCTCTATCGGCTTATTACCTTCTCATTGTGATCATGCCCTCTTCTCACACTCGCAATCATTGCACAAAGTGGGTCATACTGCAGGAAATTGACTAATTACAAAGTAAACAACTCACCCACTCAGACATCACTGTCCATCACATATGAAAAACATGATGAGCGCACTCAGCTCGATTAAACCAACATAGTATACACCACTTAAAGCTGTATCAAAGACATTCTACTAGGCATAAAAATTCAAGACTGCTCAATGGAAAAACATGTCTGTTAACTACATTTTTGCAAAACTCCTATACATATATATAATTCGTTGTAACATAAAATTGCATTCCTCCACAAACTATGGTAGTTGATTAATAAAGACTTATTTTCATGTGGCTCCATGATACAATGAGGGTTAAAACCGTATATATATATATATATATATATATATATACAGTGGGTACGGAAAGTATTCAGACCCCCTTAAATTTTTCACGTTGTCCAAATTAAGTTATTAGCAATGCATATTACTAATCAAAAATTAAGTTTTGATATATTTAAGGAAGGACATTTACAAAATATCTTCATGGAACATGATCTTAATATCCCAATGATTTTTGGCAGAAAAGAAAAATCGATAATTTTGACCCAAACAATGTATTTTTGGCTATTGCTACAAATATACCCCAGCGACTTAAGACTGCTTTTGTGCTCCAGGGTCACATATGTATATATATATGTATGTATGTATACATAGATGCTTCATTAGTGGCTATTTCTATAGGCCGCTATATGCAAGCTGTCCACCATATTGGAATGGTCAAAGCCGGTCTGTGAACACTCGAGAGCAAGTTTACTGTGCGTCTGCAACTGTAGTTACATGCATGTATGAATATCTATATCTGCAATAGACTTCAGCAGATGATTTTGCTGAACTATCACAATACAAGACTAAGGCGTTTGCTAACACATCAAAACGATATCTGGTTGAAACAATACCATAGTGCGTGATTTGTTAAATAATTCATGTTGATGTTTGCATCACATAACTTGGCTTTTCAGCTTGGCTTTTCTAATGTGGTAAACTTGCTCGGTAGCGCACCTGGTACAGCATTGCACTTGCACGTCCCGTGAAACACAAGTCACGATAAAAGAGCTCAAAGACTTTTAGCAAGCTAAAATGTTATGGTTGCTTAAGCAAATGCGTTTGTATCTCACATTTGTTGTTGTTAACATTATCAGTTAGGTTTAGTGTAGATGGTATGGTATTTTCAAACTCGAGAGCGCATTAAACTTTTAGCACTACTCACCTGACATTTCATTTCCAAACTGCTGAGATGCAACAGCCAACAAAACAAGTGTTCCCACTTTTACACTCATCTGTTCAGTATAAAATTTAACATGCTTTTAGCGCCATTCACTCGACATTCCACTTTGTGTAAGAAGCAGCATAATATCATTTTGCAGAAATGTGGCCACACGTAGGCACGTTTTTCCGATGAGCCTGTGTTGCAAAATAATTGTTGTGCATTCATCTTTAAAACGCATTTTTACTGGAAAACAAGACAAGAATACAGATTAAGAAAATTAGTTTTTACATCGTATTACTGGTTGTTGTAGAATTTGAGATACAATATGAGGTTCCTCTTCAGGAACTCGAGCTGCGTCGAAAACGCTAGGGGAACGCCCTTCAGCGTGACGGGCTCTGAACCTCGTGTGTAATCAGACCAATAGATGGGCGAGACGTCACGGCGGGTGACGTAATGACCAGGAGGCTATAAAAGCACGTGCGGTGAGACCAGCGTCAGCTTTTTGTCATTCAGCAAGCGCTC
>NW_015555703.1:2892895-2905976 GCF_001515605.1 Sinocyclocheilus anshuiensis
GCAGCTCGAGTTCCTGAAGAGGAACGTCTCAGTTTACGTATGTAACCCTGGTTCCTCGAGGGAATGAGACGCTGCGTCTCGGTGCCATACTTCCGGTGTCCCTGCCAGCGCTTGCTTCATTCCTAGGAGCTGACGCTGGTCTCACCGCACGTGCTTTTATAGCCTCCTGGTCATTACGTCACCCACCGTGACGTCTCGCCCATCTATTGGTCTGATTACACACGAGGTTCAGAGCCCGTCACGCTGAAGGGCGTTCCCCTAGCGTTTTCGACGCAGCGTCTCGTTCCCTCGAGGAACTAGGGTTACATACGTAACCTGAGGCATTTTTCATGAACGCAATGCAAACTTTACTTGAAATTATAGTATATAACTTACATAATTAAAATTCTAAAAGCATCAGTGCTAATTTAAGTATAAATGATTGGCACACGTGACACCAGGAACAAAAACTATACATACTGTACACTATAACAACACGGCAACATTGCACACTTGCAGCTAACCACATGCTGCAGTCATCTCCAGTCTCCCCTATTGGACCCGTATCAATAATGATCAGTAATTGTGTTTATCAACGTATCATCATTTATCATTATCTATTGATCACCATTAAAGGAATGTTCTCAGTTCAATACAGTTTAAGCTCTATCGTCAGCAGCTATAATGTCCATTACCACTGTAAATTCATTTTTATTCAGTTCTTATTAATTTTCATAGCTTAATGCTAATGTTCCTATTAAGTTATGAAATGTTCTCTGAACGTTCAAAATGTCCAGATTTTTAAATGTCTAGAAGACTTTTCTTGGTTTTGTGAATGTCAGCAAAAACATTAAGGGAGTGTTCCATTTTTTGTCATTTTGTGAACATTATTTGAAAGTTACTTTTAAATGTTCTCTGAAAATCTGAAAGTAGTAAGTATTAAAGTTAAAAAAGTTAGGTGAACAGTCAAATAGAGTGTTTTAAAAACGTTTCATGACATATGTATAAATACAGAGTTCTGGCATGAAACTCTAGATGGCGCAGTCCGATAGGTCTCACTCAATCTGACCTAATGACATCATTATCACATGGCGCAGCTGATTGGTTCTCTCCTGTATCGGTAGCCAATGAGCTCGCTGCTCAACATTCAAAATATATGATTAGTGCTTGCCGTAGCAGTTGCAGCTTGCTTCAGAAACCCTCCACCTTCCCCAGCTCCACCTGTATAGATCTGCTATGAGGTGATTCATGTATGCTATATGAGGGTTATTTCATGTATGTTATATTTGCAGCAGCAGTATTTATTACATGCTCACGGCAACAGCAGCAGCATAGCAGATCTATTCCGCCAAGACCAAATACATTAACATTGTCATGTACATTACCATGCCAATCCCTCCGAGAGTTGTCATGCCAGAAATTATGTTTTTGTCCTAACATTTTGAGAACACTATTAAAGATCAGAGAACTTTGAATATTTTTTATCCAAAGCATCTTACATTGCATTCAAGATACACATTTGATCAGTTTTTGCTTTCCCTGGGAATCAAACCCACAACCTTGGCCTTGCTAGCATCCAGTAACGTTCTATTAACATTACTGTTAGAATGCTTGATCATAACTTATATAATGGATTAATATCATTGATAATGTTCTGGAAAAGTTCACTCAAAGTTCTGATAATGTTCTCTGTTAGCTGGGTAACTGGCTCCTAACTAGTTACAGCATTTTAAAGAAACTAAAAGTAAAAGCTTGCTTGCTTATTTATTTATTTAGTTTTCTAATGCTTTTTTGAAGTGCAATTACTTTTCTAAGTCTATCTAAGTTATGTGCAGACATTTCAAGGTTTATTAATTCATACATTGTCATAACAGGAACTTTAAAAGATTGTATACGAGTTTCCTGAGTTCAAAGCATATGAAGTAGGGTCAGCCACAAAAATAACTGTGTCCATGCCTTTTCATTGCTAATGTTTCACTGCGTGTCGTTAGTAACTACTAACAGTAGTTTTAGCCCGTTGTAGCCTTACTGATGTTTTGTTAGGGTATGGTTACATGACAATGCTTGTACTAAAAGATTGTACTTTGCGTTTTTGAAAAGTTTCACGTACAGATGATAATGTTGTCGAAACAATCCCCGTTCACATGGATCCACAAAAACAGCTACTGTAAAAACACTGTATTATTCATGCCAGGCCAAAAGAAACACTACGCACGTGCGCACATACTCACATATGCCTTAAGACTGAACATGTGATACGCATGTGCATGATGCCACCGTTTTGTAGTTATTTGGAGACAACAACAGTGTAGTTTTCAAAAACGTGCACTTTGAAACCCGTTTTCAAGAGTTTGCATGGGTGTAAATGAACGGCCAAAACGTATAAAAGGTTTTCCATTTTAAGTTGAAATCGGTGTTGTGTGTAAACACCAATTTAAGCCACAAATGCAGTCGACAGACTTGTATTGAACCCAGAACATTCCTTTACATACATAGACACTTAAATCCTCTTTGTACACACTATTTCAGTACATGTGCGCTGTCCTCTGATCACTCAGACTATCTGTGTGTGCTGGATGAATGGACTGTCAGCGGTATGGTGGACCTCTGTCGTGGGCACAGGATCTTGAAGAAGGCCCTTCGGAAGCTGCTGTGGCACAGTGGGTACAGAAAAGGGTTGATCGCTGAGTTCAGCCACAGCAGCCAGAACGTCACCTCGTACCAGTGATGCGACACGCAGTCTCCTCTGCACGCCGCTCGCACGATCATTAACAGAGTGTACGGCGCCCAGCACACCGCGAAAACACACACGATTATGGCCAAAGACTTAGCAATCTTCTTGTCCTGCCTCAGACGCGAGCGCTGGACGCACCGCATCGACAGACCGTCACTCTCCGAGCGCTTCTCGCCGTCTGCTGCGCTTTTCTTCTTGAGCGTCATTGAGTTCCAGCAGATTCGGACGCTCATGCGCGTTTTCTCGCCATACAGATTTGCAGCATCCTGGCACTTTGGAGAACAGGATTCTTTCTTGCTGCCGAGTCTCCTCTGACGGATGTTGAGGTAGATGCTGATGTTGAAGAAAGCCACGGATAAGAACGGCGAGAAAAACTCGACCGCCGAAGCAGAAAGCAGGAAGTGCCAGGTGTAGTAGAACTCAGCGAAACACTCGTCATCCGGCACGCGGCTCTTTCCGGTCAGTTGCTCCCAGAATAAGATGGCCGGTCCGTAGAGGAGGAAGGCCAGAATCCAAACCACTGCTATCTTCACCACTGCAAAGTGGGCCATTCCTTGCTTGGCACGATAAGATACCTAAGATCAAGAAAGAACACAATGTAAAAAAAAAAGCATTTATTTAACAGAAAAAAAAAATCTATACATTTGTAATAATGCATGCATCGTTATAACACCACATTCATACTGAGCCAAAGATTCACAGTCAGAGACATCCATTATTATGGCTATATTAGGTCTAGAATGCTGTAAATAAGTTCCTTGGGTAATAAAGAAACAGCCTTAGATAACTGATAAAAGTAAACTACAGCTGTCAATCATTTTCAGTCAATCAATATTTCTTTCTTTCTTTAGTTAGTTCATGTATTAACACATTTAATTTTCTTTTAGGACAAAAATAACAATGCAGAAGACAACCAGTGCTTCTCTATATTTTAAGAAATATTCCAATGCATTGTCCAAACTCTTTTGCTACTTTTTTCATATTTTGGACAGAAGTCTCTTATGCTCCCCAAAAACAGCATTTATTTGATCAAAGATAACAAGTGATATTGTGAAACAATTTTATAATTTAAAATAGCTGTTTTTTATTTTCATAAAAAATTGAATTAAATGTAATTTATTTATGTGATGCAAAGCTGAATTTGTTACATGAGTAAAACTAGAGGAACTTTTTTTTTCATTATTATTACCATGGTTTTACTACAAACATCATGGTTTAAATATGGTTACTGTTTATACTAAATTTATACTAAAGGTATACATTTTGCTCTTTTTTTCCCCTTCATTATGCATGATCCATTTGAACATTTAGGGCCAGATTTACCAACAGCTTGCGTCAGTGCAAACCCTTTTTTGGCATTAAAAAACAACTGTCAGGATTTAGATGCGCAGTGAAACATTAGCAATGAAAGACATGGACACAGTTATTTTTGCTGTTGAGCTTATTGCATATATGCATTTGTAGGAGTTTCCCTTTCAGACACAAAATGTACAGGAGGAGGAGAGTATTACAATGAATCATGCAATGTTACTAAGGTTTGCGGTAGTC
This sequence comes from Sinocyclocheilus anshuiensis, assembly GCF_001515605.1. Classification (NCBI taxonomy): domain Eukaryota; kingdom Metazoa; phylum Chordata; class Actinopteri; order Cypriniformes; family Cyprinidae; genus Sinocyclocheilus; species Sinocyclocheilus anshuiensis. The sequence goes on from NW_015555703.1 coordinate 2,897,157, forward strand.
AATTTTCTGGTTTGAGACAGGCTCCAGTGTCCCTGTCACCCTATAGGAGAAGAGGCTTAGAAATGGATGGATCATAGAGACTAGTGGTGGGAATGGTTTCTTATATTTTGCTGATGATCTTATGCACATTATGCTTTGGGAAATGCAGCCCTGTTCGAATAAGTGCTGTGAATGAAGCGTCCGACACAGTTAATCACTAACATAGCTTACTTTTCCGCTTCAAAGCTTTTTTGATGTATTACATTTCATGCTAAATAACAAAATAAATATGACTGGTAATTTTATTGTGGTCTGCACCTTACTAAATCATTATAATTAATAATAATTCATTTTAAGACAACAAGTGTGGCATTGCTCCACTGAACTGTACACAGAAAATGCACAGTAGGGAATGAAGACTTTCTTTTGCTGGTACACACATATCCGAGTATGTGTGCGCGGCCATAGTGCTGCCAATGATAGCATGAATCTTTTTTCCTTCACTGGCTTTGATTGAAGCTGAAGCCACAGTCTGTGAGATCAAACATGGCTGTCTTGCAGATTAAAGGCAGATGCTACGTATTGTGATTTATGTCTGTATCATTGCTCTGATGTTAAGAGCTTGTGTGGGAAAACAAAACAAGACATTTCAAGGACACTTTCTGACCTGAGTCTAACCAAACATCAGAGGAACCTTTGAAGTAAATATTCCACAATATTCACTGCTTTGTAAATCTCTGTTTCCGGGGCATCTCAGGATGTTTCTTTAGTTAGACAGATTTAACCCCATAGTAAAGGTAGTTTAGGTAGATCTCTCATGCCACATCCATTCAAAAATGACTTTTGCTCAAAATGAAAAAAAAACAAAAACCCAGTCCCTGTTCACACCTGTTGCTGCCTAATACACTTGAAGCTCCTTTGCAACACTGATAGTGTATTTTTTTTTATTGGAGACCTAAAAATACTCAAGGTAGTGCACAATTAAATGCACTAATAATAATAATAATAATAATAATAATAATGATAATAATAATAATAATAAATACATGTTATCTGCGTCCTTCAACAGTTGTGAAAAACACAAATTTAAGTCCTACAAGTCATTTGGTAAAAAATACCAAATAAAAGGCTAAAAGGACTCAAGGTAGTGCACTTAAATATGCAATTAAATGCACTACTAATAATAAACAAACAAACAAATAAACAAACAAACAAACAAACAAATAAATAAATGTGATTTAAATCCTTGGACAGTTGTGCAAAATACATATGCAAGTCGCTTCCTGACATGTGATCTGCCAGCCAATGAGCTTGCATGCTGCTCCCATACATCTGATTTTTAAATCAGGGTTCAGGGTTAGAGCTAATCTCTGCAGGACAGTGACCCTTCACGAGCAGGACTGAGCACCCCTGCTTTATACTAATCAAGACTTTAAAGACTTTATGTTGGCCTTACATTTTGAAAAGACAATTCTTTAAGGACCTAGGGAAACCCTAAAGCCATGCAGACAGTCTGCGGTAGGTCTACTATCCAGTCAGCCCATCATTAGATCATAATCAGGAGTTTTGATTATTATTTATTTATTTTATTTATTTTTTAGGTCTTACATAGTCCCAGGATGCCAGTAAAGATTTTTCAAGCATATTATCGATGATAAATAAACAGGTCTATCACTTTCACCAGCCCTTTGCGAATAGAAATCCTGCACCAGGTTGGCTTATCATTGAGAAGAAATCCTACCCAGAAAAAAGAGGAAGGGATGTCCTGAAAAATTAATGTGACCCTGGAGCACAAAACCAGTCATAAGGGTACATTTTCTGAAATTGAGATTTATAAATCATCTGAAAGCTGAATAAATAAGCATTGATGTATGGTTTGTTAGGATAGGACAATATTTGGCCGAGATACACGATAATACTATTTGAAAATCTGGAATCTGAGGGTGCAAAAAAATCAAAATATTGAGAAAATCACCTTTAAAGTTGTCCAAATGAAGTTCTTAGCAATGCATATTACTAATCAAAAATTAAGTTTTGATATATTTACGGTAGGAAATTTACAAAATATCTTCATGGAACATGATCTTTACTTAATATCCTAATGATTTTTGGCATAAAAGAAAAATCTATAATTTTGACCCATACAATGTATTGCTGGCTATTGCTACAAATATACCCCAGCGACTTAAGACTGTGTTTGTGCTGCAGGGTCACAAATGTATTATTTAAAAAATTTGAATTTATTTGTGTTTTTTCGATTCAAGCTCAGGAATTCAAAACCCATTTTTAATTCAGTTCAGAATGGTGAACAACCCTGATCCCTACACAAGGCTGAAGTGGCCACGTCTCAAACTTCTCAACAAGAGTCCACAATCGCTAGTCTTACTGATTCTGAGGAATTGCTAGCTGGTTGTTTGGTGTTGTCAGGGTGTTCTGATAAATGCAGGTAGTATAACAACTTCCAAGACATGGATTAAACCCTTGTTCTGAGCGAGGTGATAATGCAAAATGTTTTCAAGGGTAACGTAAATGTCCTGTACATTTGCTAGTTCACATAAAAATTAAACAAAGGATAATGTTAACACAAAAGTGTCAAAAGAGATGTGATCCAGACACCTGAGTTGCTCTTTAACATGCTAAAATTATGTGCAATCACACTGCATGCCAGAATATGTGCCATTCGATGAATTACTGCTGTCACGATCTCTAGAAAATGTTCATCCTGTTTATATCAAATGTTTATGATACTAAAACATTAAGGACATCTAATGTAAGGATCAATCTCCTCAATACATTAATATCGAACATATAGCTACTTAAAAATCTGCCCAAATATGTAAAAATAGCAACATCGAATAATAGAGTTTACTACTCACCCATTGTATGAAAAACAGTAAATCCAATTGATTTAAGTAGTTAAATCGACTGCTTTGGGGTTCCATGCAGATGCATGTAGTTTATGCATTATGTTTAACGATGATCAAGTTTCAATATTCTCACTCTTGATAAGCATTTTATCATTTTTGGTGGTTATTACACAAGCAAGAGTTTCATAATCTTGACCATTTCTAAATAATATGTGATATCCTATAATAGTCAGCATCCAGGTTCTGCGTTCACATGAGTCAGACTGATTAAAGCGAACAAAACAGACTGAGTCACGGTGACTGTGCATGTATTTCTATTAATGAGTTTCATTAATAGTGCTTGTTGCTGTTGTTTATCACCAGCCTGGACAATACTTTCTGACGGTTGTCATGAGTTAATAATGCTGAATCACAACGAATACACCGCTATAGATTGGTCCATATTAAAAATATGGTGCACCTCACCGCGTTTGTAACGGAGAGATAGCGGTCATAGCTGATAAGTACGATGTTGAAGACGGACGCAGCGCAGAGAAGGTAGTCTACGACAAGCCACAGCTTGCAAAGTCCTTTACCCAGCATCCATTTCCCTGTCAAGACGTAGGGCATATACACGGGTATGCAGAAGGCACCTGTGGGAAACACCAATCAGAAAGCATTGTTATAGTCATTCTGAAGGGTCCAGCTGAATAGTTTTAATTATTCATATCTGTTGTTACAGCATTTTGTCATTCAGTTAGTGATGACTATCAACCGTGTTGCTGTGGTTACACAATGATCGCAATTTCAAGAGTAAACATGCAGTCACATTAACAAAATTACACGGTCAAAACGGTTGTCTATTGTAATAGCATAGAGATGTATGAAGCACAGCTCACGAACAAATCACGTTCAAACCAAGCAGGTTTATGCTGGTCAATGCTGGTCAATTGAACCCAAAATCTGTGGGAAAATGTTTTGCTCTCAACCGAATTCCAGATTGCATGGATTCCTATTAAACTGGCTGAATTTTGCCTGAAAAATTGTCCTTAGTTATTGCTTGAATGTGTCAAGAACGAAAGTGTTTGTTAAATTTGTGCATGGTTTGAGGCTGAATTCAAGTACAACAACTCCAGGAAAATATATATTCTCAGTATAAAAAAAATAAAAATTGGTGCTACACTTTTGAAATATAGGCATGGGGTCAAATTTAGTAGAAAACAATAGTGCACAGTAATAACAGTTTGTCAAAATGCTCAATTATTTGAAACATTGTGTGCGCTCAGACACAGAAATGTATTAATAAAATGCAAAAAAATGCAAACTATTAAAAAGTGTAACTATCTTGAAACCACTGAAATATGAACTCTACATTACTGTATTAGATGTAATGGTAACACTTTAGTTTAGGGACCAATTCTCACGTATTACTAGCATATTGACTGTTTATTAGTACTTATAAAGCACATATTAATGCCTTATTCTGCATGATCATATTTTAGATCTCATAATCCACCCCATCCCTAAACTTAACAACTACCGTACTAACTATTAATAAGCAGCAAATTAGGAGTTTACTGAGGCAAAAGTCGAAGTTAATAGTTAGTTAATAGTGAGAATTGGACCCCAAACTAAAGTGTGATCAATATAATGCAAATTACTTATGAATGAGACAACTGTAAATGTTATTCTTGACTAGAGTTGCATAAAAATGAATGTGAGGCAATATAGTCTCCAGCATGCAGAGAAGATGTCTGGTGTAATGACTCGTTAAGATCTGTATGTGGAGATTTATAATAGCAATATGGTATGGAGTTCATTAGAGTGCAATAAAAAAAACTCCATACAAAGTGCACATATCCAATCACAGACAATAGGTCAAGCTTTCCAGTGAGAAATGAGAGAAGCAGAAGTCCCATAAAAATAGTAACTGCTACACCAATACAAGCAATACTTTGTTTGCATAGAGATCTGTCATGTGCCAGCCAGCCAATCAGCAGTCAATGAGCTTGATGGACTATCATGCACTCTATAACAGAATAGGATGGACTGTCATGCATGCTCAGAAAAAGAAAAAAGTGCAAACATTGTACCTTTAGGGGGCAGTACCCTCAAAGGGACACCTTTGCACCTTCTTTACCCCTAAAGGGTGCATACTAGTACCTTAGAGCAGTGGTTCCCAATTCCAGTTCTGCACATCTTGCATGTCTCCCTTATTTAACACACCTGATTGAGATCATCAGCTCGTTAGGAAATAGATCCATGAACTAAACTGAGTGTGTCAGATAAGAGCTCTTTGAAGCTGCACTGAAACTACAATTTGGACCTTCAACCTGTTGGTCCCCATTGAAGTCCATTATATGGATGAATGTTTTCCTCAAAAACCTTCATTTCTTTGCGACTGAAGAAAGAAAGACATGCACATCTTGGATTATCACATTATCAGGAGCGTTTTATTCTGGAAGTGAAATAATCCTTTATGGTAGCAATATGCACTCTTATGGTACTAATATGTTTGGATTTGACCCCACTTTCACAACAGCTGTTTATGTAATCACTATCCATTCTAGTGAATTCACAAAACAGCATGCAGAGAAAGGTTATCACCATTTCTGATATACACTGTAAAAAAAATTCTGTCGTTTTTACAAAATAATTTTGGCAGCTGTGGTTGCCAGAATAATTTTGTAAAAAATACAGAAAAACTGTAAACAAAAACTGTACATTTTACAGTATAAAACTGTAATTTACAAACAAGAAAATTTGAATGTAAACCAGTAAATTCAACAATGCACACTGCTATTAAAATCTGTTTTGTACCTTTAACATACTGACAACCACCATAATAATGCAGGTGGTAAAAGAGAAAGCCACATAAAGAATCAAAGCTCATCACAAAATTTTACAGTTAAAATTACACTTATTTTTTACAGTGTACATCCATTGCAATTCTGGCTTATCAAAATTTGTGTTAGGGCAGATTAGAATCCCTTGCATTAAAAGCATAAAAATTACAAGATATGTTAAAAGTTAGAAGATATAGAGTACATATTCAGTTCCTGATTCTTGTATTTATCCACTAAGCTAGAAAAGCCTGGGACTGACAGCAACAGGTGTAGGAGTAAAGTCATCAAATCAAGTATGTTGATTTGAGCACTAACTGTACATTTTGCATAAATGTTAAATAAGCATTCCCCATTTCATCTTTGCCCAGTTTTATTCCTGATATGCAATGTTATTTAAATGTAACACTGACAGACAGAGATAGCTGTAGGAGACTGATTTGCCTGAAAGGGATTTCATGCAATTACTTTTTTTACTGTGATAGTATCTAATTAATTCTCAGCTGCGTATAGATTTTGTCATCTCAAGAGCAGACATCGGTGGACGCATAATACATCACATAGAGCGATTAATGAGTTTTGAGCAGTTTTTAACACCCAGATATGACAAGGCAAAATTCTGACACAATACATGGGGAGAAAAATGCAAAAATGCTTGGAAGGAGACAAATCCACTGACAGAGGACATTGTTTCCCATGCAACCTGCAAACATCAACATCATGCAATATATTCTTTTTTAGCTAAATACTACAGTAAATGCACACTGATGTGATGAATAAGGGAAGCAGAGAGCTGCACTCATCTCACATTAATTCACTACTTACATCACTATACTGATGTTTAAACAGACTCTTTTTTTAGTTTTTGTTTTTTCATTAAGATTCTTGTTTTGGAGTTTTTTAGTTTTTTTTACTCAAAGCTCTGGAGAAAGTAATATGCATATGTACACATTATTAAATAACTATTGTTATTCAAAGTGAACATGGTACATTCAAATAATTTTAAATTAAGAGTATGCATGTGAGATTTGAATATATTTTTACTAAAATGCTAAAGATAGCGGTTTAAGACAATTAAGACAATAATCTTACTAATCAAGAACGCTTAATTAAAAAGATATTATTAACGAATTGTATTTATTTATTTTTTCGTTTCTGAATATTCACAGACCAGTCCTGCACACTGTTGGCATGCATCAGTTTGCAGCAAATTGTATTCACCCTAGAACACTGACAAACACTAGAACATTTGATATTGTCGGTATAACAGACTACACTGGAGATATATTTATTAAACTTTTATGTAAACTTTACTTACCAACGAGGAAGTCTGAGATGGCCAGGTTTAGTAGGAAATAATTGCTCTGTTTGCGCAAACTCTTGTCCATCTTGAAGGCGACGATGACCAACGCGTTTCCACACACAATCACAGCAACCAGAATGACCATAATGACCGAGAGCAGCGCGAGCGCCGGACCCTCGAACCCAGCGTCTCTCCTCACGGCGGTCCAGTTACTGACCGTGTGCTCACGGGTCATGTTGGGATCGTAGTGATGGTTACCCATCGACAGCTTCACGGTCTTCACTTCGAGCTTGTCTTTTTCATCTGTCTCACGAAGGTTCGGAGTAAACGTGTGGTGCGCGCGCTGTTGACGCCCCTCGCCGTCCCCACCGCGCGCGTCAAGAGCGATTCAGAGCCATGCTACCGACTCTTTCATTCATTTTAGTGTTCTGGTTTACGGACATAATTTAAAAACCGTGGTGAAATGTGATGTAAATCAAGTAATCCCATTTAAGAAATCAAAGAAACAGACTATATCAATTATTTAAAATTGAATGACTTACACTGATAAAAAAATATGAAGCATTCAACATTTAAATCTCAGTGATGATGACCTTTGCACAGCTATTAATGTCAGCTGGGTCTCTATATCCTTCCTCTTGTTTCTTTTCGTCTTTACTTGATCATTTAAACTAAACAAAGAAAGAAAGGTTCATTTTCTGCATTGAAAACAATGAATAAAGGATGTATGTAGCGCTTTATTGTGTATTGCTGTACACCCAAAGCAGTTTACAATTAAAAACTAGGGTTCTCTCCTCTTCAACCACCACCAGTGTGCAGCATCCATCTGGATGATGTGACGGCAGCCACAGTACAACCACAGACCAGCTACAGGTGGAGAGGAGACAGAAATAGAGCCAATTCAGTGGATGGGGATTATTTGGAGTTCATGATTGACAAGGGCCAGTGGAGGGAAATTGGCCAGGACACCGGGGATGCACCCCTACTCTTTATGAGAAGTGCCATGGGATTTTTAGTGACCACAGAGAGTCAGGACCTTGGTTTGAATGTCTCATCCAAAGGATGGTGTTTTTTTTTACAATAGCGTGTCCCCATCACTATACTGGGGCGTTAGGACCCACACAGACCACAGGGTGAACACGCCCTGCTGGCCTCACTAGCACCTCGTCCAGCAGTAAACTAGTTTTCCCAGTAGGTCTCCCATCCAGGTACTGACCAGCTTAACCCTGTTTAGCTTCAGTGGGCAACCAGTCTTGGGCTACAGGGTGATATGGCTGAGGCTATCATTTAATTCAGGAAATCTAGTTGCTTATATGTTTTGGGCATGTTTCTTGAATACAACAATTGAAATATAACTTGCTTTCAAACTATTACAGACTAATCACGTTACGTTTGAATAATCTAAATAATTAAGCTTGTATCTTCAATCTCAAATCCTATTACTTGTTTCACTTCTGTTTCAGTTTTTATAACCACTTCTTACTACGTGTAAGTAAGTTGTTGTTTTTTAGCATGTGTGTTTGGCAGTGTTATTTTTTAGGATTACCGATAAACTACTGTCATTTGATTTGTATGATTTGTATTTGTTATTTATTTTAATTTTAGTTAAATTATGTCTGAATTTATTATGTCTGTATAGGTCTTTTATTAAGTTTTAGTTTAATTTAATTTGAGTTATTTTAATACTATATATCTAAATGGAAATGAAATAATATATATTTTGACAGTATATATGTATGTTTGTGTGGTTGTACATACACACATATGTAGTTGTTTTTTGGTGTTTGGCTTAGTGTTATGTTAGAATCATTATTATACTCATACCTTTTGTTCTTTTAATATTTTGAAT
>NW_015555703.1:2906148-2919117 GCF_001515605.1 Sinocyclocheilus anshuiensis
TTTAGTTTTGGATCTGTTTTTAGTTGTTTTAATGCTACAATTGATTGATTCTGTTGTCCTCATTTATAAGCCGCTTTGGATAAAAGCGTCTGCTAAATGACTAAATAAATAGAAAAATTCCATACAGTGTTTCTAATTACATATATACAAAATTTGTCCAATATAGTCTGTATAAGACCTTTCACACCAAGCATGTTGCAATTAAGCAAAACACAGACAAATCAGTAGCCCTTGGCTGAACTTCAAGTTCAGGATTGTAATTAGACTGCTAGACACAGAAATCACACTTACTGAAGACTTAGTCTTGTTATGGAAGCCTGCTAAGTACGAACTTTGTTTTAAATACAGTTTGAGCACTTGATGAGACTTTATGTATATTCATTGGCAGGTCACACACATTTACAAATTAAAAATTGCAAACAGTTTTTAAAAAGTTGCTAAGTTGCATTTTCATATAGTATATCAACCAACCACCACCAGTAGTTATCTTCATGCTTTGTGGTGGATTGTGAACCATCATAATGTGTTAGCCATTGAGGTACAAACAGAAATAAATTCTTACCTGTTGATACTACCTGGAGTGTGTACAGTAGTAGTAGATGTTTTGTTTGCATTGTGCTGTTTTATGGTGATTATAGCTACATTAGAAACATAAGATCTGTGGTTTAGAATAGCAGTATAAACCAAAGGGCTCTGGGTTTGGTCGTAACTACACAATTATTCTGGCAAAAAGCCTGTTTTTCCATGACTACCACTAAAAAGTAGCAACATATAAATTGCAAATTACATGATCTTAGATGTGTCAGTAGTGTTTGGATTTTAAACATCCCTTAAAATCATGCAGTTAACACTTTTTTTTTTTTTTTGCAGTACCTGTTCACTACCATTGACATCACAGCTCATGAACTGTCAGTATTTCTTGTTGTGCCATAGTTCTCCAGGACATTGTTTTCTATTCCAGAGTATTTTGTCACATGTTGTTTATGGCTCACGTAATTGACTCAAAAAGAAAAGTCACCTTAAGCAAAGCTGATAGCATGCAGGTCACATACTTCCACAGCTGCATGCACTCAAAGAACAGCTTCCATTGAAACAAACGGGAATGCTAACTGAATTTGCATATTTGATAGGATGTCACTGGAGGTATAGAGTAGGCAATAACACACTAGTGTAAGTGTGCAAAATGACACTCACATAGTATGAACATATATTCACATGAAATTAAGCTCCATTAGTAAGCTGAACCCCTATTGAGGGATAAAACATCTTAAGGGGTCCGCATTCTCCCAGTGCAATCTTCACAGCAGGTTACTGATTGAGGAGAGGGCAGAAGATGATGTCAAGCAATATTGTCAGGCAATTAAAGGCTTTGAAACCAGCTGTAAAAAATCTGTTTTCCAGTCATGTGGTTCTTTTTTTTTGATACTCCTGATTCAGAGATGCTTGTGGTGAGAACAGGCCAAAGTTGATGGTATTTGTCCATTGAGAGGAGCAGAGTAGCGTAAATTAGTTATTCTCATGGGAGTGAAAATAGCACAAAAAAAAAAAATAATAGTAAAAGACAGATTATGGTTGTGATTCAGGCATAGCTGTGCTGATAGTCAGTATATCAAATAATATAAGGTATCCTACATTTCACACAACATTTATCTAATTAGTTTGTATGTTTTTTCATTGTCAAAAAAAATAAAAAAAATAATAATAATTCTACAAGAAGCTGAAGCATCGAGCCTAAAACAGAACTAAAGCATCGAGAACTAAAACAATCTGATTTGAAAGTTTTACATGAAAATGTGGAGATAACAAGCATAGTACAGCTACTCTTTTGTTTGTGTAGTTCATGACTCCCTTGTTTGTCCTGGGCAGTTAATCTGCCCACTATTCTTCAGAAAAATCCTCCAGGTCCTGCAAAGTCTTTGGTTTTCATATATCTTCCATATAATTAAACCCTTTCCAGCAGTGACTGTATGATTTAGAGATCAATTTTTTCCATTTTCCATAAGTGAGGGACTCGTACACATAAAAGTGCAAATATTCACAGATGCTCAAGAAGGCAACACGATTCATTATGAGCCCAGGGGTTACAACTTTTTAAAAGGCATCTCTGAGGCAGCACTGAACTCACCTCTCAATCTCCTCGTTTTTGGAGATATTGCCGCGGAACTCTCGTTCCTCCAACCGCAGGTGTTCTCCAGTAGAGTTTCTGAGTGAGTTTGAGAGCCCGCCTCATTGTGGGTTCAATCTCTCATTCGGAGGTCGCAATGACCATGAGTTGTAAGCCATGCTTACCCGGGCAGCAGAGAGCATCAGGCTTGAGTGGATTCTTTCACCCTGTCCTGAGCGCTCTCGCTTGAATGATTGATTCTTGAAGACCGAGTGCAACGCTCAGCCGTGCTCCGCCCCAGTTCCTTTCTTCCCGGAAGTGCACGAGGAGCTGATGAAATTGTGGAAGGCACCTTTCTGCCATAACATGATACACTGGTTCCTCCGCTCTCACCATCCTTGACAGCGGTCCAGCGAGGGAATACACAGGGGTCCCCCGAGTGGAGAGAGCGATTGCGGTGCATCTTGCACACAAACGCCGCCACTTGGAGGGGCCATCCGGGACTACTATCCAGAGCATATAATTTATCTTGCTGAGCTTACACTGCTTCAGGACAAGCCATGTCCGCTCTGCATATCATGGCTGTCCTGCAGGTGTCTGCACAAGGGTGGTCCCAACCCGGAGCATGCAGGAACTGTGTTCGACGACTGACTATGCCCGCCGGGCTATGAAGGTCACGGCTCAACCTGGCAGAAATGCGGGATGCTGAGAAAGTGCGCTTTATCGATGCCCCCATTTCTAAGGCTGGTCTCTTGGCAACACCGTTGAAGAATTTACGCGCAGCAATTCTCCACGGTTAAGAAATGGATGCCTGCCTCAGCGTGGGTCAGGTTCTACCCCTGCACCCCCGAAGCAGCAGTCTCTGTCTGTTCATCGCCGGGGACAGCCCCCTGCAAGGACTGCTGAGGCCCCGCAACAGCCTGGGCTGGCAGTCAAGCCTGAACAGCGGCCAGCCCATCCTCAGGATGCTAAGAACCCATGAAAGGCTTCGTAGCGAACCTGAGATGGGCGACCCAGGGAGGAGGAACCAGCTGACCAGCCTAGCTTCACTTCCTTAGGGGGACATGAGGTGGATCCTGCTGGGCTCTGGCTCTCTGCCACATGGCAGAGCAGTCACCAGATGGTCATTAAAATAGCTATTTCCTCCTTCCTTGGTCACACTCCCAGTGTTTCTGGTCCTCCCATGTGTGATGGCCAGGCACTAAGATTGCGCATCAGAGCCTGGTCGGAGGCAGATTCTCTGCCTCCTCATGATCTGATGGAACAGGTCAGTGATCGAATCAGTATGACACATGTCGTCGAACTCCAGTTCCCGCAGACAAGCCACAGTGCGCCACAAAGGACATACAGTGGGTACGGAAAGTATTCAGACCCCCTTAAATTTTTCACTCTTTGTTATATTGCAGCCATTTGCTAAAATCATTTAAGTTAATTTTTTTTCCTCATTAATGTACACACAGCACCCCATATTGACAGAAAAACACAGAATTGTTGACATTTTTGCAGATTTATTAAAAAAGAAAAACTGAAATATCACATGGTCCTAAGTATTCAGACCCTTTGCTGTGACACTCATATATTTAACTCAGGTGCTGTCCATTTCTTCTGATCATCCTTGAGATGGTTCTACACCTTCATTTGAGTCCTAAGGGGGTCTGAATACTTTCCGTACCCACTGTATGTCCTCTGTCACTGTAACTTTTGTCCTGCAAAGCTGCAGGAACCCTGCCCCAGGCACATCGAATGTAGTTCCACTGAGACTGTTGACAAGGTGTCTGGATGCTTGGTTAAGCTCCTCAGCCCTTCCCGATGGCTCCTCAGGACTGTTCTATGAAATTCAGTTCGCCAGGCATCCCCCGAAGTTCAGTGGCATTCTGTTTCCTCAGTGTGAGGCGAGGATGCTGCTGTTCTTCGAGTGGAAGTTGCATCCCTTCTGGCGAAGGGCGCGATAAAGCCCGTCCGCCCTGGCCGAGATGAAGTGGGGGATTTACTTTTGGGCAGTACTGTAGGTGTGATGCAGTAGTGTGATTGTAACTGTAGTCGGTATGTGACTGGGTTTATTTGTTCTGTGAAGTTGAAGGTACCAATGTATAGAGGACTTTCTAAAAGGCAGTCAGAGCTGGATGTGTGGAGAGCTAGACTTTGTGCCCAAGCTGGTACAGGGGTGGAGTGGAACGTTGAGCATCTGTCTGACTCTTCTGTCACTGGAATGCCCTTTGAAAATGTACATGGGCTGCGTCCCAGGCCCTCTTCACACCAATGGATGAGATCTTGAACTTTGAATGGCATACTGAACACTGGAATTTAAAGTACTACCTCAGGCTTCATCAGCAACTTCCATTACCCACTATCAAAGTTACTTAGATCACGTTTCTTCTCCATTTCTGGTGTTTGGCTGACTAGATATTTGTATAAATGAGCAGTTGTACCTAAGAAAAGTTTCTACTGTGTGTGCATGGGGCAAAGGTCACTGGTTCGAGTCTCGGGTCCGGCAGGGATTGTAGGTGGGGGGAGTGAATGCACAGCGCTCTCTTCCACCTTCAATACCACGACTGAGGTGAGACCCTTGAGCAAGCAAAGTTTTCGGTTAGAATATCAGGAGTGGAAAATAGATTCTTGATGATGAGGCATTTATTTTCAATCTTGAATATGCGTCTGAGGTATGAGGAATGGTCTACAAAAGGAAATAAAGAGAAATAATTTACAAAAATGTTTGTCTAACATTTGTGTTTCATTGCACTAATACACTCTGAGAAATCAGCCAACATAATACAAAATATACTTGACATAAAGTCCGTATTTCAATCCGTATTAACAACAATAACAATGAAGTTAACGAAAATACAGTAGTACACCAGATAACATAGTGCTGTAAACAGTTATATAAACAAACAGTTTCGCTGTATTGACACATAACACTAGCTTGGCTGATTATTACTCAGTAGTTTAGTTTGGCAAATTACGGCTGAAATAAATGGTAAAACCCAATCCATATAAACATCAGAAATTACCAATAACATGCATGACATTTAATAATCAGATACAAATGTATTTATGTACTCACATGTATTGCATGAATGCATTCAGTCATCTAGTACCGGTGGGCATCATGAATAACTGAATATGCAGGAAACAATTATTAATCTTCAGTTCCTTGGACTGGCTTTCTGACAGATGTAGTTAGCTGACTTTACCTGCCCATGATTCATCAAAGTGCAGTGAAGTCATTGAATCATTTAGTTTGCACAAGCAGCCATTGTAGCCCATTTGCCAGCTGCTGAGACCCCCTGCAGAGGCAATTGGGTGCTGACATTTTTCCCAGATCCCCTGGAGACTATCAGAGCTAATCTTAATTAAATGTAAGGGCATGCCAATGTATTCACAGTATTTTTGATAGTTAAATGTCAGTATCTCCTGCTGCGTGTGCTGTCAGAACTAGTGGACCACACCCAGCCATTTATCTGATATGTTCTGGCAATATATTATGATGCTTGTGCACTTGCACTTTTGAAAAATGTGTCAGTGTATTTTTTTCCCCCTCTTGTCCATACATGAAAAGCTGGGTTTTTAGTGTTGTTTTAGACCCTAATGACGTTCAAAATATCTTCAGGCATGTTTATAGAGAGGGAGATCTGCTTCTCACTCTTCTCTGCAAAACTGCCAACAGTGTGGTTTGATAATTCATCTTGGTGCTGTCCAGTTTTTACGATCAATACACCATCTTTTTCACATTTTAGCATGGTGTCTGTAATTGAAATTTAAGCCATTGCAGCTCTTTCATTGATGTTGGCTTGGTGAATTGTGGTCTTCAAGGTGAATAAGGAGGACCACAATTTTCTCACACTTTTCCTGCAGTAATTCTCTGTTTGGACACATCCGTTTTAGTGTTTTATGGTCACTATCATTCACTTTCAGTTTTTGCCCACTATTCTCCTTTGCTGATGAAGTCTTGCCATGCTTTTAGTACACAGTAATAAGACAGTTGTTCTTAAAACAACTAACAATTGGGCTGTTAAATGGGCTTCCATGATTTGTCCTTTTTGTACAATACAGTTAACATCCTCATATGCACACTCAACATTTAATTAAATTTTTAATTTAATTTAATTTAATAATTCAATTTATGCAACTCAACAGTTCTTCCTTCTATACTGGAGAGAAAAGAAGCATAATGTTGATCTGCTTATGTTTTTGCTAGTTAGCTAGTTAATGGCCAAACATACAGTATATGTTTTGTTATTGTGCTATTCGTATCTTTATAATAGTTCACAATGTTGTTGCAGATAAAATATAATCAGGTTACCCAGCTAACAAGGAACATTCTCACAAAATTCACTAATGTTTTTTTAAAAGTTAGATAAACGTTAGGACAAAACATTCTTAAAGTAATAGTTATGGAATGTTTGTATAACCTTATTAATATTTGATATACATTCTCATAATGTTGAGAGAAAATGTTCTGAGATCAACATTCTCGGAACTCAGAACAATTCTATATGATGTTATTTTAAAAATGTAAGAAACATTTTTTGTAACCTTTAAATAACATTACAATCATAACAAGAAAACTGGACATTTCAACATTTTAGAAACAATGTTCCCACAATGTTTTTATAACCTAAATGTGTTATCTGGGTAGATATTGATTATTAACCATTCAAACCCTTTCAGTACGTCTCTACCTAACCGTCGGTCTCAAACACATCCACTTTGTTTGTAGTTCTGAATCGAATCCTCCTATAAACTACAATGAATTGTGCATTGTATTAGACATTATAGTATGCACAGACCCACACCTTAGAAATCTACAGGAAATATTAGACCATCAGGGGACATTTGACATGCACGTTTTTTCTCTATACTTTGGGACACACTTATTCTAATAAGAGTCAGCAAAATACAGTTAGGTGCTCACAGAAGAGATGAGTTTTTAGCTGTTTCTTGAATATTGTCAGGGATTCAGCTGTCCGGATAGGGTTAGTAAGATCAGTCCACCAGCAAGGCACAGTGAATGAGAAGGTTCTGGAAAGTTATTTTGTGCCCCTCAATGAGGATACCATGAGGCGCAGTCTTCTGGAAGGGATGTAGACTCATAAGAAGGAATGGAGAAATGTGGTTGTTCTGTATGCAAGCATCGATGTCTTGAACCTGATGCAAGCAGCAACTGATAGGGAGAGGTGTAACATGGGCTCTCTTGTTCTGATTGACCAGTCTGCTGCATTCTGCATCATTTGTTGAAGTTTGATTGCACATGCTGGAAGTCCAACCATAAGAGCACTGCGATAGTCCAATCTAGAATTGACAAGTGACATGAAGTTGTGCAGCCTGCTGAGTTAAAAGTGGCTCTTCCTGATGTTGTGCAATGGAAACCTTCATGACTGAGCTATGCAATGTGATTTTGAAAGTAAGCTGGTTATCAAAAATTACCCAAGATTTCTGGCTGAACGGGCTGGGATTATTGTGGATGATCCTAGCATAATGGTAAACCGTCAGAGTGACTGGGAAGATTAGATGTTTCATCTTCGCAGGTGATGTTTGTGTGTGTGCATATGTGTGTATGTAACAAATAATTGAAGATGTTGTATTATTGAAAATTAATGCGCACACAAGGTGGTAATGCTGGGAGTGTGCATTAATATTCAATAATGCAAGGGTCTGTAGTCAATTATTTATTGTATACAACAGCATTGTTGAATTCTTGATTCTGATTGGTTGACATGCTCATATATCATGTGATCTCTTTACAGAATATGACATACTGTATCCTTGCAGTCTTCTGAATCTAGTCTTTATAGTCTATGAAGAATGTGCTCCCAGAAAACATTTAAAACATAATTTCTTAATCAAGTTAATGTTTGACCAGGAGAGCACAGACAAATCTAAATCAGGTTCAGCCAACATGAGCACTGCCATTGTCATCAACAATTACAGTTGTGTGAAAATGTGTCACATATACTGCATTGTCTGTCCTGTCTGTGCACATGTACTGTGTAAACGCTGCAGAAATGCCTTTGTTTCCTATTTTTATGCACAACATCTACCCCAGTGTAGAGCTAAAATACATCAAACATTCGCTGAGCTATTTCCATACTGTGTATAGTGCTTCTAATTCTTATAAACTCTGCTAGGATTTGCATTCTTTGCCTGTTTTATCAAAAAGTTGCATTTTGTTGGAAAAATAAAACAGTCCTGCATCCACCCATCCAAACACCTGTTCACCTGCCAGTCATCACACTGTCCAATGCTTCCATCTAGTGCATCATGTCCACATCACAGTAGTCGAGACTGTTATAAAATTTGGGAAGAAGCTTCACATTTGTCCTATGTCTAGATCATGTTGCTTTTAATGGGAGTGTTGGTTGGAGGTCAGAAAGTCAAATCCACAACTTGATTGTTTAACCAATTTGTACAATAATAAAATGTGCATTTTAGCCTAACCTTCATCCCATTTCCTTGTCTTTTAATATACAAGAGTTTGATCTAAAATGTAAACAAAGGTACCGCTTACATATTTCAGATGGCAGCTGGGCATATTTTGCACCGGAGCTGATTATCTGGACCCCATCCCAGCAAGTTGTGATCAGTGTTGCATAAAAAAGATAGATCTATAGACCTGCCATTAATTTCTGTTCTCCATGTCACTCTCTTCATAATGCAATTCAACACTTATGAACCTCTGGAACTAAAAAGAATGAACATGTCTAAAAATAATCCTCAAATACTTTAGTCTGCATATAAACCATATATACAAAACAAACCACTTTCATGATTTATTTCCACACAAAATCTATTGCTCCATCAATGTTCAATATAAACATAGGCCTGTATATTTTTTTTTTCTGCAATCATACACTATAGGCATCACGATGTATGACATTGGAAGTGAATGTGTAAAGATTGCTTTATATAATAACAACAATACCTTATATAAATATTTTGTTCTTCCACACACCCACTGAGCACACATGCATGTTGTGGTTTACCTGAACCAAAATAACCCACGTGGGTCAGGTGTGGTGCTAAAAAATGACAGATTATGACTCCCCTTATTTCTCAGTATGGTTATGTTTAAAATTAGGTGTGGGTAACAAGTGTACTGCTAACACATGCACTTATAAATCTGCTAGACTTCAAGTGCACATGAAGTGTGCCATTTGGGACAGGGCCATTGTTAGCCCTAAAAGTTACTGATTATTATCACCTGTGCCTCATTCTGTGTTCTTGTTAACTCTGTATATTTATACCCCCTGTTCCGTCTCTTGTTGGTTCTCGCCTGTGTTAGCTGTGAGGTTTGTGTTAGCTTTTCTTTGTGCAGTATATTTGTAGTCTATTAAAGACTTAATAGTGATATTACCTGTGTCACACATATCTTACGGATACCACAATATATGTGACACCATTGTTTGAAGTTATATATGGTGTATAAAGTATTTTTGAAGTTTAACAGCAACTCATTTGATGTTAAGGTGAGCTTTTTTGACAAATATCCTTAAATGAATTTATAGCATATAGAGGAATAACAGTTAAACAAATAATTATTGTGAATATGGAAACACTTGGATTTGTGGCAAATGAGGGGTAGGCCTACATGAGCCAATAAATTTGGATTAAGCGTCTTCTGTACAGAATTTCCAAAACAAGCGAAGAAGAAACTGAAACAACAATCATGAAATTAAAGGAAGGCACTTGTATTTGATTCAAAATAAAGTAGGTATGGAAAGTAAGAAGGGAAATAAAAGGAGAGAACAAGTCATAGTAAGTAGGTTGAGGATTGGACATTGCAAGCTAAACAAGACTCTTCATGTGCTAGGAAAACATCCAACAGGATTCTGTGATGAATGCCAGGTCGAAGAGACAATTAAACACATCTTTTTATCATGCAAGAAATGTATACAAGAGTTGAAGGATCAGCTATGGGAAATAGGTATAGTAGAATATAATCTAAAAAGTATAGTAAAACGTGTAAGTAGCGACCAAGGAAGGATATTTGTGTTTAATTTCTTAAGGAGGAAATTTATATGCTGTACTGAAAGAGCTGGACCTGAGTAATAATGACCTACAGGATTCAGGAGTGAAGCTTCTCTGTGATGGACTGAAGAATCCAAATGGTCTGCTGGAAATATTGAGGTATTTATGTGGGGTATTTAACTGTTCCATGTACACTGCTTGTTATGGCTGTAAATAAATAAGAAAAAGCAAGGAGTGTCCAGAAAAATCTTATGTAAGTGGAACTACTTTCTTATGCCATGGATTCAGAATATTCTGTTACTGATTCAAAATATGTGTACAAGCCTTCAAAACACTTTGATGGATTGAGCTGTTTCTGAAAAGTTATTGGGAAAACAAAGTTTTCAGTTAGGGCGAGGTTATAGTGTTTATAATTAGCTTAGTATAAAAACAAAAGTCTATTGAATGTCCTCTTTTAGATAACACGTGTGTAATCTGTCTGTAGGTTGTCTGGCTGTATGGTGACAGAGGAAGGCTGTGGTTATTTATCTTCAGCTCTGAGTTCAAACCCCTCACACCTGAGAGAGCTTGATCTGAGCTACAATCACCCAGGACAATCAGGAGTCCAGCTGCTCAACCACAAACTGAACGACACAAGTATGTGGTTTTTTTTCAACTTAATTTGAGCATCTTTCTATTTCTGATCTCTTTTCATGTTTTGGGTTTGAATCAAAGTATATTTGTATCATTTATATCATTTGTATCATCACCGCTCTACACATTTTCTGTGTCTCTTAACTGACACACTTAGTAGAGTTTCATGGAGCGCTCTCCTAACGAGCTGATGATCTGAATCAAGCGTGTAAAATATGGAAAACATACCAAATGTGCAGAGTAGTGGGTCCCTAGGACGGAGTTGAGAACCACTTGTTTACACCACTCCATCAGACACTTCTCTGTTGAAAAAAAAACAGCATATGCTTCTTAGGTATGTTTTGAAGCATGACTGCTGGTTTAAGCTGGTCCTTAGCTGGTCATGAACTGGTTTAAGCTGGTCATGTGCTGGTCCTGAGCAGGCCTTAGTTGCTTAGGACCAGCTTAGGACCAGCACATGACCAGCTTAAACCAGCTCAAACCAGCAGCCATGCTTCAAAACATACCTAACCAGCATATGCTGTTTTTTTCAACAGGGTTTGCATTGTACTTGATGAATTGAGGCTTGCATGCAGCTGCTTGGCCATGGAAACCCATCCTATGAAGCTCCTGCTGCACAGTTTATGTGCTGATATTAATGACAGTGGAAGTTTGGAGCTCTTCAGCGACACGCAGTTTGACTTTACATGGTCTTCCACTTTGTGGCTGAGTTGCTGCTGTTCCTAAATGCTTCCAATTTCCAATAATTCCATTTACAGTTGACTATGGGATATCTAGCAGGGGAGAAAATTCACAAATTGACTTATTGTAAAGGTGGCATCCTATCACAGTACCAGAATGCAACTCACTGTGCTCTTCAAAACTACCCTTTTTTCCCCCTACACATATTTGTACATGCAGAGCGCATGGCTCGGTGCTTGATTTTATGCACCTGTGGCAATGGGTCTGATTTAAATACTTGAATTCAGTAATTAGGAGGTGTGCCTCAGTACCTTTGCCCATATATGTATTGTTTTTAGTTCAACGTTACTTTTACTGTTTGAATTATTATTTTTTAATATAATTATTTATTTTCCCACACTGTATGTATCATATAAATAAATGATAATTAAATCATAAATAATTTGCTTGTCTTAGGCCTACATTTTTAGCAGTGGGAAGATGGGATCAGTTTGAAGACTTGGAGTTAAATTATAATGTTATATTTTCAATAGTCAAATTGCCTCAACACTTCCACATACACAATCTTTGATCATATTTGGAATTAGGACATCATGATAACGCAACTGAAGAAGCATAAATAACTTATGTTATGTTACTTAGTTTCTCAATCTTTCATCTCTCACATAGGTTCTTCATGTTCATGTGACCAGAACAGAAGACCCAGTCGAGTAGTTTACTAATCTATTTTTTATTCAATAACCACACATTAAAAAGAAGGAACGTAAATAATAAAACAAGGGATGGATCATAAAAAGAAAGATAAATTACAATTTATCAATCAAAATAAAATCAGTAGTTAAGTCAATTATATGAGCTTTTTTAATAGCTTTTGTATTCTATGATATTTTTGGAAGAGAAGGCCGAAATTGTAAATCCACTGTAAACAGTTTAGGACTGGGCAATATATAGAGCATATTGATTTATGAATGTCAGATAAAGGTTTAATCAGGTTATAAAACTGTAGCGAATTATAGCCTGAATCAGAAATTTATTTTATTTTAAGCCAACAGAGACAGACTAGTCTTCATATTTTGTCAGTGTGTTGTCATGATATCATCTTCTAGTTAATCACATTTTTATTTAACAATCCGATAATAAGCACTATGCTAAGCTAGTAGGCTAAGCTATTCTAATTGTGCTAACAAGAAAGGACACATGTTTAATTCGTAAACATGATGAAGACAATGTGGAAAAGGCGAGGTTTTGTGTGTTGCTGCTAACATTTTGTCTAGATTGCCTAGAGTGAATAGGATGTGATTATTGGGTCCAACACCTCATAAATGTCTGCTAATAAGGGCTTGGGGCAGTGTCACCGGAGTTGGAGTTTTGTTTTTGCATTATGCATTTGTATAGATATAATGAATGGTGAAAAATGAATGAGAGCGTTTCTGAAGGGTGCTTACTCTGTTAAAGAGTAGTAAAGCTTCTTAAGACGGCTCAGTGTATAGTGAGCAGTAATGTTCCATTACACACTTCATAATCACTTCTATCTATCTATCTATCTATCTGTCTATCTGTCTATCTGTCTATCTGTCTATCTA
>NW_015555703.1:2920257-2940750 GCF_001515605.1 Sinocyclocheilus anshuiensis
ATCTGTCTGTCTGTCTGTCTATCTGTCTATCTATCTATCTATCTAGGTTTACTGTTGATGTTTATCATATTAAGTTATCATGTTTATTTATTAATTTCTTAACAAGGGCTGTATAGACATCACATTTCCACACAGTCTATACATTGTATTGTGTTTTGAGTCTTGTGACATTAGAATGCAGTGAAAGTAGAGCCATTGAGGTAACAGTCACATTTATTACAGAACTCTGCTGAAAAGTATGAAAGGATTGCATTATTATTAATATTTCAGGTATATATACTATAGCTGTATGTGTTGGTGTGAGTGTTCATCGCAGCACAGGTGTAGATTGATCAGCTGCTCTCCAATTCTCTTTATGCTGAGCTCTGCAAACACACACACACACACACACACACACAGACACACACACACACTGTCTCTCCCGTGCTCCATTTCGCGCAGCTACAGTCTCACATACAGGAACAGCGGAGAGGACGCAAAACAAGGTGACTCCCGCAGAGGCCATCCAGGCAGGTACATTCACATTTCTGCTCACATCTTTACTTTCATGTCACTTATATCACTGTCATATGAAGCTACTGACAGTAGATTTAGTTAGAGTATGACCTCTGGCGCTGAAAGTGAAGATAGGTCGAGTGATTGAAAATGTGACAAGAATAGTAGCATCGGTCATGTTGTCACTCTATAGAGTACAGTAACATTAATCAAAACAGGATTCTATATTCATATTGTATACCACATGATATCTTTTTTTATCAAGTGTTGAGTGTTTTTATCAGTTTTCCTCCGTGTTTTGATGTCACTGAGCCGGTGGGATTTTTTTATAATGCTTGAATTTCTGATTCAATTTTTTGCGTTATTGTATGTTATCAATGTTTCAGGTGTGGCATCATCAAGGACAGACACACGAGCAGAGTCTAATCTAATTAGATTAAAATTAAAAACAATAAAATATTAATTTTTGAATT
This sequence comes from Sinocyclocheilus anshuiensis, assembly GCF_001515605.1. Classification (NCBI taxonomy): domain Eukaryota; kingdom Metazoa; phylum Chordata; class Actinopteri; order Cypriniformes; family Cyprinidae; genus Sinocyclocheilus; species Sinocyclocheilus anshuiensis. The sequence continues at coordinate 2,921,226 of NW_015555703.1, forward strand.
GTTTCTTGGTTAGCTATTACTTTAATTTACTCTGCCCTTTTCAGAGTAAATTAAAGTAATAAAATATGTATTATATATAAAAAGCTTGCTACGTTTACTGCATTAGATTAACCAATACTTGTCATAGCACTTACATATTATTGCTCTTATAATTGCTTCTATTGTCCTCATTTGTAAGTCTCTTCGGATAAAAGCATCTGCTAAATGACTAAATGTAAATATATATAAGTTGTAGATTATTGGAGTATGTTTTACAATAAAATACTATTTCATTTTACTTTTTACTTCAAAAATACACATTTAACAATGTGTTGCTTGATATTTATTTGTAATAATTTGTATAATTTTCTCTGAATTATTAGTTGTTAATAGGCAAATTTAGTTGTTATTGTACACAATGTTTACTCAAAAAAAGGTGCAAAACCTGTCACTGTGATGGTACCCTTTCAAAAGGTACTAATATGTCCCATTTAGGCACTAATATGTACACTTTAGGTACTAATATGTATGTTTAAGGTACTAATATACACCCTTTAGGGGTAAATAAGGTACAAAGGTGTACCTTTAGAAAAGGTTCTGCCCCCGTGACAGCTTTTGCACCTTTTTTCTGAGAGTTTTGTATAGCTAAGTGCCTTTTTAGGGCTCTCTCGGCAGACAGATGTTCAGTACAATGTGAACTACAGTAAACACACGACATTAAACACTGATAAAGGTTTAAATGTATGTCTTAATTTGCTTGTAGCAGTTGACAGATGTCATCATACCACCTGTCATAATACTGTCATAATCTTATAATCCCCTATGCTTTACAATGATTGAAACATGTGCATACTTTGCTTAAACTTATATATGTTTCATATACATAATGCACACAACAAGAAATAATTTGAACGGTATTTCTCTAATACAAATCCATTTGTTGATGTTAATTGTCCACATTCTCAGTTCTAGGCTGCATTTTTCCCAAAAGTATCGAAATAATATTACGAAACATTGGCATCAATGTTCTCTATGATCTACTTTGACTTACAAAGCTGTTTGAAAACATAGTTCTGGTCTTGACAGTTTGTCTATATCATTCTATGCATTTGTTTATCTTTATAAAGTTATCAAATGTTCTTCTTTTCCTCATCAAGCACCATGTTTTTGCTAGATCCTTCTATGTTTTTCTAGAGCCAGAACAGTTTGGTGTCTACAGACACAGCTTCAACTGTGACCCCAGAGACTGAGACATCATGTCAGGGGACGGTAGCCAGGGTGACAAAACCCAGTGCAATGGAGAGAAAAATCACAGGTATACCTTCGGTTTCATGGGATTTGGTTTTCCTTTCTCATTTTAAATTGTGCATTCACTTTACACTGCATATAAAAAAGGCCATTTTCCAGTGTTTGCAGATGATTATTATTGTTGTTGCTTAAATATGCTGTTAAAACCTCATTAACAGGGTTTCTGCTGGTCTTTAAAAGGTCTTTAAAAGTGTATACTTCACATTTTCAGAAATTAAGGCCTTAAAAGCTCTTAAATCGGAGCAGAAGAGAGCAGCCTTAAATTCATCAAGTCGCGGCATTAAATGTTGCATGCACTGCAGAAAATGAATATCTTCTTAAGTATTTTTGTTTTTGTTGTTCCAATATGAATATGTAAACATCCTTAAATCCAAATACATTTGTATAGATGCAAAAGGATGATATGAAGTCTTGTTTTCTGAGAAATGGAACAATATTAAATTAGTTCATGATTAAAAGAAGTACAAATTCCCTTTGAATTAAGTTTATTTTTCTGAGCCCACTGGCAGATATGTGTTGACGTTTTGAACTCTGAACTCACTTCATTTTGATAAATTTCTCAAAAAAACATAACTTCTTATGTCATTTTGCAAGTAAATGTATCTTGATTTAAGAGTTTTTGGACATTTGCACTGGAAAACAAGACAGAACTGAGGAAGAGCATCACTTTTTGAAGTATGATTAGAAGGCAGAGTAAACGTTATTTCAGTTTTTTTTTTTTTTTTGTAAAATGAATTAAAAAGTAATGAAGATCAGTTGTAAGTAATATTTTCAAATTTTGAAGTGTTGCTAATACAAGACATTTACATTTAGAGACCATATTGACATACTGTGTTCACTTAAATTTATTCCTAACATTTTCTTTACTTGGTCTTAAAAAGGCTTTAAAAGTCTTAAATTTACCTTCAGAAACCTGCAGAAACCTTAATTTAATCAAGTGAAGTCAGTTTTATTTGTAAAACCATATTCTATCACTTAGCTACATGGCTTTATAATTATGGTCACATTATTAATCAATTATAAAAATAGAAGCCCCAAGACAGAGCCTTGTGGCACTCCATACTACAATATTACACTTATGCAGAATGTCGCGATCTATGGCATCTGTATTATGACAAGCCCTACATTGTGACCAAAAAAAATAATTGTAATAACTGGTTGGACAATTGGTTTTCTAGTATTTAGACCAGTTTTTAATCAGGTTCAAGTTGGTGAAATGAGCTATTGAGCAAGGACCCCCTGTTAAATAATATAATATTGAGTGTTGCATTGTTGGCATTCATTCATTCAGTCGTAGGCCAACCTCATATTGTAGCCTTAAATTTGATGCGGGCAGCAACAGGAAGCCAGTGGAGTGAGAGCAAAAGAGGGACATTTATAGTTTATACTAGTAAAATATTATTTAATTTACATATTTTCTTAAATGATGCTTACATGGAACTGGCATTGTGATTTATACCTGATAGCAAATGTGCCACAAAAAATAAATATATACTTTTAAGTTGTGATTTAAGACATAAATTATCTGCTCCCTTCTTGGTTACGGGGTTAAGAGGTTAAGCCTGGTTTATATTTGACATCAGCAGTTGTACTACTGAATCTGAATATAAGCTTTGCTTTACCTGCTGCACGAGGCTGCAGTCGTGCTTATATTAAGAACAACAGCATTCTTGCTCATGTAATATTGCTTAAATATATTGGCTGAAATACATGTTTGCATTTGATGTTCTCCGATTACCTGTGCAGTTCTGAACTCATAGGGAAATGTGTTTCATTGTCCATGTTGGAATAGGTCGGCTCTTCCTGCTGCAATGTTCTCACGAAGCAATGTCAGTATGTGGAGTGTTCTCAAAAAATGCATTGGGATGGTAAGTCAAATATGCTTATATATGCATACATACGTTTGCATTGCAAGGTTTGCATGATGTAAGCATGCCAAATTAATTCTCCGGTTTGTAAAGTGGAAATCTGCTTCTGAAATTTCTGAACTGACTTTGAATAACAACACTACTGTCTTCAGGAGAGCTGCTTGAACCGAACTTGTTTAATAACTGATCAACTTGGCACAGTTATTAAACTGACCTGATGAACTTTACAAGAACTATACAAAACAATCTGCATTCTTAAGTGTTATAGAATAAAGGTGACTTGAGTTCTGATGCGAAGCAGTCTGTTAATCAATTCTCATCTTTAACTCTTCACAGGAACTGTCTAAAATCACAATGCCAGTGATTTTTAATGAGCCTTTGAGTTTTCTTCAGAGATTGACTGAATACATGGAGCACACATACCTCATCCACAAGGCCAGCACTTCACAAGACTCCATCCACAGAATGAAGGTAAATATATATATTTTTTTAGGCCATGAAACCCTTGGTGAATTGAGAAATAGAGCAGGGACCTACTGAGTAAAACAGAGCATTGGATTTAAGCCTGGCCTATATTAACATGCATATAGTACAATTAATGTATTCTGGCATGATGTTTGCATTACAAAGCCATTAAAATGATTATGGTTGTGTACAGAATTTAGATTTTACTTATGTTTTTAAATGGGAGAGGCCATGAAAATTAGTTGAATTTCAGTTTCTTAACTTCAGCTTTGGTTAAGTTGAAGTTAAATCACTATTTTTAATGCAGATAAATTTTTGGTGGTACAATTACATTTCTCATAAAAATGTCTTAATGTCTGAATTAATCTATATGTTTTGCATTTAATTACCTTCAGCATACGTATGCATTGTGTACATTTTATGTAATCCTATGTAAATACAATGCACTTTTTTTTTAGTAGTGAATATAATCAATGAAATATTAGGAAAACACAAAACACAATGAACTGTTCACAATTTACAAACACAGAAAATAAATTTTGATTATAAGCAATATAATTATACTCAATAAACCTGAAATGGCTCTGCAGCCAAATGAAGAGTAAAATATAAACTGAAGTATAACTATAAGGTTGTTCAAACTTACTGTAAAAATTAATATTCATGAAACAGACTCTTACAGTTACATGAATTTGTTTATCACTCAAACACAACCACAGCCAAAACTCTATGTACCTACAGGCCAACTTGCACATTTACAAACTCTTTTCAAAATGGTTAAACTTAAGTTCAAAACCTAACATAATATACAGTAATTTGTTACATTTCTATAGTAATACTGTACTGAAATATAGTCTAAATCTAAAAAAAAATTAAATGCTATCAAAACATTCAGATGTAACTGAACACATCCACAGGTGCTAGTCTTTCAATTTCATTACCATCTACACAAAAGGGGAAACATAGGAATAATTTTGTGCTATAATGTAAACATGGAGCGTGTAACATTTACATCAGTGAATTCTAAGCAGTGGAGAGTGTTCTTGTTTTATAAAATTAAACAGAAAAATCATTGTATAATGCTAATGTTAGTGTTTCTAGGTCATTGTTTTATAAGTGATTGTTGGGGAAAACCTTTGCTAGGTGTTATGGAAGAATGAGATTTTGGTAGTGTTAGTGTATTTTGAATGTGAAATGCACTCCTGTGCCAAGATTAAAGTTGGTTAGGAGAACTGTGTGAAGAGTTTTGAAAAAGTGACCTAAGTATTAAGACGTGATTGTAAAAAAACTGTAATCTGTTGGTAATTCTTTGCTTTTTCAGTGTGTGGCAGCTTTTGCTGTGTCAGCTGTGGCCTCGCAGTGGGAGAGGACGGGAAAACCCTTCAACCCACTGCTCGGAGAAACCTACGAGCTGCTCAGGTCAGTGTTTTACATCGACTGATCTGTTATGAGCCGAACACGTCAATGTTTCATATGAACCGTCAGTGTTTTTGAGTCATCAGAGAGGATCTGGGGTTCAGATGGGTCTCTGAGCAGGTCAGTCATCATCCGCCGGTCAGTGCCTTCCACGCCGAGGGCATAAAGAGCGACTTCAGGTTTCATGGCTCCATTTATCCGAAACTGAAATTCTGGGGAAAGAGTGTGGAGGCCGAACCTCGTGGAATCATCACCTTAGAGCTTCCTCTGTGAGTCCTTTACAGCCAGTAAACATGCATGTGTTTATTCCACATGTTCCACATCTTACATGTAAATTCAGCTATATGATCGACTTGTGTTTTGTTAACTTGCTGTTTTTCAGCCACAATGAAGCCTACACCTGGACCAACCCGACCTGCTGTGTTCATAACATTATCATGGGACAACTGTGGATTGAGCAATATGGAAATGTTGAAATTATTAATCATAAGTAAGAGCAAGTGTATCGTCCTCTGATTTGACATAAACAAGGGTGTAGATTAGATCATTGTTGCTTTATTAAGCTTGGAGAAGAACAACTACTGTGAAAGACGGAAAAAAAGTCCACAAATGACTTTACTGTGCTTTTTAACAGAACTGGGGAAAGATGTTGTTTGAATTTCAAACCGTGTGGCATCTTCGGAAAAGAGTTGCATAAAGTGGAAGGATACATACTTGATAAAAGGTATGTAGACATTACTAAAATGACATGTTATTTCTGTCCCAGAGACCCAAATAAGCTGATTCAATTTTACTGTAGTGTGGTGTAGTGCAGTATGTGAAGTTCTCACACGTTAACTCTGGTCTAATTTGATTGGATATGTAGTGTTCCAAGAGGGTTGATATTTCATATGACAACACAAGAGCATTTTACTTTTTTTGATTGTCCATTTTAGACATTCTTCTAACTATAAGTAATTTTGCAACTACATGTCAAATAGCAGTCATTAGAGTATCCTGTCTGCTTAATAGTTTAACCGTTACTTTATGTATCACTTTGCTTATCTGTGTTCACTGCACCATTTATTTTTTCTAAAACCAATATCATTCTCACAATTGCACAGTTGTACTGTAAATGTTATACGGTATGTAGTAGCCGTGCCAGTATTCATTACAACAGCATGATTGCAAGTGATGTATTTACATAATCATACTGATTTGACTTGAGCTAGTATTGATATGTGACCCTGGAGCACAAAACCAGTCATAAGGGTCAATTTTTCGAAATTGAGATTTATACAAAATCTGAATACAATGTTTTTGGCTATTGCTACAAATATACCCCAGCGACTTAAGACTCCAGGGTCACAAATTAGCTTTGACTTGATATTAGACTGAACTGTTATGAACGTTGTTCTTTTCTTTATGTCTGTCCAGTAAAAGAAAGATCTGTGCTCTGTATGGCAAGTGGACGGAGTGCTTGCATTCTGTGGATCCAGCGATATTTGATGCTCACAGAAAATCTGACACAAAGTGCTCTGAGAAGGACAGGAAGGGAAGCACACAGGTGACGGCTGAGATAATGATCACGAACATACTTCATTTGATTTGGTGTATTTAATGGCAATATTGCTGACATACAGAACTGGTGTCTCTTCTAGAGTAATAATGCGGATGAAATGCCTCCTCCAGAAGCCGAGACCATGCAGGCGATTCCAGGAAGTGAGCTGATCTGGAAGATATCACCGCGACCAGACAACTCCGGGAAAGTATGCGGAATATTTCAGCATTTATCGTCACACACTCTTGTTCTAATGATGTGATTCATTACCAAACATGATATAATTATAATTTTAGCATTAAATATCACTTGGGCTGGAGATGAGCACCAGTAGCCAAGTATGTGGAAGTGACTGCAATGATCAGTCATAATGTAACATTTTACTGAATTAGAATCTGAACTCCAAATCATTTTCGGAATTAGAATCAGTTAGTGCCTCTGATTCCTTGAGATTGATTTCTAGTTTGAGGGCCCTATTAGAGGGGTTTTGTATTGGCTATGGCACACACATATATATTTAAGTGTAATTTAACATTTGTTTCCACTCTGTATTTTTGTAGGCATCCCAGAATTTTGCATCACCCTGATTCCCTCGACAAAATCTCAATAGGATTTTTCATTGATTTTTGGATTATTGCAGAAAATGACGGTGGACGAGAGCTCAACGCGCTTTAAATGAACATGCAAATAGAAAAAAAAACACCTGCAAATTAAGAAAACATCTTCATCAATTTGACAACACACGCGTTGCAAATTCTAACAACACAAACAAAGAAACGTGCTGCAAATACAAAAAAATACAAAAAAACAAACAAAAACAGAAACGCTGCAAATATGCACAGATCACATCGGAAATGTTTAAGGGAAGCGTGTTTCTTTGTTTGTGTTGTGAGAATTTGCAATGCGTGTGTTGTCAAATTGATGAAGATGAATTGTTTTTTCATTTGCAGCGTGTTGCGCTCTCTTGGCCACCGTAGAAAATAAGCAAAAGTTTGATTCTGACATGCTTTGTTCATCATGATAATCTTCACAAATTAATGCTGCTTTTATACAATGTGAAGCCTAAATACAATCTGCTGCAGTAAAAAGCTAAACAGAGGCTATAAAGAAACTACACCACGGTCACATGACTTCAACATCACCACAATTAACTGAATGCTGCTTTTATACAATGTGAAGCCTAAATACAATCTGCTGCAGTAAAAAGCTAAACAGAGGCTATAAACAAACTACACCACGGTCACATGACTTCAACATCACCACAATTAACTCTTTCAGTCTTCATTTAAAAACACTTTCCCTGAAAGTTTGAGTTATAATCGTTTGCAAGAGTGCAAACACATCGAGGTGGTGAAAGCAACTGATGTTTAATGTCACCGACATCCTCTGTAGTCCCATTCAGACACTTACTAGCAACCGGCTTTTTCAAGACAACTAAAAGCTAAAAATCACAAGGGGGTAGTACTGATGTATTTTATGTCTTAGAATAAATTTCCATGCTGGTTCCAATTTGCAAAACATACTCTACGCTGGAGACCAGCAATGCTGGATTTTTTTCAGCAGGGGTGGCATATTGTCACTCAGTGTCTTTGTCTTCCTTTCTTTCTTTCTGTCAGTTCTATGCTTTCACGACATTCGCTCTGCAGTTGAATGCGCTGGATGCAGAGATGGAGCGAGTTCTTCCACAGACAGACTGTCGTCTGAGGCCTGATATCAGAGCCCTGGAGAATGGAGACATAGGTACATCGACCGCTTATTGTGTCTTATAACGAAACACATTCATTCACCCACCCAGAACACTCACAACCACTGTAGTTACACTGTCACTGCAATCTTCACACCAAATACAGTTCTATACATTACTTTCAGTTCATGCATTCCCAGGGAATTGAACCCACGGCCTTGGCTTTATTAGTAACATGGTCTACTATTTGAGCTACAGGAACACCACCAATATGCTGAAAATTAAACAAATAATTAAAATTGAAAAAAAAAATATATATAAATATATTTTAAAAAGCTACTTCAAAATATTAATAACAACTGTAAATAATACTAAAATAACACTGCACTGACATTGTTTTCTCATGGAGTGTTGAGCCACTCTTTTGCTGTCCTGATTGGATAGGAGTGTGCGACAGATCATCGGTTTTTGTTCCAGTTTATAATGCCATAATAGAAGACTGCTTAGCTGTAATACTATAGAGTTTGAATGCGTGATTTGCATCGCTGCTGTTTCCCCAGATTTGGCCAGCGCAGAGAAGACCAGACAGGAGGAAAAACAACGAACGGCTCAGAAAAATCGCTCCAAATCAGACGAGGAATGGAAAATAAGGTTTGACAAGTTAATAAATACACAACAACAAAGCATACGCTGATGGGTGAAAGTACATACCTCAGGGGCCTTCTTTGTTTGCAGACATCAGCACTGATTACAATCGGCACGTGTCTGAATGTAGAGTTATTTTGATGATGGACAGACATGATTGCATTGATCTACACCTTAACATCAAACTCATGTTCGCATGCAGGTGGTTTCATCAGGGGCCGAATCCTTACACCGGAGCCCCAGACTGGCTCTACACCGGCGGCTACTGGAACAGGAACTACTCACACCTGCCTGACATATACTGACCTCGAACTACTGCAGGAAATGCATTTGAGTATATATATATATTATATATATATGACCTGGACCACAAAACCAGTCATAACGGTACATTTTTTGAAATTGAGATGTATACATTTCCTGAAAGCTGAATAAATAATATTTCCATTGATGTATGGTTTGTTAGGATAGGACAATATTTGGCCGAGATACAACTATTTGAAAATCTGGAATCTGAGGGTGCAAAAAAATCTATATATTGTGAAAATCGCCTTTAAAGTTGTCCAAATGAAGTTCTTAGCAATGCATATTACTAATCAAAAATTAAGTTTTGATATATTTACAGTAGGAGATTTACACAATATCTTCTTGGAACATGATATTTACATAATATCCTAATGATATTTGGCATAAAAGAAAAATCGATCATTTTGACCCATACAATGTTTTTTTTGGCTATTGATATAAAATACCCCAGCGACTTAAGACTGGTTTAGTGCTCCAGGGTCACATTATATATATATATATATATATGTATGTATGTGTCCGATTTGGTGCTAAACTGTGATTATGATGACACAGTTAAAGTCATCATGACGTGAGAGCACAAGATCTAACCTGAGCTTTTCTTTCAGCCCATCCAAGTGTAGTATTTATTCATAAAAGACATATCAGAGACAGATATGTGAGATAATGTGTGTTACATCCCAAGAATTTGTTGAAAACATTTATAACATTTAAACATTTTCATTTTTATGGAAACTTTTAAACAATATGGATTATTTTCATACAACTAGAACAATAGTGTTTCTCTTACGACTCATTTAAATAGATTAGGATTTACATTAAAAGAGCGAATGATTCACATCCAGTCAAATGTGCCTGGATGAAACATAAAAAATATCCTAATAATATATGGTGTGCAAATACTCTAGTCAACTCTTTAAATAGATTGAATGTGAAGCTGAAGGGTGACACAAAATCTGCTTGTATTTGACAAAGATGGCACTCTGTTGCATTTTAAGTTTCAAATATTTGTGTTTTGACATCAGTAGGTTTGCTAAATGTCTTAAAGAGGGAAATCCTAACATGCATATGCAGAAAAATGGACTCTTTGTTGTGCATATGACCATTAAACAGCTGCCCCCTGAAAATGCATGTTGCCACTATATTTTTCATTCTACATAACACTTTTTACTGTTGATAAATAAAAGGCTTTCTGAAACTGAACAAATTTTTTTTGTGTGTTTAAATGTATATTATATGGATAAATCTTATGAACGCATGCCTGGTCCTATTTCACGCTTGTGATAAATCACATTTTGCATTTAAAAAACCCCAAAAACACTTATTTTAGGACCACTTGGGTTTTATAAATCATCACTGGTGAATCAATCTGTAACATCAAAAGCAAGGCACTCTCCAATGGTCCGACCATATTCACTGCAATCCTTTGGAAAAGACAGAAGTTGGTACAGTATATGCGTACATCAGCATACATAGAAGACTTCCTCCATATGTTACCAGAGCGCAGCCAGGGAATCGTTACTAACAGCATCCATGTTAAAGCTTTGCTGTTTACTATTATTCTGAGACTTTGAGACCTTTTGCTTGTGCATACAAATATGGTTGCTCAAACACTTTCAGTGGATTCCACCTACTGCTAGTAAAGTCCATCTTTACTAATAATTAAATATTACTTTAGCAACCCCGTCGTTTGTGTGTATAAATCAGGTGCAAGTAGAAGCAGAACATTTTTTTTTTTCTCCTAGAAAAACCAGTCTACATTTTCTTTCCCTACCTGATTGCTGGAGCTGAATGATTACAGATCATTCTGACAGCTTGGTTTTGATTACCATTGACTTCCACTGTATGGAGAAAAAAACAAAACAAGCCCAAAAAAATTGACATTTTTCAAAAGACACTGAAAAAATATGTTTTATGTTCACCAGAAGAAAGCCAGTAATAAAGCAATAAGCCCCAAGAAGCCATGGTTTACAGTGAATTTATAACAGCTAAGGGGTGTTGTTAGATGCCTAACCCTAACCCTAACACGGGGTGCCTAAAACCCCCTTAGCTGTTATAAATGCACTGTAAACCACAGCTTCACGGGGCTTACTGCTTTTATAAAACGGTTATTCCATATACGTAGCAAGGTTTCACAAAATAAAACAGAGCAAATAAAGTGTAATGATATTAATAAAAACAGTATTCTTCCACCAAACAATGTAGTTCCTCAGAAACAGTTGTGGTTGCTACAAAGTGGTTGCTGAGCAACACACAGAAGTAAACAAAGGTGTGTGTTTGTAGAGTAATTTACAACAGCTTCGAACACGGCTCAACCAATCAGAATCAAGGACCGGAACTCTCCGTTATATAATACATTTTTGAGGTAAAAATACAGCGGTAAAATGGGCTTTAATTAGCTACTGTATTTTATTTTATACTACAGAATTGTTTTATATTAAACAAATTACATTTATTATAATACTGAATTATTATTGCCCCAGTTGTCATTAGAATGGTGCAGTGACTGGGACAGACTGCCAGCATCGCCTCCGCTCGTTAAGCCATGATATAATCCTGATTATGTGAAATAAATCGTTTGTGCTTACAGAGCGGTTGCTATGATGACAACTCTGAGATGAGCTCAGATCCAATCCAGTTCACTGGTAAATCCAGATGACTCCCATGAGAACAACCATACATGTGTTGTTTTATTTTGATGTCGTTTAATTAGCCCATTTAATTGTGCATTCATTTGTCATATATTATCATAGATTATTTTTCCTTGGTCTTGCAAAGCTTGCTATTTCCGTCCAATCTTATGATCGTGTAGTTAGAGGAAACGTTTCCATCCCTGCTGAAAAATAAATAAAAACTTCAAGGTTTGGTGGGAAGATGTTGGTAAGATACTGTTAAACTTTTGCTGTCCAAAAGAGCATCTGTTTTTTCCATTGCTTAGCCCTCATATTAACTTGACTCACTCAATGTCTTTCATGACCGTTTTTCATAGAGCCGTTTTAAAACGTAGAAATTGGTGTTGCGCAAGTTTTTAAGAATTTTAAAGAAATTTTCTTAATTTAAGAAAGTGTGATAGGCTTACATTTATAAATAAATAGAGCATTTCTTCAGTCAGTGAGAAGACAAAAATGCATTATTTTATAATGCAACTTTTCGCACTCTCATTACTATTATATACAAAACCATTATTAATAGTGACCAGACACAAAATTTAAAAAAGTTGAAAAAAGTTTTTATTTTTATTACTGCATGTTGAGTGATCTTTTAAAAGCAGTCTGGAGTATAACATATGTGCATATGTCCGCGTCGCCTTTTTTACAGCTTTAATATTTAACACAGAGGATGCATCTGAGCCGCATGATTTAGGGAGTTTGAAGTTGAAGGGGTTTGAATAAGAGCATCCCACCGGCAAGTGAGAGCAAGGACGCTCTGATCAGTTTTGGTGTTTGTAATGTAGAGCAGGTAAACAGACGTCTCCATCACAAGTATCCCTCCCGACGAAACTGTTCCTGCAAGATATCCTTGTACTCGTCAAAGCCTCCCTCCACGCGCTGAACTCGCCCGGCCTCGCAGACCCAGAGCTCCTTACAAACCAACAGGATCAGGCGCACGTCGTGGGACACCAGAACCACACCGCCCTGACAGAGAAAACCAGACGTCATTCTCTCGCTGTCGTCAGCTCTCGCTGCTTCCTGCTGTTTTGTTTTAAAGGGGTCATATGATGCGATTTCAATTTTTCCTTTCTCTTTGGAGTGATACAAGCTGTTCGTGAATAGATAAGATCCCTAAAGTTGCAAAGACTAAAGTCTCAAACCCAAAGAGATATTCTTTATAAAAGTTAAGACTCGTCCACGCCTTCCTAAAACGAAGAAATCCACAGCACTCCAGTCCATCAGTTAACATCTGGAGAAGACAAAAGCTGAAACAAATCCAGCATTAAGACATTTTTAACTAAAATACGAGTCCATAATCCATAATAACGCTTCCTCCAGTGAAAAAGTGTTCTGGTCTCAATCAGGAGAGAAATCTGCACAGATCAAGCAGCGTTTAAACAGTCCAAAACAGCTCTAAACAAATATATGGGTGGATTTTGATGTGAGAGACAACAGGAGATGGACTTTTTCACTGGAGGAAGCGTTATTATGGATTATGGACTCTAAATGTGTGATGCAGTGCACAGTGCAGGTGTAACGTACACTCCAATGGCGATGTGTGCATTGAGTGTGCACTCCTCCTTCAGCAACTCCTCTCGAACCGTGTCGCTCTCTAGAACGCTCTGTAAAGCCACAGTGTCGTCTCCAGCCACCTCCTGCTCCACGTGCAGAATGGAGATGTGCAAAGGGACGTGCAAGCTGCGGCTCGCTGACATCTTCAACAGAGTGGTCTTACCGAGCCCGTTACGCCCAACGAGACCGTAGCGCCTGCCGCTGGCCAGACACAGTTCTGCACCCTGCAGCAGACATCTGTGAACGGGAACACAAAAACACCAATTAGCTTATGGTTTAAAAACACTACAAATGCGTCTGTAATAAAACAGCTATTACATAAAGTGAGCAGCGCTTCAAAACAAGTGTGTGTGTGTGTGTGTGTGTGTGTGTGTGTGTGTGTGCGTTTTTGTGACAAATGAGGACATAAATAGTATGCAAATCTGGAAACGAAGATGTTTTGTCTATCCTAAGTAGGAAAAATATTTTCATGGAACATGATCTTTACTTAATATCCTAATGATTTTTGGCATTAAAGAAAAATCAATAATTTTGACCCATACAATGTATTGTTGGCTATTGCTACAAATATACCCCAGCGACTTAAGACTGCTGTTGTGCTGCAGGCTCACAAATGGTTGCTGCAAAGATTAGTTAAAAAAAAATACTAAACAAATATTCAAATGTACAACATCTAAGCATAAAATCTAGAACACTTCAGCCATCTACTGGCCGTTACTGTTGATAACATGAAGACATGAAGTTATTTTTCATAGAAATGTGTCCTTAAAAAAAAAAAAAAGGAAACTGAACTATAACTGCTTAAACTAATTCAGTGATCTAAAAAGTAAAAAAAAAAAAAAAGAAGATGGCATGAATGAAACAAAGTTTTGCTCAGTGGAAACATTTACCAGAATGAATTAAAAAAAGAAATTAAATTACGACATAAGGCTTTGTTTCTGATTTTAAAGTCTTAATTAGAAAATATAAAGTCACATTGTGATAAAAAGAGAAAAAGTTATCTTTGCACATTTTCTGTCAAACAGGCTTCCACAGAATAAAATCTTGTCTAGACTATGTTTAACCAATTAACTAAAATATAAATAAATGAATTAATTAATTTACACATTTTATTTAAGCATTTACAATAAGCTTAATATTATTAGAAAGGTTGCTGAAATAATGTGACAATTATTTAAAAAAAAATGCAAGTTATTTCACATCAGGTCTTACATTCTACTTTAACTTACGGCGCATCTAGAAAAATTTCCTCTCGCAAGATGGGAAAAGTATAGTATGATATGCTCTTATTTATTCTGTGATCATCTCAGCCTATGTCACTTTCCAGCGGTTAGTCTAGGTTTAGAGCTGGAAACCAGACAGCAGCTTAACACAGATTTAGATCAAACTGAAATTCTGACAACTAACAAGCGTGAGTGTGGAGAACCAGGGGTTCAGTCAAATGAGGGAACGTTGACCATATTTTTATAAGCAATGCTAATCAGAAATCATTTAAGATACTGTCTGACAAATGCATTAACCCTTGATGATTTATCATCACCACACCTTGTCTTTCTTCCCACACACACACACACTTGTGCATGTTACATTTCTACATGTCTCAGCCAATTTTGTGGTATTATTTGATTTGCATAATTCCTTTAGTAATAAAACAACACAGAAGGTGCACCAGCGGACACTCTTCATTATTAATGAGTTCCTCCTCTCCGTTTCTATGGAAACAAATGTAGACAGAATATGAAGATCATGGACAGCAGCTTTGTGTCGGATCACTTACAGCTGGAGTGTGTTGAACATCTGGAAGCAGATTTTTCGAGTGTCGTCTTCATTCTTGTCGCCGAGCTCTTGATGGCCTCAAACACTTCCTCTCCATCCTCGAAATCTGAGAAATTCATATCTTTACCAACATGCAGAGGTGCACATTAAA
The DNA here is from genome assembly GCF_001515605.1 of Sinocyclocheilus anshuiensis. Classification (NCBI taxonomy): domain Eukaryota; kingdom Metazoa; phylum Chordata; class Actinopteri; order Cypriniformes; family Cyprinidae; genus Sinocyclocheilus; species Sinocyclocheilus anshuiensis. The sequence continues at coordinate 2,936,587 of NW_015555703.1, forward strand.
ACATTATAGTATTATTATTTGTATTTTTTGTAACTATTTTTATTTGTAAAATATTTAAATATTCAAAATATGTATTCAAATATTCAAAAGCATTCAAAACAAGTGTGGTTATCACACTCATTTAGTTTAATTTACCCACTCTGGCCATTAAATATATATATATTGAATATATATATATATATATGAACTGCTCTGAGAGTCAAAAATATAGTTTCTGCCAGAAATGTATTACTATTGTTTAGTAGAATGTACGTACATCTACTACTACTAAAATTATTAAGGAATAATCACAATATTTTTTCCATGTTTTAATTTTAATTGTAAATCCCTTTGTTTTCCAAAAAACAAAATTTGTTTAATTTTCGTTAATTAAAATATGAATTTCTTCATTCGATAACCAGAAAAATGTAAATACACAACACAGAATTTCTAAAGAAAAAAAAAACATTTCATAAGGCTATAAATAACAGCTTTTTTATGAAAAAAGTTTGTATGCATTCAAATAATTAGACATTTTAAAACACAGAATTTGGTAAAACAGTAAACAAGGTGAAAAAAATAGAACATTTCATAAGACCCTAAACATGTAATTTTTGTTAAACTTTTTAATAGATTTGATGTTGAATTGTATACGTTTCATTATTTAATTAGACGTGCTTTTGATTAATGAAATTGAATTTAACCATTTAAAAAAGGAGTCCAGAAAAAAAACAGAATCCAAATTTTTTTAAATTTAAAAAAAAAAAAAAAAAGGAATTTGGGAAAAAATTAAATGTATTTCATAGGGCCCTAGCATAGTTATTTATTTATTGTGGTAATTTGAAGGTTGTGTCAAAAAGTTGTTGTTCTAGTCTAGTAGATAAATAGCTGTATTCTGTACGTTTTTACTCGTTTACGATAATTTTCTTCCAAATACGATAATTTTGAGCTTCTGGTACGATACTTGGACATTTCCAGTCTGGCAACACTGGGTCGGACTCTGTGCGCATGCGCAGCGGTGCAGCAATAACACGTGGACGAACAACCGAGTGAATGTGTTCCTCTAGAATCAATACAGCGTCATCTTTCATCTTTACAGGCCACTTTAAATCTCAGCTTCATGTCTTCAGGCTATTTCAGACATATGTGCACTAGATAGTGTACTCGTCTAAACGTACTAAATCTAGCCTGGTGTCTGACATGCAAATGGTAACCAGCTTTAGCAATCTGTATTAGTAACGCAGATTCGAGTAAATGTAATTAGTTACTGTACTTGAGTATGTTTTTGTAGTTTTACGGAGTATCAAAGATATTAGCAACTTTGACTCTCTTCTTCACTACATCTTTTGAAGCATCTGTACTCTTTACTCCACTACATTTGTAATTATTGCAGTTACACATTACATTGTGCATGGCACCTAGTGTTTTCTGCAGCACTTTATTCTGATATCGCAACTACAGGACACTGAAAGCACCATATCTTGTGCATTTTGCCCTTACTCACTCAGATCTGTCAACAAGGCTACTTTATGTGAATGCGAGTGCATTAGCAGGTAGTGAATCACAGGTGTTTTATAAATGAGATCCACATCCAGTGCTATAAGCCTTTGACTTTTTAATTTTACTCAACATTATTTTATTCATCCGTTATACTGAAGAGACCTTTTTGAAGCATGTTGTTTTTGCAATTTTGAGGCGTTGAGTTTTATTTTGGTGCGATTGCTCTCCTGGCAGAACAACTCTTTCTTGATTCTGTTGCATGTTCTCTGTGCCTTGTCTTGGACTTTTATGTCACTTCCTGTTTCCTGTGGTGTTTGTAGTCAGTTTGTAGTCCATTTGTTCATTGGTTCCCCTTGATTAGTCTCCCCAGGTGTGTCTTGATATCTTATTATTTTCACAGTAAGGTATTCTTTACAACTCTAATTAAACAATATTATTTAAACATATTTAGCTTGTTTTACATCTTAATAAAAACCCCCAGAAAGTTCAATAGCACAAGGCAAAGATAAAAATGATTATTACATAATCATCGTACCTGACTAATAATAGGTTAATAACAGGTTCTCCATTAATTTAGTTTAACTTTATATTCACATTTATACGTAATACTTTGTAATTTAGCCTATTCATAAACAGACTATAGAAAGAGACTACAGACATACTATAAAACACTATATAAAACGAATTATATAACAAAACATATTGATGCTATCTGTTAACAGCTCGTTTTTAACATAACTCACATGCTGGACAAACATCTTTGAACAATTGTACATACATTAAAATAATAATAATTGCAAAAACTAATGTGAAACCTTTGGTGTTTCAGTAGCAACAAGAAAGTGAGTTAAGAACATTTTAAATAGAATATTATTTTTTTTAGAAAAATATATCATATTTAATAGAAAAATATTTTTTTTTTGTCATTTAAAAATTAAAAATAAACTTTCAGATAATGCTTTGGGTTTGGATCATAACATATTCTCATGAAACAGTCAATATCTGAATTAATATCATAATTGCGTTTTCATTGCGGGAATAAAGTTTGAACAAATTCAGCCGGATTATCCAAAATACGTGTACGAGTCTTACTTACTTACTCCGGGAACCTGTTCTGTGATATATTTGTGATAGTTAAATACATAAAGGTGTATGGTTTCCTCAAATATAATTTTTAAAATTCACTTGTTTTTTTATCATTATTCTCTCTGATTTAGAGCTGCATTTCTGTTATGTAAATATGTTATTGGCTGCAGCTGCATGACACTGAGACACACTGTCAGTTTGATCAAAAACAGTTTATTTTTCAAAACAACACATTACACATCTACAGAAGGGAGCAATTGTGGCAATGTATAAAGATGCAAAATGGAAAGAGAAAAGAAGGGCATAAAGATTAGAGAAAGCAAAGTGAATCTTCATTACTATTCATTACTCAGTACTGGAAACTGCGCTTCGTCTGAATGTCGTCCAGGATTTGCTGTAACTCCTCATCCTCAAACCGGCCTTCCAAACTAATGAGAACACACACACACACACACACACACACACACACACACACACGTAATACAATAAAATAATAATGTAAACAAACATCAAAAACAGCTGATTGTAATTTTCAGTTCAACAGTCTCATAAAACATCAATGTGTTGTGCTGTCAAAGGAAAGCACTCTTATAGTTAAAAAGATCATTTATAAAGCGGAGAGTTCCGGTGCTTGATTCTGATTGGCTGAGCCGCGTTCGAAGCTGTTGTAAATTACTCTACAAACACACACCTTTGTTTACCTCTGTGTGCTGCTCGACAACCACTTGATTGCAACCACAACTGATTCTGAGGAACTACATTGTTTGGTGGAAGAATACTGTTTTTATTAATATCATTACACTTTATTTGCTCTGTTTTATTTTGTGAAACCTTACTACGTATATGGAATAACCGCTTTATAAAAGCAATAAGCCCCGTGAAGCTGTGGTTTACAGTGAATTTATAACAGCTAAGGAGGTTTTAGGCACTCTGCTTCCAACCTAACAATGCCCCTTAGCTGTTATAAATTCACTGTAAACCACAGCTTCACGAGGCTTATTGCTTTAAAGGCAGGGTAAGCAATTTCTGGTAGCCAATGTTGACATTTGAAATCACCAAAACAAACACGCCCCTACCCCAACAAATGCCACTCAAAATGCAGGCTTCCTAACCCGAATTAAAGGTGGGGTAAGCGATTTCTGGTAGCCAATGTTGAAATTTGAAATCACCAAAACAAATACACCCCTACCCCAAAAAGGTCTCACCCCTATTTTGATAGCTCCGCCCCACACATACGTATGCAACCCAGGCAACAATTAGTTCTGTGAAACAAAGCAAAACCAATGTTACACAGTGTCTACACCGGACGCAAGTGGCGCGGCGCGACAAAATACTCTAGAACTCATTATAATCATTGATGCTGTCTACACCATAGATATATATACATATCTATGGTCTACACTGGATGTGGCGCGGCACGACACGAGCCTTCTTTTGTTCCACAGATGTTTTACTCTTTTGTTTTTTATCTGCCATCTCTATCTTTCTGTCGCACGGCTCGCTAATGTCCGTCCTGTGCACTGAACGCTCTCTCCTGCACATCATGAGTAGACACGCCCCTTACTGCTGATTGGCTACAAGTTTGTTTTGCTAGTCGGC